>NC_064580.1:70835431-71150931 GCF_937001465.1 Orcinus orca
CAGATAGTTGAGACCAGTTGTGGGATGTAAGGTATCCATATAATCACTTGAATGTTTCATTCAGTTTTGTGTCACACACTTAAAAATGGCCAAAGTTTAGAATCATATGTGAAATCTTCTTTACATATTAACTAGTACAATTAGTCATCATTTGGAGAAGTTATTTGTAAATGAGGCAAGAAACAGCATTTTAAAAAGAATCTACACAAAGCCTTCTAATTAAATCTAATTTAAAATACTGGTTTCAGGTACAAGAATAATGTATAATATATAGAAAGTATCAATAACCAAAATTATCTTTCTAAAATATGTAACATAACTGCTCTCAAAGAATAAAAGCCTGCTATAGCAAAATGTGAGGGAAAAAAAGAGGAGTAAAAGAACAAATAGGAAAACAATTAGGTTATTCTTCATGTTGTAAAAATACTTTCAATATATTTTTGGAAAATTAATGTTTTTAGTTTTCCAAATGAAATAATAGTATGGGAAAAACTAAAATTAAATTTCATCAGATTCCGTAGGCTAAAATGTTACGTTTAGCCCTTTAAGGGTAATATATATGTGGAATAATTATTCTCCATGTGATATTGATTAGTTTTTTTTATAAATAGAATGAAGAAATTACTCAACCTGTATTGAAAAATTCAACTGAAATTCTGTTGAGTATTTTCTAAACTCATAAGTAAGATTTTCAAATAGAATAACCATATCAACACAATTTATCAGAAATGTATCTAAAAACATGTGCTAGCTTACTCTCACTGCCGTTCTTTAGGAAAATTTATCTGGGAATGAAGTTCATCAGTACGGTGGTATAAAATTCAAGCAAATACACTCTACTTAAGTGTTTTATGATTAATTATTTAAGAGTTTATTCTACATCAAGGTTTGTGGACAGAATAATTTTGGATCTCTGCTAACATGGGAAGTGCACTGGAGTGATGAGTACTTTGTCATAAGCCAGCTGATATATATATCTGAGCTGAGGATTTTCCAAAGCCTAGAGGTAGGCAACAACCATTAGACAGTTGATAACAGGCACGTGTTTGGTAAAATATAGTCTATTCTAAAAACAAAGCAACTAAGTTTCTGGAAAATTATTGACCATCAGGGTTGGGACAGGGATAGGATGCTGGGAGAAAAAGGGCCACTGATTAGATATATACACAGGTGCTGTAAGGGGTAGGGGATAATAATGTATACTAAAAGGGATAGTCGTGTTAAACAGAAATTACTTACAGTAATAAAAGTGTTCAGAGTATCCTGGGAAGAGATTGGCAGCTCCATATGGTGAGATAGGATAGGACATTATCCAAGAATGGGTGGCTGGACAGAATTTTCAGCTTCTCACAAAAACCTTTTTGAGCTAGCTGGATGAGGAGTACCTATTAAGGTACAGTAGCAAGGTTTTTGCTAAGTCAGAGACAAAGTGACAATAAATATTTGTTTTTCTCAGATGTCAACATGTGTCTCCCATCCTTACTCTATCTCTAGGCCATGGGAATACATGAATACCAGGAGAGATCTGAGGGTAGTGCAGGGTTGAATGCATTCTTTCTAGGCCTTGAGAAAAGTTTATTTTATGATACACAGTTCTTATCAATACCCCCAAATAATCTATTTAGCTATTTACTGTAATATTAGGATAATTTTTTCAAAATATTATCAGTGTGGAATTTATTAATTTGATATAGAAATTTTTCATATAGGTATCAAGTAATTAGACATTCTATTAGATATTATTATCTTTGGCTGCCAATATGTGACTGCAAACAGCTGGATAAAATGTGAACATCATGGTCAGGCTTCCAGCTATTTATGACTGTTTGGCATTGGGTAGCCTTACATCTGAGCATGTGATTGAAACTTTTTTATTTTATCTGGATGTTTACATGATATATACTCAGCCTATGACTGCAATTAACTATCTAAGGTTTGTTTGTAAATAAGCTTAGAAGAAATGACCACTTTTCTGTATGAATGTCCAGTTCTTACCTTAAATTTATTTTTAAACTAGATATTAGTTTTAGTGTTAGCCAACATACATTAGATTTATCTTTGAAACACAAACACAATAGGCCATGTAAATAAACATTGTACACTATTAAATATCTAGCTATTAAAAATACAAAGACACAGAGAATTAAACATTAATAAAGGCAAAAATAAGTTCAGAGTATAAGCCAAAAGATGTGCCTTTTTTGGTTGGGTTCACATCCAAATTTTTATTTAGTTGATAACCTCCATTACACACTAAGTTAATTTTACAGAAAATGAAAATATTTGGAAATTGATCTGAAAGTTCAGAAAATATTAATTAAAACAGAATAAACAAGGGAAAATATGAAAATATTTAATATTAAAAATGCAAAGTTCCCTAATTAATACAATTAATTTGTATTCAAGACTCATGAATTTTTCCATATTTATCAGTTTCACTTTTGTACCATATGTATACCATTGGAAATGATACTAGCTATGGCTATGAACACACAGGAATTTTCTTTGAATGTTTCTGTAGTAAAGGTTCATTTGCCTTGCCCAGGACTCACTGAAGGACTTGCAATGCCTGAATCATCACAGAACAGGTTCTCAGAAGGCCTTGATCTTCCTTAATCAGATTTGCAGGAACAAAAAATGGACACAGTGACTCTGCAGCAGAAATTTTACTGAATGTTAAAATATGGGATCCATCAATAATGTTACAGAAGGAAATGACTCCTATAATCATATCTGGGAAAACTCCTACTCAGGTTAACTGGGGGCTCTGAGAGACTAGTAAATGGCACAGTGCTGGCTGAGAACTCTCGATTTTTCAATCTCATGCTTCAGAAGCCATGTTCTGTAGACTGTACAATTGTCCCTTCTTCATTAAGAGGCTCTTTGCAAACACTGATATCCCATTCGTTCTTTGCTCCCATATCCACCTCCCAGAGTGGATGAACCAAGGTGGATGAACTGGTGGCCAAAGGTAAACCTAGGTAAACCCAGGATATAAGTGGAATTATTGAATCTCTCAGCACGTGTCTTCCTTTTCTGTTTGAAATACATACATGGACAATCCTCAGTTCATCAGAAATGATAAAGGGGTTGTTGGCTATGTCAAAATTTAAGGTCAAATCCACTTATATATATTCAACACTGAGAGGCCACGTTCTTGAACAATGCTTGGAAATTCATCATCCTTGGGTTCATCTGGAGAATAGCTCTTAGCTGGTGCTCTAGTCTTTTATCTTTCAAACTAGAGGGCCCAGCTGGTTAGTAGGCCAGACATTGCACTTATGAGAGACTACAGAGCATAAGGGACAAAATAAACTTCCTGCTCAGGCTCATTTTGCAATAAATTGAGGCATTAGAGGAAGCAGACATGTCTGCATTAAGGTACATGGGTTTTCCAAGATAAGTCATATAGTCAAGACAACTATATGCTTTATTAAATTGTTCAGCCATGGCCACTGTCTGGGGAAAACTGTGCAGGATGCTGTACTTTCCATAAGTTGAATGGATATTAGTCCTTGGGTCACATTCATCTTTAAATATAAAGAGAGACTGTGAGCCTATATTTTGCAATGACTAACACTAGGTAATTAATATACAACAAAAGCACAAAGATAAAAAACTCATGGCCCTGAAATTCTAATGTTTGAAATTATTTTCAGAATGAAGGACATGATTCATCCTTGTACCCTTTTTCTTCTCCAGTTTTATTGAGATATACAGACACATAGTACTGTAGGAGTTTAAGGTGTACAGAATAATGACTTGACTTACACATATCATGACATGATTATCACAATAAGTTTAGTGAACATTCATCATCTCATATAACTACAAAATTAAAGAAATAGAAAGAGGAGGGTCCTTCAAAATGGCAGAGGAGTAAGACGTGGAGATCACCTTCCTCCCCACAAATACAACAAAAATACATCTACATGTGGAACAATTCCTACAGAACACCTACTGAATGCTGGCAGAAGACCTCAGATTTCCCAAATGCAAGAAACTTCCCACATTCTTGGGTAGGGCAAAAGAAAAAACAGAGACAAAAGAATAGGGACGGGACCTGCACCACTGGGAGGGAGCTATGAAGGGAAAGTTTCCACACACTAGGAAGCCTCTTCACTGGTGGAGACGGGGTGTGTGGGGAGAAGCTTTTGAGCCACGGAGGAGAGCGCAGCACCAGGGGTGCAGAGGTCAAGGCAGAGAGATTCCCACACAGAGGATTGGTGCTGACCAGCACTCACCAGCTTGAGAGGCTTGTCTGCTCACCCACCTGGGCGGGTGGGGGTTGGGAGCTGAGGTTCAGGCTTCGGAGTTCAGATTCCAGGGAGAGGGCTGGGGTTGGCTACATGAACACAGCCTGAAGGGGGTTAGTGCACCACAGCTAGCTGGGAGGGAGTCCAGGAAAAAGTCTGAAACTGCCTAAGAGGCAAGGGACCATTGTTTCGGGGTGCGTGAGGAGAGGGGATTCAGAGTACCACCTAAACAAGCTCCAGAGACAGGCGTGAGCTGTGGATATCAGTGCAGAAAACAGAGATGGGCATGAAACACTAAGACTGCTGCTGCAGCCACCAAGTACCTGCCTGCAAGCACAGGTCACTATCCACACCTCCCTTCCCAGGAGCCTGTGCAGCCCACCACTGCCAAAGTCCCATAATCCAGGAACAACTTCCCCAGGAGAATACATGGCACGCCCCAGCCTGTTGCAACGTCATGCTGGCCTCAGCCGCCACAGGCTCACCTCACATTCTGTACCCCTACCTATACCCAGCCTGAGTGAGCTGAAGCCTGCTAATCAGCTACGCCTTTAACCTCCTCCTGTCTGGGCAGGGAACAGACACCATCAGATGACCTACATGCAGAGCCAAGGCCAAATCCAAAGCTGAACCCCAGGAGCTGTGTGAACAAAGAAGAGAAAGGGGAATTTCTTCCAGAAGCCTCAGGAGCAGCAGATTAAATCTCCACAATCAAGTTGATGTACTCTGCATCTGTGGAATACCTGAATAGACAACGAATCATCTGAAAATTGAGGCAGTGGACTTTGGGAGAAACTGTAGTTTTGGATTTGCTTTCTGCATCTACTTTGTTTCTGGTTTTATGTTTATTTTAATTTACTATTTAGAGCTTATCAATATTGGTAGATTTGTTTATTGATTTGGGTGCTCTCTTCCATTTTATATATATATATTTTTTTCCTTTTCCTCTTTTTGTGAGTGTGTATGTGTATGCTTCTTTATGTGATTTTGTCTGCATAGCTTTGCTTTTACCATTTGTGCTAGGGTTCTGTGTGTCCTTATATTTATTTAGATTCTTAGTATAGTTTTTAGTGCTTGCTATCATTTATGAATTTGTTTTTTGGTTTGGTTGCTCTCTTCTTTCTTACTTTTTTAAATTACTTTTTCATATTTTTATTTTTAATAATATTTTTTATTTTAACATCTTTATTTTATTTTATTTCTTACTTTATTTTACTTTTATCCCTTTTCTTCTGAGCCAAGTGGCTGATAGGGTCTTGGTGCTCTGGCCAGGTATCAGGCCTGAACCTCTGAAGTGGGCGAGGCAAGTTCAGAACATTTGTCTACCAAAGATTTCTCAGCCCCACATAATATCAAATGGTGAAAACTCTCCCAGAAATCTCCATCTCAATGTTAAGACCCAACTACACTCAACACCAGCAAGCTCCAGTGCTAGACACCCTATGCCAAACAACTAGCAAGACAGGAACACAACCCCACCCATTAGAAGAGAGGCTGCCTAAAATCAAAATAAGTTCACAGACATCCCAAAGTGCACCAGCACCTGTGGTCCTGCCCACAAGAAAGACAAGATTGAGCGTCATCCACCAGAACACAGGCACCACTCCCCTCCACCAGGAAAACTACAGAACCCACTGAACCAACCCTATCCACTGGGGGCAGACACCAAAAACAACAGGAACTACTAACCTGTAGCCTGCAAAAAGGAGACTCCAAACACAGTAAGTTAAGCAAAATGAGAAGACAGAGAAATACACAGCAAATGAAGGAGCAAGGTAAACACCAATGAGACCAAATAAATAAAGGGGAAATAGGAAGTCTATCTGAAAATGAATTCAGAGTAATGATAGTAAAGCTGATCCAGATTCTTGGAAATAGAATGGAGAAAATACTAGAAATGTTTAACAAGGACTAGAAGAACTAAAGAAAAAACAAGCAATGATGAAAAACACAATAAATGAAATTAAAAATTCTCTAGACAGAAAATATAGTAGAATAACTGAGGCATAAAAATGGATAAGTAACCTGGAAGATAAAATACTGGAAATAACTACTGCAGAGCAGATAAAGCAAAAAGAATGAAAATAATTGAGGACACTCTCAGAGACCTCTGGGACAATATTTAATGTACCAACATTCGAATTATAGGGGTCCCAGAAGAAGAAGAGAAAAAAGAAGGGACAGAAAAAATATTTGAAGAGATTATAGTTTCCCATATTAGGAAGAAAACTTCCTAATATGGGAAAGGAAATAGTCAATTAAGTCCAGGAAGTGCAGAGAGTCCCATACAGGATACATCCAAGGAGAAACACACCAAGACACATATTAATCAAACTATCAACAATTAAATACAAAGAAAAAAGAAATAAAAGCAGCAAGGGAAAAGCAACCAATAACATAGAAGGGAATCCCCATAAGGTTAACAGCTGATCTTTCAACAGAAACCCTGAAAGCCAGAAGGGAGTGGCAGGACATATTTAAAGTGATGAAAGGGAAAAACCTACAACCAAGATTACTCTACCCAGTGAGGATCTCATTCAGATTTGATAGAGAAATTAGAACAGTTACAGACAAGCAAAAGCTAAGAGAGTTCAGCACCACCAAACCAGCTTACAACAAATGCTAAAGAAACTTCTTTAGTTAGAAAACACAAGACAAGGAAAAGACTTACAATAACAAAACCAAAACAATGAAAAAAAATGGTAAAAGGAACACACATATCGATAATTACCTTAAATGTAAGTGGATCAAATGCTCCAACTGAAAGACATAGACTGGCTGAATGGATACAAAAGCAAGACCCTTTGTAAATATATATGCACCCAACATAGGAGCACCTCAATATACAAGTCAAATGTTAACAGCCATCAAAGGGGAAATTGACAGTAACACAATAATAATGGAGGTTTTAATATTCCAGTTACACCAATGGATGGATTATCCAGAGAGAAATTTAATAAGGAAGCATGTGCCTTAAATGACACATTAAACCAGATGCACTTAATTGATATTTAGAGGACATTCCATCCAAAAGCAGCAGAATACACTTAGTTCTCAAATGCACTTGGCACATTCTCAAGGATAGATCACATCTTGGGTCACAAATCAGGCCTCAGTAAATTTAAGAAAACTGAAATAAAATCAAGCATCTTTTCTGACCACAATGTTATGAGACTAGAAATCAATTACTGTAAAAAACAAACAAACAAACAAACAAAAACTTTAAAATACACAAACACATGAAGGCTAAATAATATGTTACTAAATAATCAATGGATCAGAGAAGAAATCAAAGAGAAAATTTAAAAAATACCAAGAGACAAATGACAACTAAAACACAATGATCCAAAACCTATGTGATGCAGCAAAATCAGTTCTAAGAGGGAAGTTTATAGAAATAAAATCTTACTTCAAGAAACAAGAAAAATCCCAAAGAAATGACCTAACCTTACACCTAAAGCAACTAGAGAAAGAAGAACAAACAAAACCCAAATTTAGTAAAAGGAAAGAATCCATAAAGATCAGAGCAGAAATAGATGAAATAGAGATGAATAAAAGCATTAGCAAAGATCAATGAAACTAAAAGATGGTTCTTTGAAGAGATAAGCAAAATTGATAAAAAATGATAAAACTGTAGCCAGACTCATCAAGAAAAAGAGAGAGAGGGCTCAAATAAATAAAATTAGAAATGAAAAACTATTTATAATGAACACCACAGAAATAAAAAGAATCACAAGAGACTACAACAAGCAAATATACACCAGTAAAATGGACAACCTAGAAGAAATGGACAAATTCTTAGAAAGATACAGTTTCCTCAGTCTGAAGCAAGAAGAAATAGAAAATAGGAATAGATCAGTCACAAGTACTGAAATTGAAAATGTGATTAAAAAATCTTCCAACAAGCAAAATTTCAGTACTAGATGGCTTCACAGGCTAATTTTATCAAATATTTAGAGAAGATTGAACACCTACCCTTCTGAAAATCTTCCCAAAAATTTGCAGAGGAAGGAACACTTTGAAGCTCATTCTATGATGCCACCATCACCCTGATACCAAAACCAGACAAAGTTATCACAAAAAAGAAAATTACAGACCAATATCACTGATGAACATAGATGCAAATATCC
Organism: Orcinus orca; assembly: GCF_937001465.1. NCBI lineage: Eukaryota > Metazoa > Chordata > Mammalia > Artiodactyla > Delphinidae > Orcinus > Orcinus orca. The sequence continues at coordinate 70,843,818 of NC_064580.1, forward strand.
TCAACAAAATACTAGCAAACAGAATCCAACAACACATTAAAAGAATCATACACCATGATCAAGTGGGATTTATTCCAGAGGTGCAAGAATTTTTCAATATCCACAAATCAACCTGTGTGATACACCACATCAAAAGTTGAGGAATAAAAACCATATGATCATCTCAGTAGATGCAGAAAAACTTTTGACAAAATTGAACACCCATTTATGATAAAAACTCTCCATAAATGGGTACAGAGTGAACCTACCTCAACATAATAAAGGCCATATATGACAAACTGACAGCAAACATCATTCTCAATAGTGAAAAACTGAAAACATTTTCTCTAAGGTCAGGAAGAAGACAAGGAAGTCCTGTCTCACCACTATTTTTCAACACAATTTTGGAAGTCCTAGCAATGGTAATCAGAGAAGAAAAACAAATAAAAAGGAATCCAAATTGGAAAAGAAGAAGTAAAATTGTAGTGACAGTTTTGCAAATGACATGATACTATACATAGAAAATCCTAAAAATGCTAACAGAGAAATAGTAGAGCTAATCAATGAATTTGGTAAAATTTCAGGATACAAAATTAATACACAGAAATCCCTTGAATTACTACACACTAACAATAAAAGATTGGAAAGAGAAATCAAGGAAACAATCCCAGTTATCGCCGCAGCAAAAAGAAAAAAAAAACCTAAAGAGGCAAAACACCTGTACTCAGAAAACTATAAGAAATTGAAGAAAGAAAGAAAAGTTGGTAGAAACAGATGGAGAGATATACCATGTTCTTGGATTGGGAGAATCAATACTGAGAAAATGACTATACTGCCCAAAGCAATCTACAGATTCAATGCAATCTCTATCAAATTTCCAATGACAGTTTTCACTGAATTAAAACAAAAAATATATATAGAAACACGGAAAAACCGAACAGCCTAAGCAAACTTGAGAAAGAAAAACGCAGCTGAAGGACTCACACTTCCTGATGTCAGACAAATACTACAAAGCTACAGTCATCAAAACAGTATGGTATTGACACATAAACAAAATTATAGGTCAGTGGAAAAGGTTAGAAAGTGCAGAGATAAACACAGGCACCTATGGTCACCTAATCTATGAAAAAGGAGGCAAGAGTATACCATGGAGAAAAGAGAGCCTTTTCAACAAATGATGCTGGGAAAACTAGACTGCTACAGGTAAAGTAATTAAATTAGAGCACATCCTAACACCATACACAAAAATAAACTCAAAATGGATTAAAGACCTAAATGTAATGTTGGATATATTAAACCCTTAGGAGAAAACATAGGCAGAACACTCTCTGCTATAAATTGCAGCAATTTCTTTTTTGATCTATGTCCTAGAATAATGAAATTAAAAACAAAAATAAACTAATGAGACCTAGTAAACTTAAAAGCTTTTGCACACCAAATGAAACCATAAATAAAATGAAAATACAAACCTCAAAGGGGAGAAAATATTTGCAAACGAAGCAACTGACAAGGGATTAATCTCTAAAATATACAAACAGCTCATGCAGCTCAAATAATATAAAAACAAAAAACCCAATCAAAAATTGGTGGAAGTTCTACACAGATATTGCTCCAAAGAAGCCATACAGATGGTTAACAAACACGTGAAAAGGTGTTAAACATCACTAATTATTAGAGAAATGCAAATCAAAACTATAATGTGGTATCTCCTTACACAAGTTAAAATGGCCATCATCAAAAAATCTACAAGCAATAAATGCTGTAGAGGGTTTGGAGAAAAGGGAATCCTCCTACAGTGTTGGTGGGGACGTAAACTGATACAGCCACTATGGAGAACAGTATGGAAGTTCCTTAAAAAAATAAAAATAGAGCTACCATATGATCCAAAAATCCCAGTCCTGGACATATATCTGGAGAAAACCATCATTCAAAAACATGCATGCACCCCCATGTTCATTGCAGTACTATTTACAACAGCCAGGACATGGAATAAACCTAAACGTGCATCAACAGGGGAATGGATAAAGAAGGTGTAGTACATATATACAATGGAATATTAGCTATAAAAAAGGACAGAATAATGTCACTTGTAGCAAGATGGATGGACCTAGAGATTGTCATACTGAGTGAAGGAAGTCAGACAGAGAAAGACAAATATCATATGATATTGCTAATATGTAGAATCTAAACAAAAGACCAAAAATGAACTTATCTACAAAACATAATTAGAGTTGCAGATGTAGAAAATAAAGTTATGGTTACTGGGGGTAAGGGGTGTGGAGGGGTACATTGGAAGATTGAGATTGACTCATACACACTACTATATATGAAATAGATAACTAATAAGGACCTACTGTATGGCACAGTGAACTCTACTCAATACTCTGTAATGGCCTATATGGGAACAGAATCTAAAAAAGAGTGGATATTTGTATGTGTATAACAAATTCTGCTTGCTGTGCAACTGAAATTAACACAACATTGTAAATCAACTATACCCCAATGAAAATTAAAAAAAAAAACACACACAGCACTAACGAGAACAGGAAAAAAACAATTTACAAAATGGCAATAAGTACATACTTATCAATATAGTTTAAATGTAAATGGACTAAATGTTCTAACCAAAACACATAGATTGCCTGAATGTAAGCAAACACAATATTAGATAGATAGATAGATAGATAGATAGATAGATAGATGATAGATAGATAGATGCAGACATAGATAGATAGATAGGAGAGACTACCAGAGACTCACTGCAGATCTAAAGACACACATAGAGTGAAACGGAGCACATGAAAAAAAGATATTTCATGCAAATGTAAATAAAAATAATGCCAGAGTAGCAATACTTATATCAGACAAAACTGAATTTAAAAGAAACACTGAAACAAGGAACGAAGAAAAACATATAATGACCAAGCTATCAATCCAAGAAAAAGATATAACAGCTATAAATATATATGCACCCAACACATGATCACTTAAATATATGAAGCATATATTGACAGACATAAAGAGAAATTGACAGGAGCACAATAATAGTAGGGGACTTTACAGCCCCCTGACATGAATGAACAGATCATCCAGAAATAAAATCAATAAGGAAACGCTGACCTTAAATGACACATTAGACCTGATGGAATTAAGAAATATATATATTTCTTATATATATATATATATATATATATATATATATATATATATATATATATATATATACACACACATATATATAAAACATTTCATCCAAAACAGCCGAATATCCATTTTTTTAAGTGCACATGGAGCATTCTCCAGTATAGATCATGCACTAGGGCATAAAAAATGTTTCAGTAAATTTAAGAAAACTGAAATCCTATCAAGCATGTTTTCTGATCACAACACTATGTGACTAGAAATCAACAAAAAGAAAACTGCAAAAGAAGACGAACTTGTAGATGTTAAACAATATGGTACTAAACAAACAACGGATCATTGAAGAAATCAAAGAATATCTGGAGGCAAATGAAAACAGAGATGGTGATACAAAATCTATGGGACAGAGCAAAATCAGTAATAAGAAGGAATTTTACAGTGATAGAAGCCTACCTCAGGAGAAAAGAAAAATCTCAAATAAACAGCCTAAACCTACACCTAATGAAACTAGAAAAAGAAGGACAAACAAAAACCAAAGTTAGTAGAAGAAAAGTGATCATAGTGATTAGAGGAGAAACAAATAAAATTGAGGCTAAAAAAAAGCAATTTTCTGAAGCTCAGAGCTGGTTCTTTGAAGAGATAAAAAAAAATTGATACATTTTAGCCAGAATCATCGAGAGAAAAAGTGAGATGGCCCAAATCAATAAAATTAGAAATGAAAAAGAAGTTACAACTGAAACTATAAAAGATTTGAAGGATCATAAGATATTCTATTGGCGTATAAACAATTGTATGCCAATAGAATGGGCAATCTAGAAGAAATGAACAAAGTCCTAAAAATGTACGTTCTCCCAAAATTGAACCAGGAAGAAATAGAAAATATGAAAAGATCAATTGACAGTAATAAAACTGAATCACCATAAAACAAAAATGAAAACCAAAACAAAACACTCTCAACAAACAAAATTCCAGGACCAGACGACTACACAGGTGAAATCTACCAAACATTTGGAAAAGAGCACCTATTCTTCTCAAACTATTCCAAAAATTGCAGAGGAAGGTTAACATCTATGAGTTTCACAGTGATACCACAACCAGACAAAATTAACACAAAAATGAAAATTATGTGTCAACATAACAGATGAACATAAGTGCAAAAATTCCTCAACGAAATATTAGCAAATCAAATTCAACAATACATTAAAGGGATCATACATCATGATGAAGTAGGATTTATCCCAGGGTTGAAAGTATATTTCAATATCCAAAAATCTGTAATTGTGATAAACCATGTTAACAAAGTGAAGAATAAAAATCATATGATTATCTCAATAAACTGATACAATGATTTTGACAAAATTCAACATCCATTTATGATAAAAACTCTAACGAAACAAGGTATGAGGGAAATATACCTCAACATAATAAAGGCCACATATGACAAGTTTAGAGCTCACATTTTATTCACAAGTGAAAAGCTGAAAATGATTCCTCTAAGATCAGGAACAAAATAAGGTTGCCAACTCTCACCACTTTTGTGTGGTTTTGTTTGTTTGTTTACGGTACGCGGACCTCTCACTGTTGTGGCCTCTTCCGTTGCGGAGCGCAGGCTCCGGACGCGCAGGCTCAGCGGCCATGGCTCACGGGCCCAGCCGCTCCGCGGCATGTGGGATCTTCCCGGACCGGGGCACGAACCCACGTCCCCTGCATCAGCAGGTGGACTCTCAACCACTGCGCCACCAGGGAAGCCCACTCTCACCACTTTTATGCAACAAGTATTAGAAGTCATATCCACAGAAATCACAGAAGGAAAGAAATATAAGGAATAAATAATTTGCAAAGGGAAACTAATACTGTAACTGTCTGTAGATGACATTATACTATACATAGAAAAATCCTAAACATGCTACAAAAAAACTACTAGAATTCATCAATAAATTTATTAAAGTAGCTGGACAAAAAATTAATATAGAGAAATATGTTACATTTGTATATACAAACAATGAATTATCAGAAAGAGAAATTAAGAAAACAATCCTACTTACAATTGCATCAAAAAGAATAAAACACCTAGGAATAAATCTCAGTAACGTGGTAAAGACCTGTCCTTGGAAAACTATGACACTGATGAAAGAAATTGAAGATGACATAAACAGATGGAAACATATACTATGCTCGTAGATTGGACTAAATAATATTGTTAAAATGATCATACTCCACAACCAGTTTACAGATTCGATATCTCAATAATTATTTTCAAATACCAATGACATTTGTCACAGAATTAGAACAAATATTTCCAAAATTTTTATGGAAACACAAAAGTTCCTGAGTAGCCGAACAATCTTAAGAAACAAGAACAAAACTGGAGGTATCATGCTTCTTGATTTCGAATTATACTAACAAGCTACAGTAAATAAAATAGTATAGTACCGGTACAAAACCAGACATATAGATCAATATAAGAGAATAGAGAGCCCAGAAAAGTACCTACACTTATATGGTCAATTAGTCTATGAAAAGGAGACAAAAATATACAATGGGAAAACACAGCCTCTTCAATAAATGGTGTTGAGTAAAATGAACAGCTACATGCAAAAAAATCAAACTGGACTACTTTCTAATACTATGTACAAAAATAAACTCAAAATAGAGTAAAGATCTGAAACCATAAAACAGGTCTAGCAATTCTTTTTTTTTGCTATAAAAAAGAATAAAATTTTGTCATTTGCAACTGCATGAATGGATGTAGAAAGTACTATCCTAATTGAAATAAATCAGACAGAGAAAGACAAATACTCTGATTTTACTTATATATGGAATCTTAAAAACAAAACAAATAAACACACATAACAAAACTGAAACAGAGTCATAGATACTGAGAACAAAGAAGTTGTTGCCAGAGGAAAGTGGGTTAGGGGAAGGAAAGAATTGGGTGAGGAAAATTGATAGTTACAAGCTTCCAGTTGCAAAATAAATGATGCACGAAATGTATTGTGTGAGGAGTATAGTCAATAACTATGTAATTTCTTAATATGGTAACAGATCATAACTAGACTTATTGTGGTGATCATTTTGCAATGTATAGAAATATCGAACATCTATGTCATGCAACAGGAACAAACATAGTGTTGTAAGTCAATTATACTCCAAAGAAACAATAGGAAAAGAGGTCAAATTTGTGGAAAATGTTCCTTTTGAAATTTAAAAACAAATTTAAACTAAAAGATATCAACACTTAAAAATGTTAGTTGCAAATAAGTTGAGCATGATAGAATTGGTGTATCCAGTGGGGGAGCTGTTGCCTGTTATTATATAGTGGTCTACAGTTTGGAACAGATGTGCTTCCGAAACCAATTAAGAGATCAGCAAGTTCATATACTTTATTAGCTGGATAACAACTCATAGGGTGGGCATATAATAATGTATACAACAATTTTTGTATTGATAGATACCCAGGCTTGTGGGGTTTTTTCTCACCACTTATCTCTAATTCTTAAGATAGGGACAGTCATATGGTAGGGGTTCAACAAATGCAATTGAATAAAGAAGTAAATAAATTAATGAACAACTGGTATATTAAGTCTGTATATTAGATTCTACAAAGAGGAAGTTCAGGGCCAAAGCATATTTGTATTAATTTTATATTTAAATGTTTTATTTGTTTAATTTATCAAAGTAATGCATAAACAGGGTTTAGGAATCAGTTTTCTAGTCTCTGCAAATTCTAAAATTTATCCCAATATAAATATTAGAAAAATATTCTAATTCTTTTAAATTTTGTTTTTTCAATTCTTTTTTTAAAAGTTTACTGGAGTCTAGTTGATTTACAATGCTGTGTTAGTTTCAGGTGTACAGCAAAGTGAATCAGTTATACATATACATATATCCACCTTATTTTTAGATTATTTTCCCATATAGGCCATTAGAGTATTGTGAGTAGAGTTCCCTGTGCTACTCAGTAGGGATATATATATATATATAGTGGCCACACTACGCAGTATGCAGGATCTTAGTTCCAAGACCATGGATTGAACCTGAGCCTCTACAGTGGAGTCTTAACCACTGGACTGCCAGGGAAGAACCCTTAGGCTTTGCTCTTCAGCTACGCTCCACACTCACCATTCTATGCAATGCCACATCCATTTTGCACATTTTCCCATTTTTCACATCTTGTTCCTTCTGCCTGCCTTGTCTTTCTACATTTTTCTTACTAGAAAATGCCCACTCGTGTGTCACAACTCAACAAAGGGTATCTCGGGACTTCCCTGGTGGCGTAGTGGTTAAGAATCTGCCTGCCAATGCAGGAGACACGGGTTTGAGCCCTGGTCCAGGAAGATCCCATACTAAGCCCATGTGCCACAACTACTGAGCCCGTGTGCCACAACTACTGAAGCCCGTGTGCCTACAGCCCGTGCTCTGCAACAAGAGAAGGCACCACAATGAGAAGCCCGTGCACTGCAATGAAGAGTAGCCCCCACTCTCCGCAACTAGAGAAAGCCTGTGCACAGCAACAAAGACCAAAAACAGCCCAAAATACATATATATATATATACATTTTTTTTTAAAAAGGGCATCTCCTCCAGGAAGCATTCTCTTAGCCCTCCATGCTAAATGTGTTTTTCTCTCCTTTTACCTATAAATCTCTGTACCTAGAACACCCTGTATCAGAGCCCTTATCATGCAGTCATGCAGTGGTATGATTGTTTGCTCAGCTATCTACTCTACTAAATTAGGAACTTCTTGCCTTAAAAATAGGGGATCATGTCATAATCACCATTGTATTTTTAATGCTTGATATATCTTCATACTATAAATATTTGTTGATTTGAATATTTTAGTAAACGTAAATGAATGAATGAAAGTGATATAGGGGTTGGGGGGTAGAAGAGTTACAGTGAAGGTGGTGAATAAGAACTCCTGGTGACGTCCCATCTGTAGAGAAGAGAGTGAAACAAGAAAGCATGGAATAATGCCTTGGACATGTGCATGGTGGGTTTTGGCAACAGTGCTCAGTGAGTTGTCTGTCACTGCATTCCATTTGACAGAAAAATCTGCCAATGAAGTTGTGTGTGTGCGTGTGTGTGTGTGTGTCCCCAGGGTTAGACTCATTTAAAATACATTTTTTTTCTTTTCTTAAAGAAGATGATGGGGGTAGGAGTTTATTTATTTATTTATTTATGTTTACTGTGTTGGGTCTTCATTTCTGTGCCAGGGCTTTCTGTAGTTGTGGCAAGCGGGGTCCACTCTTCATCGCGGTGCACAGGCCTCTCACTATCACGGCCTCTCCTGTTGCGGAGCACAGGCTCCAGAGGCGCAGGCTCAGTAGTTGTGGCTCATGGGCCTAGTTGCTCCACGGCACGTGGGATCCTCCCAGACCAGGGCTTGAACCTGTGTCCCCTGCATTAGCAGGCAGATTCTCAACCACTGCGCCACCAGGGAAGCCCTAAAATACATTTTTTTAAAGCCAAACACTAGAACATGGCTCCCTTCTTAGGACTGGCTCTATTGTTGAACTTCTCAAAGTCAGCCATCAGGTTCTGACAAGGAGAGAACCCTCCCCTTTATCCACCATGTGTCCTTAGCTGGACTCAGTTATGATAAACAGGGCATGAGAGTTTTAGATTTGGTAAAATGTTTCTGCCTGGTATATATAGCAGGGTAATAAAATGCATGTTATTGTGTAAGATGCCTTTGAACATTCAGTATCTAGAGATAAGTAATGATTACATCTCTATTCTATTCCTAGATGACTCCTGGTAGGAAAAAATGAAGTCTCTTTCAGGCTTTGCCCAATGTCACTATTATTGTCGTTATAAATTGAAAACATTTTTCTGCCATAAAATTCCTGGTGATGAATTGTACAATAGGCATTGTGCTTTTTTTTCCCTCTTGTATGTTTGTATTTTGTTAGTGGAAATTTACATTTGATCTTATTCACTGTCTTTATTTTTCATTTTCTTTTATTGGAGTATAGCTGTTTTACAACGTTGTATTAGCTTCTACTATACAGGGAAGTGAAGCAGAGTTCCTTGTGCTATACAGCAGGTGCCCAATAGTTATCTATTTTATACCTATTATTGTATATATGTTAATCCCAATCGCCCAATTCATCCCAACCCCTGTTTCCCCCCTTGGTGTCCATAAATTTGTTCTTTACATTTGTGTCTCTATTTCTGCTTTGCAAATCAGTATATCTGTACCATTTTTCTAGATTTCACAAATATGTGTTAATATACAATATTTGTTTTTCTCTTTCTGACTTACTGCACTCTGTATGACAGTCTCCAGGTCCATCCAACCTCTACAAATGAGACAATTTCATTCCTTTTTATGGCTGAGTAATATTCCTTTGTATATATGTACATCTTCTTTATACATTCATCTGCTGATGGACATTTAGGTTGCTTCCATGACCTGACTATTGTAAATAGTGCTACAATGAACATTGGGATGCATGTGTCTTTTTGAAATATGGATTTATCTGGGTATATGCCCAGTAGTGGGATTACTGGTCATATGGTAATTCTATTTTTAGATTTTAAGGAACCTCCATGCTATTCTCCATAGTGGCTGTGTCAATTTACATTCCCACCAACAGTGCAAGAGGGTTCCTCTTTCTCCATGCCCTCTCTGGCATTTATAGTTTGTAGATTTTTTGATGATGGCCATTCTGACGGGTGTGAGGTGATACCTCATTTTAGTTTTTGTTTGCATTTCTCTAAAAATTAGTGTTGTTGAGCAGCTTTTCATGTGCGTCTTGGCCATCTGCATGTCTTCTTTGGAGAAATGTCTATTTAGGTCTTCTGCCCATTTTTTAACTGGGTTGTTTGTTTTTTTGATATTGTGCTGCATGAGCTCATTGTTTATTTTGGAGATTAATCCTTTTCCCGTTGATTCATTTGCAAATATTTTCTCCCATTCTGAGGACTGTCCATTCTCACCACTGTTATTCAACATAGTTTGGAAGGCCCAGCCACAGCAATCAGAGAAGAAAAATGAATAAAAGGAATCCAAATTGGAAAAGAAGAAGTAAAACTGTCACTGTTTGCAGATGACATGATACTATACATAGAGAATCCTAAAGATGCCACCAGAAAACTACTAGAGCTAATCAATGAAATTGGTAAAGTTGCAGGAAACAGAATTAATGCACAAAAATCTCTTGCATTCATATACGCTAACAATGAATGATCAGAAAGAGAAATTAAGGAAACAATCCCATTCACCACTGGAACAAAAAGAATGAAATATCTAGGAATAAATGAATCTAAGGAGACAAAACACCTGTATGCAGAAAATTATAAGACACTGATGAAAGAAATTAAGGGCGATACAAACAGATGAAGAAATATACCATGTTTTTGGATTGGAAGAATCAATATTGTGAAAATGGCTATACTACCCAAAGTAATCTACAAATTCAATGCAATCTCTATCAAATTACCAATGGCATTTTTTTACAGAACTAGAACAAAAATCTTAAAATTTATATGGAGACACAGAAGACCCTGAATAGCCAAAGCAATCTTGAGGGAAAAAAATGGAGCTGGAAGAATCAGACTCCCTAACTTCAGACTATACTACAAAGCTACAATAAACAAGATAGTATGGTACTGGTACAAAAACAATAATATAGATCAATGGAACAGGATAGAAAACCCAGAGATATACCCACACACCTATGGTCAACTAATCTATGACAGATGAGGCAAGGATATATACTGGAGAAAAGAGAGTCTCTTCAATAAGTGGTGCTGGGAAAACTGGACAGCTACAGGTAAAAGAATAAAGTTAGAACACTGCCTAACACCATACACAAAAACAAACTCAAAATGGATTAAAGACCTAAATGTAAGAGTAGATACTGTAAAACTCTTAGAGGAAAACATAGGAAGAACACTCTTGTACATAAATAACAGCATGATCTGTTTTTGGCCCACCTACAAGAGAAATAGAAATAAAAACAAAAATAAACAAATGGGACCTAATGAAACAAAAGCTTTTTCACAGCACTGGAAACCATAAACAAGATGAAAAGACAGGCCACAGAATGTTTGTTCAATTCTTTACTTACCTCATATTATCAAGTAATATACTTAAATATTTATTGATTTCTCCATATTTGTTAACATCTTTTGACTCCCTGCTATATCTAATGAAAATTTCACTATTTCTCACTTTCTCCCTTTGAATATTGCTTCATCAGTCTTTTTAAAATATTATCTTTTGAATTAAAATATGCTTAGACTTTTATTTCTGATCTTATGAATTATAGGGAAGTTTTCTCTTTATTTTGTAAGATAAAATCAGGAACATCTTTAGTATGTCTTTCTACCTGTTTTCCATTTCTACCTTTGAATTTCCCTTTTACATATATTTTTAAAATTTATGTTGGTTAATATTTAAAATGTTTAAATTCTCTTCTGTAATCAAAATTGGATCTTTTATTCCTTGCTTTAGGATAATTAAAAAAGTTTGAAATCAATAGTTTAAATAAACTATGTAAAATGAATTAATTGCATAGCCATCAGGGTATACTGTAATTGCATTTATTTCATTTTATAACTTTGTTTTCCTTTTTGTTAATAATTGTTTTCTCCCTTTTAATTCTATAATTTTATTGCCATTTTTAGTTACTCTAAACTCTCAACTAATTTCATTCTTTGACAAATTTGACTTCCTCCTCCAATTTTGACTCATTGATCTTTAGGCCTCAACTTCCATCAATATTCTCCTGGGTGCTTCAGTGTTTCCTATATTCCATGGTTTATCAGCTCACTTTTCCTGGAGTATATTTTCAAGTATCTGCTAGAAAATGGTTGAATATGTGGGAGAAATATTTCTGTCCATATATATCTGAAAATAATTATTTTATTCCCTCATGCTTGATTGATAATTTGGTTAGACCAAAAATTCTAGATTTTAAGTTATTTTCTCTCAGAATTTTGAAAACGTTTATTCATTTTGTTCTAGTGTCCAGTGTTGCTAATGGAAATCCTATGTCATTCTTAAAAATTGATCTTAGTTGGAGATTTTTGTTTTATTTTTTCAATGACTTTTCTGATTTTGAATTTTTTGTGGCATTTAACTCTAGAAATCCATGCCTTTTAGAGAAAGAAAATTCACTTGTATTATTTCTTTGATAATGTCATTATTTGTTTACTTAGTGATTTTTAGGTATCCTTACTCAGATATTGGAACACCTGGATTGATCTTCTAGTTTTATTATCTTTTCTCTCTTTCTAAACCTCACATCTTGTTATTCCTTCTGGAAATACTCTCCAACTAATTTACTTATAATTTTGAAATTATGTATTTTTTTATTCTTAAGAGCTTGAGTAGTTCTCTCTCTCTTTTTTCATACCCTGTTTTCTTGTTATAAAGAATATACATATACACAACTTTCTGAATTTAATAGTTAATATATATTAAAAATTCTCTTCTCTTTTGACATTATTTTTATTCCAGTCTATCAGGAAGGATGGTAGAAATTATGCTGAACCACCAGTAATTACAGAATGTGCAGGCTTTTTCTAAGTGAAGCTCCCTTTTATTTTTTAACTTTTCTTTTTACATAATTTAAAATGTGATAAAACTAAAAAAAGTAAACAAATTATTTAGAAATCATACCCATGTAATCAACAACCAGATTTAAAAATAGAAGATTATTATCATATCAAAAACCCTTCATTGCATTCTCTAGGTCATTTCCTGCTAGAGTTATTACTCTCCTGCATTCTACCATCATAAATAACTTTCTGTAGTTTTTAATATTTATATATCATATAGTGTGTATTCATATGTGGCATCTTTCAACATTGTTTGTGAGTCTCTTATTGTTGCTTACAGCAATAGTTTCTTTATAATTATCACTGTATAGCATTTCATTGAATGGAAAAACCACTATTTATATATTTTTTTTACTCTTTTTTGAAGTATAGCTGATTTATTATATTATACAAAATTATACAATATTATATTATTTTCAGGTGTACAGCATAGCAATTAAGTATTTTCATAGACTATACTCCATTAAAAGTTATTACAAGATAATGGCTATAAAACCCTGTGCAATACAATATATCTTTTTGCTTTTCTACTTTATACATAGTAGATTGTACCTTTTAATCCCATATCCCTAATTTGCCCCTCCCCCTTCCCTCTTCCCTTTGGTAACCATGAATCGCTTTTCTATATCCATAAGTCTCTTTGTGTTTTGTATATAAATTCATTTGTATTATATTTTAGCTTCCACATATAATTGATATCATACAGTATTTGTCTTTCTCTAACTTTTTTCACTGAGCATAATAATCTCTAGGTCCATCCATGTTGCTACAAATGGCTATTATTGCATATATATGTTGAATAATCTATAATATTTACTATATATATTATATATTTTAAATATATTATATATTTTGTTATATATTATATATAATTTATATAAGATTATATATGTGTGCGTATATATATATATATATATATATGTATATATAAAATCTTATTTTTCCATATGTCTGTTGATGGATCTTTGAGTTGCTTCCATACTTCAGACCTTGGCTATTTTAAATAGTGCAGCTATGAACATTGGGATTCTTTTATTTTTTTAGATTAGTGTCTTCATTTTTTCCAAGTATATAACCAGGAGTGGAATTGCTGGATCACATCGTAGTTCAATTTTTAGTTATTTGAGGAACCTTCACACTGTTTTCCATAGTGGCTGCACCAATTTACACTCAAAGCAATAGAGTACTGTTCCTTTTTCTCCACATCCTCACCAACACTCGTTATTTTTTGTCTTTTTTTTTTTTTTTTTTTTGCGGTACGCAGGCCTCTCACTGCCGCAGCCTCTCCCGCTGCCCGAGCACAGGCTCTGGACGCACAGGCTCAGTGGCCATGGCCCACAGGCCCAGCCGCTCCGCGGCATGCAGGATCCTCCTGGACTGGGGCACAAACCCGCGTCCCCCACATGGGCAGGTGGACCCCCAACCACTGCACCACCAGGGAAGCCCTATTTGTTTTCTTTTTGATGATAGCCATCCTGACAGACATGAGGTGATATCTCCTTTTGTTTTGATTTGCATTTCTCTGATCATTAGCCATGTTGAGCATCTTTTCATGTCCCTGTTAGCCATCTGTATGTTTTCCTTAGAGAAAATGTCTATTTAGGCCTTCTGCCCATTTCTCAATTCAGTTGTTTGCTATTTCTTAATATTACGTAGCATGAGCTTTATATAGACTTTAGATATTAACTGTTTGTAAGTCATATAGTTAGCAAATGTATTTTCCCATTCAATAGGTGTACATTTTACTCTTCATGGGCGTTTAGGATGTTCAAGTGTGAGGTGAATACTAAGAAAATCACTATGAACATTCTTGTACATGTCTTTTGGTGAATGCATGCATGTATTTCTTTTGGGTATATTCATTGGGAACCTCTGGATCATTGTAATTACAATATTTAGCTTTATTGGCACTGTCAAGATTTCTAAAATGATTATACCCATATTTACTTAAACAAGCAGCCTATTAGAGTTCAGCTTCTCCACATTTTCAGGAAAACATAGTATTTTAAGTCTTAATTTTGCCATTCCAGGAAGAATATGTTGGTATTTTATTCGTATTTATTGGATGGCTTCTAAAGTTGGGCACCACATACTACAGTTATTGGCCATTTAATTATGATCTTTTATGAAATGTCCACTCAAGATTTTTGAATGGTTTACTATTGGATTTTCAGTCCTTTTCTTATTAAATTATATGAGTATTCATTTTATATTCTGGATATAAGCCCTTTGTCAGATATATACAGATTTCAAATATTTTTCCACCTATTATCTTGTTTTTGTACTCTCTTAGCATATCTTTTTATGAAGAAAAGTGCTTACTGTTTTTTTTAAAAAAGATAACTTTTAAGGTACAATTCCCATATCTTGAAATCCATTCATATAAAATATATAATTCATTGGTTTATAGTATATTTACAAATTTGTGCAAACATCACCACAATCAATATTATAATAGTTATATCATCTATAAAATAAGATTCCATATCTATTGCCTGTTGCTCTCCCCTTCACTGCAAATCCCAGCCCTAGACAGTCCTCAATCTACTTTCTGTGCCATTTCAGCATGTTTCATACAAATGGAATCATACAGCATGTGATTAGCTTATGTTATTTTGCATATATTTTAAGGTTCACCCAAATGTCAGCACTTTATTTTTACTTCCAAATAATATTCAGTTGCAAGAATATACCACATTTAATTTATCAATTCATTAGTTAATGCACATTTTGTATCTACTTTTTATCCATTATGAATAATCCTTCTATGAACATATGTGTGCAAATTTTTGTGTCAATGCTTTCATTTCTCTTGGGTTTATACCTAGGAGTAGAAACGCTGAGTCATATGGTAAGTCTTTAACAAATTGTTTACCAAAACCAGTGCACCATTTTATATGTCCATTAAAAATGTACGAGTATTCCAATTTCTCCAAATACTTGCCAATACTTGTTGTCCTATGTCTTTTTTTATTATTATTATAGTCATTCTAATGTGTGTTAACAGGTGGCTCTATCTGGTTTTGATTTTCATTTCCTTAATGATTAAGTTTTCTATGTGCTTATTGGCAATTTTGGGAAATAATTGTTTATACAGATCTTTTGCTTATTAAAAAATGTGTTATTTGTGTTTTACTGATTTGTAAGTATTCTTTTCATATTCTAGAAACAAATGCCTTATCTGATATGAAATTTGCAAATATTTTATTCCAGTTTTTCATTTCTCTTTCCACTTTTTTTGAAAATTTGCTAAGAATTACATTTTTATTATTTTTTGACACTGTATTGGAAAGAGTTTTCACCATACAGTAGGACATTTTGGTTTATCTGTTTTATATATAGTATTTTGTATCTGCTGATTTCAAACTACTAATTTATCCTTCCTTTCTTGTCCATTTGGTAACCATAAGTTTGTTGTCTATGCCTGTGATGATCTTACTGTTTTGTAAATAAGTTCATTTGCATCTTATTTTAGTTTCATCATATAAGTGATATCACATATTTGACATTTTCTGTCTGACTTAGTATGATATCTCTAGGTCCATCCATGTTGCTACAAATGACATTATTTTATTATTTTTTATGGATGAGCAGTATTCCATTGTGTGTGTATGTGTGTGTGTATGTGTGTGTGTGTGTGTGCGTACACACACATACTTACCACAACATCTTAATCCATTCATCTGTCGTTGGACATTAAGGTTGTTTCCATGTCTTAGCTATTGTAAATAGTCCCGCTATGAACATTGTGTGCATGTATCTTTTAAAATTAGTTTTCTCTATATATGTGCCCAGGACTGGGATTTCTGTATCATATGGTAACTCTATTTTTAGTTTTGTAAGAAACCTCCATACTGATTTCCATAGTGGCTGCACAAATTTACATTCCCACTGACAGTGTAGGAGGGTTCCTTTTTCGTCACACCCTCTCCAGCATTTAATATTTATAAACATTTTTTATGATGGCCATTCTGACGGGTGTGAGGTGATACCTCATTGTAGTTTGATTTGCAGTTTTCTGTTAATTAGTGATGTTGAGCATCTTTTCATGTGCCTATTGACTATCTGTATGTATTCTATGGAGAAAGGTCTATTTAGGTTTTCTGTCCATTTTTTGATTAGTTTGTCTATTTTTTATTATCTAGTAGTATGAAGGAGTTTGTATATTTTGGAGATTAGTCCCTTGTCAGTTGCATAGTTTGCAAATAATTTTTTCCCATTGTGTAGTTTGTCTTTTCATTTTGTTCATGGTTTCCTTTGCTGTGCAAAAGCTTATGTTTGAGTAGGTTCTTTTAGATTATTTTTTATTTAATTTCTATTGCCTTGGGAAACTGACCGAAGAGAAAATTGCTACAATTAATGTCAGAGAAAGTTTTTCCTATGTTTTCTTCTAGGAGTTTTACATTGTCCTGACTGATATTTAAGTCTTTAAGTCATTTTGAGTATATTTTTATGTATGGTGTGAGAGAGCATTCTAAGTTCACTGATTTGCATGCAGCTGTTCCACCTTCCCAACACCACTTGTGAAAGAGACTGTCTTTTCTCCATTGTATATTCTTGAATCTTTTATCAAAGATTAATTGACCATAGGTTTGTGGGTTTATTTCTGGGCTCTCCATTCTGTTCCATTGATCTACACCACACTGTTTTGGTTATTATAGTTTTGTAGAATTGTCTGAATTCTGGGAGAGTTATGCCTCCAGCTTTGTTCTGTTTTCCTCAGGATTGCTTTGGCAATTCTGTCTCTTTTATGGTTCCATATAAATCTTAGGATTATTTGTTCTAGTTCTGTGAAAAATGTCATGGGACATTTGTTAAGGATCACATTAATTCTGTAGATTGCTGTGGGTTCTATGGCAATATTAATTCTTCAATCCAAGAGAATGATATACATATTCATTTCTTTAAACCATCTTCAATTTTCCTTATCAATTTTTTAATAGTTCTCAGTGTATAAGTCTCTCAACTCCTTGGTCAGGTTTATTCCTAAGTAATTTATATCTTTGATGTGATTTTAAAAGGAATTTTTTCCACTTTCCCTTTCTTTGTTTCATTGTTAGTGTAAATAAATGAAAATGTTAACCTTGTATCCTCCTACCTTGCTGAGATCTTTTATTAGTTCTAGTAGTTTTTGTGTGGAGTCGTTAGGGTTTTCTATATAGAGTATCATGTCATCTGCTTTTAATGACAGATTTACCTTTCCCCTTCCAATTTGGACAAATTTATTTCTTTTTCTTGTCTGACTGCTGTGGTTAGGACTTCCAGTCCTATGTTGAATAGAAGTGGTGAGATTGAGCATCCTTGTCTTGTTCCAGTTTTTAGTGGGAAGGCTTTCAATTTTTCACCATTTAGTATTATGTAGGCTGTAGGTTGGTCATAAATAACTTTCATTATATTGATATATACTCCCTCTATACCAACTTTCATAAGAGTTTTTATCATGAGTGGATGTTGAATTTTATCAAATGCTTTTTCTGCATCTGAGATGATCATGTGGTTTTTGTCATTTCTTTTGTTGATGTGGTATGTCACATTGATTGATTTGCTTATGTTGAACCATCCATGCGACCCTGGGATGAATCCAACTTGATTGTGATGTATGATCTGTTTTATGTGTTGTTGGATTCTTTTTGCTCATATTTAGTTTAGAATTTGTGTGTCTATATTCATCAAAGATATTGGCCTGTAATTTCATTTTTTGGTAATGCCTTTATCTGTTTTTTTTTATCAGGGTGATGGTGGCTTCATAGAAGGACTTAGGGAGTGTTCCTGCCTCTTCAATGTTTTGGGAAACTTTGAGAAGGATTGGAATAAATTCTTCTTTGTATGTTTGGTAGAATTCACCAGTGAAGCCATCTGGACCTGGGCTTTTGTTTGCAGGGAGTTTTATTTTATTACAGATTCAATTTCACTTCTAGTGATCAGTCTGTTCAAGTCATCTATTTCATTTTGATTCAGCTTTGATGGGCTGTATGTTTCTGGAAACATCCATTTCTTCTATGTTGTCCAAGTTTTGGGCATATAATTGTTTGTAGTATTCTCTTAATTTTCTTTAAATATATTTCTCTGGTATTGGTTGTTACTACTCCTCTTTCATTTCCTATTTTGTTCATTTGGGTCCTCTCTCTTTTCTTCTTGGTGAGCCTGACCAGGTGCTTCTTGATATTCTTTACCCTTTCAAAGAACCAGCTCTTGATTTTATTGTTTTTTTCTAATGATTTTAATCTCTATTCCATTTACTTCTTCTGTGATCTTTATTAATTCCTTCCTTCTGTTCACTTTATGTTTTGTTTTTCCTTTTTCTAAATCTTTTAGGTGGTAGGTTAGATTGCTTATTTGGAATTTTTCTTCTTTTTTGAGGAAGGACTGTATTATTGTGAACTCTCTTCTTAGGAGTGTTTTTGGTGCATCCCATACATTTTGTATGGTTTAGTTTTCTTTGTTATTTGTATCAAGGTATTTTTTAATTTCCTCTTTAATTTCCTCATTGACCAATTTGTGTTTTAGTAACATGTTGTTTAGTCTCCATGTAATTGTTTTTTTTTTTTTTCTCATTTCTCTTCCAGTGTTTGATTTCTAGTTTCATGCTGTTGTGGTCAGAAAAGATTCTTGAAATAATTTCTATCCTTTTAAATTTGTTGAGGCTTGTTTTTTTGTCATCTTCAGTGGTCTATCCTAGAGAATGTTCCATGTGTACCTGAAAAAAATATGTATTCTGGGATTTTTAATGTAATATCTTGAAAATATAAGTCTAACTGTTCTTTTTATCATTTAGGATCTCTGTTGCCTTATTGATTTTCTGTCTGGAAGATCTGTCCATTGATGTCACTGGGGTGTGAAAGCCTCCTACTGTAATTTTATTCCCATCAATTTCTCTCTTTTTGTATGTTAGTATTTGTTTTATGTATTTGGGTGATCCTAAATTGGGTGCATATGTGTTAATGAGTGCAATATCCCCTTCTTGTATTGATCCCTTTATCATTATGTAGTTTCCTTCTTTATCTTTCTTTATGACCTTTGTTTTAAAGACTATTTTGTCTCATACCATTATTGCAACCTGTTCTCTTGCCATTTCGTTTTGCATGAAATATCTTTTCTATCCCCACACTTTCAATCTATGTATGTCCTTCTCTGTAAAGTGGGTCTTTTGTAGGCAGCATATTGTAAGCTGTTGTTTTATTACCTAATCTTTCACATTATGTCTTTTGATTGGAATATTCAGTCTATTGAAACTTAAGGTAATTATCAATAGTATGTATTTATGGCTATTGTAAACATTTTTTTCCAGTTGATTTTGTATTTCTTCTTTGTTACTTTATTTTTCCTTTTGTTTTTCCTTTTGTTGTTTGATTATTTTCTTTTTTATTGTGCTTGTGTTCTTTTTAGTGTTTTGTGAATCTATTGTATATTTTTATTTGTGGTTACCCTGTTTTTCAAGTATGTTAACCCATTATTATATCTACTTGCTTTATGCTGGCAGGCATATAGGCTCAAATAATTTCTAAAGAAAATCTACATTTTTACTACCCTCCCCCACATTTTATGATTTTGATGTCCTTATTCTTTTGCCCTTCATTGTAGTTATCATCATTTTCACAAAATTGCTTTGATTACTTTAAATCTATCTACTGGCTTATTTAAGTGATTTGTTTTCCTTTTTTTCCCCTCTTTCATATAGTTTCTTGCTTCTTTTCTATTTAGCGAAGACCTTTCAACATTTCTCTTAGGATAGGTTTAGTATTGTCATATTCCATTAGATTTTGCTTGTCTGAGAAATTCTTTATCTCTCCTTATATTCTAAATAACAATTTTGCTGGGTTGCAAGTTTATCTTAGGTTGCAAGTTTTATCTTTTGTGACTCTCCATATACCTTGCCAGTAGTTACAAAGGAACCCTCAAAAGGCTATCAGCTAATTTCTCTACAGAAGTATTGCAGGCCAGAAGGGAGTGGCAAGATGACATTTTTGATGATGCCCCATCTATCCGTTTTTTTCTTCTGTTACTTTTTGTGTTATAATTAATAAACCATTGTCTAATACAAAGTCACAGATATTTATGCCAATGTGTTCTTCAAAATTTTACAGTTTTAGCCATTACTTTAAGTCTTTGTTCAATTCTGAGTTAATTTCTGTGTTTGATGTGACTAATGTAGAAGTTAATTTATTTTTTTGCATATGGATACCGATTTAGTACAGCACCATTTGTTGAAAAATTATTTTCCCTAAGTGAATTGTCTTGGCAACCTTACCAACTATCAATTAATAGTAAGTATGATGCTTTACTTCTGGACACCCAGTTCTATTCCATTGACTTATATGTCTCTCATATGCCATTACCAAACTGCTCTGATTACTGTAGCTTTTTAGTAAGTTTGGAAATCAGGAAAAATATGTCTTCCAATATTTTCTTGTTTTTCTATATTGTTTTGGTCATTTTAAATGCCTTGTATTTTTTACATGAATTTTAGAATCAGCCTGATAATATCTGCAAAAAAGCCAGATAGGTTTTTGGGAAAGACTGTGCTGAGCCTGTAGATCAAATTGGGGTTTATTGTTATCACAACTATATTAAATATCCAGTACATAAATGGGGATGTCTTTCTATTTTTGATAGCTTTTTTAGCTTGTTTTAACCATATTTTATACTTACTCAAGTTGTAATTTTGCACTACTTTTGTTAAATATATTCCTCAGTATTTTATTATTTTTATACTATTGAAAATGGGTGTCATTAATTTCATTGTTGGACTGTTTATTTGTGCTGTATAAACACACAAAAAAACATTTGTATATTAATCTTGTAATTTACAGTCGTATTTAACTTATTTCTTAGGTATAATATTTTTTTGGAGTATTTCTTAGGGATTTCTACATACCTAATCATGCAATCTGCAAAGAGAGATAGCTTTCCTGCTTTTTTTTCCAGTCTGAATGCATTTTGTTTCATTTCCTTGCTTAATTTCCCTGGCTAGAACCTCCAGGTAAATGGCAACTTGAAGTGACAGGAGTGAATATTATAGTCTTGTTCCTGATCATAGAGGGGGAATCTTTCAGGCTGTCACTCTTGAGTTTATCAGTGGGTTATATATTGTTGCCCTTTATCAGGTTGAGGAATTTTCTTCTATTTTTAGATTCTTGAAAACTTTTATCATAAAAAGGTGGAGAATTTTCCCACATGACTTTCCATGTCAATTGGGAAGATCATGTGTTTTTTTCCTATTGATAAGTTTAATTATATTAATTGATTATCAGATTTGAAACCAAACTTGTATTCCAGTGAATTCCACTTGTTCATGGTTTATGAATGTTTTTATATATTTCTTAAAAACGTATGTCAGTATGTTGTTTTGAGGCTTTGTATCTGTATTCATGATATACTGGTTTGTAATATTTGTATTCTGTAATGCCTTTGTCTGTTTTTGCTATCACTAAATACTGGCCCCATATTTTTAATTGAGAAGTACTCACTCCACTGTTTGGAAGAATGTGAGGAGATTTTATTACACGTTCTTTAAATGTTTGGTGGAATTTATCAAGGAAAACATTTGCTCCTTGACTTTTGTTAGAGGAGTTTTTTTAGTTAAATATCCTATCCTTTTACTTCTTTTTTCTCCAATATATATTTTTTATTTTATTCAATTTTTATTATTACAATTTTTTTTAACATCTTTATTGGAGTATAGTTGCTTTACAATGGTGTGATAGTTTCTGCTTTATAACATAGTGAACCAGCTATACATTTACATATATCCCCATATCTCTTCCTTCTTGAGTCTCTCTCCCACCCCCTCCATCCCACTCCTCTAGGTGGTCACAAAGCACCAAGCTGATCTCCCTGTGCTATGCGGCTGCTTCCCACTAGCTATCTATTTTACACTTGGTAGTATATATAAGTCCATGTCACTCTCTCATTTCACCCCAGGTTACACTTCCCCCTCCCCATGTCCTCAAGTCCATTCTCTATGTCTGCTTCTTTACTCCTGTCCTGCCCCTAGGTTCTTCAGAACAGTTATTTTTTTTTTGATTCCATATAAATGTGTTAGCATACAGAATTTGTTTTTCTCTTTCTGACTTCCTTCACTCTGTATGACAGACTCTAGGTCCATCCACCTCACTACAAAGAGCTCAAATTCATTTCTTTTTATGGCTTATATACCACTGTATATATGTGCCACATCTTCTTTATCCATTCATCTGTCAATGGACACTTAGGTTGCCTCCATGTTGTGACTATTTTAAATAGAGCTGCAATGAACATTGTGGTACATGACTCTTTTGGAATTATGGTTTTCTCAGGGTATATGCTCAGTAGAGGGATGGCTGGGTCATATGGTAGTTCGATTTTTAATTTCTTAAGGGACCTTCATACTGTTCTCCATAGTGGCTCTATCAATTTACATTCCCACCAACACTGCAAGACGGTTCCCTTTTCTGCACACCCTCTCCAGCATTTATTGTGTGTAGATTTTTTGATGATGGCCATTCTGACTGGTATGAGGTGATACCTCATTGTACTTTTGATTTGCATTTCTCTAATGATTAGTGATGTTGAGAATTCTTTCATGTGTTTGTTGGCAATCTGTATATCTTCTTTGGAGAAATGTCTATTTAGGTCTTCTGCTCATTTTTCGATAGTTTTTTTTTTTTTAATATTGAACTGCATGAGCTGCTTATAAATTTTGGAGATAATCCTTTGTCAGTTGCTTCATTGGCAAATATTTTCTCCCATTCTGAGTGTTGTCTTTTCATTTTGTTTATGGTTTCCTCTTTGCTATGCAAATGCTTTAAAGTTTCTTTAGGGCCCATTTGTTTATTTATTTTTTTAAATTTCCATTTCTCGAGGAGGTATGTCAAAAAGTATCTTGCTGTGATTTAGGTCATAGAGTGTTCTGCCTATATTTTCCTCTAAGAGTCTTATAGTGTCTGGTCTTACATTTAGGTCTTTAATCTATTTTAAGTTTATTTTTGTGTATGGTGTTAGGGAGTGTTCTAATTTCATTCTTTTACATGTAGCTGTCCAGTTTTTCCAGCACCAATTATTGAAGAGGCTGTCTTTTCTCCATTGTATATCCTTGCCTCCTTTATCAAAGATATGGTGACCATATGTTCATGGGTTTACCTCTGGGCTTTCTATCCTGTTCCATTGATCTATATTTCTGGTTTTGTGCCAGTACCATGCTGTCTTGATTACTGTAGCTTTGTAGTATAGTCTGAAGTCAGGGAGCCTGATACTTCCAGCTCCGTTTTTGGTTCTCAAGATTGCTTTGGCTATTCGGGGTCTTTTGTGTTTCCATACAAATTGTGAAATTTTTTGTTCTAGTTCTGTGAAAAATGCCAGTGATAGTTTGATAGAGATTGCATTGAATCTGTAGATTGCTTTGGGTATTATAGTCATTTTCTCAATGTTGATTCTTCCAATCCAAGAACATGGTGTGTCTCTCCATCTGTTTGTATCATCTTTAATTTCTTTCATCAGTGTCTTATAGTTTTCTGCAAAGAGGCCTTCTTTCTCTTTACGTAGGTTTATTCCTAGGTATTTTTTTTTCTTTTGCAATGGTAAGTGTGAGAGTTTCCTTAAGTTCTCTTTCAGATTTCTCATAATTAGTGTATAGAAATGTAAGAGATTTCTGTGCATTCATTTTATATCCTGCTACTTTACCAAATTACTTGATTAGATCCAGTAGTTTTCTGGTAGCATCTTTAGGGTTCTCTGTATATAGTATCATGTCATCTGCAAACAGTGACAGCTTTACTTTTTCTTTTCCTATTTGGATTAATTTTATTTCTTTTTCTTCTCTGATTGCTATAGCCACAACTTCCAAAACTATGTTGAATAATAGTGGTGAGAGTTGGCAACTTGTCTTTTTCCCGATCTTATTGGAAATTATTTCTCTTTACTTCTTTTAGGTTCGTTTAGATTTTCTAATTCTTCTTGACTCAGTTTAAATAGTTAATATAATTTTAAGAATTTGGCAATTTCCCCTGTTATCTATCTTGTTGGTATATGGCTCTTTTTATTTATTTTTAATTTTTGTTTTGTTTTGGAATTTAGTTGATTAACATCGTTGTGTTAGTTTCATGTGTACAGCAAATTTATTCTGTTATACATATACATTTATCAATTCTTTTTCAAATTATTTTCATCTTTATATTATTAAAGAATATTTAGTAGTGTTCTATGTAGTATACAGTAGGTCCTTGTTGGTTATCTATTTTAAATATAGCAGTGTGTACATGTCAATCCCAATCTCCCTATCTAACCCCCTCTTCCCCCCTGGTAACCATAAGTGTGTTCTCTAAGTCTGTGGGTCGGTTTCTGTTTTGTAAATAATTTTGATAATTTTTATAGAAATACAACTCAAAACTACCATGAAATATCTCCTCAAACCAGTCAGATTGGCCATCAGAAAATCTACAGACAATAAATTCTAGAGAGGGTCTGGAGTAAAGGGAACCCCCCTACATAGTTGGTGAGAATGTAAATTGGTATAGCCACTATGGAGAACTGTATGGAAATTCCTTAAGAAACTAAAAATAGAACTACCATATGATCTTGCAATCCCACTCATGAGCATATATCCAGAGAAAAACATAGTTTGAAAAGATACTTGAACCCCAGTGTTCATTGCAGTGCTGTTTACAATAGCCTAGACATGGATGTGACTTTAATGTCCATCAACAGATGAATGGATAAAGAAAACATGGTACATGTATAGAATGGAATATTACTCAGCCATTAAAAAGAATGAAATAATGCCATTTGCAGCAACATGGATGGACCTAGTGATTATCATACTAAGTAAAGTAAGTCAGGAAATACACATATATGATATCACTTACATGCAGAATCTTAAAAAAATGATGCAAGTTAACTTATTTACACAACAGAAACAGACTCTCAGACTTAGGTGTACAGTGCTTAATATTACATTCTTATTATCAGTTTTATTTCTGTAAGGTCATTTGCAATGCAATGATTTCTTTTCGAATATTGATTTTAGTAATTTGCTTTATTGTGCTTGATCAGTCTATCTAAAGGTTTGTTGATTTTGCTGATTTTTTTTAAAGTTCAGGTTTTATTGATTATCATTTTTCTATTCATTATTTCATTAACTTCCACTTTAATGCTTATTGTTTTATTCCTACTGCTTTATATAGTTTTAGTTTGCTCTTATTTTTCTAGATTTATAATGTGGTAGATTAGGTTATAGAGAGGATATATTTCTTCTTTTATTTTATTTTTTAGGCATTTACTGCAATAAAATTTCCACTAAGCACCATGTTACTTACATCCCATATATTTTGGGATGTTGTGCCTTGATTTTTATTCATGACAAAGTACTTTCTAATTTTCTTGTTATTCCTTCTATGACACATTTGTTATTTAGAGGTGTGTTTAATTTCCACATTTAAACATTTCTCTGATTTTTTTAACTTCTAATTCTATTTCATTGTTTCTAGGGAAAAAATGTGTACAATTTCAATCTTTTTAAATGTATTGAGGCTTATTTTATGGTTTAGCATGTAGTCAGACTGAATAGACCATGTGCCCTGAAGAAGAATATATATTTTGTTTTTGTTGGGTGGACTGTTTTCTAGACTTTTGTTAGGTCTAGATGTCTTACAGTGTTATTCAGGTCTACTATTTTTTGCTGATTTTCTGACTCATTTTTCTTTCCATTATTGAAAGTGAGAAATTGAAGTCTCTATTATTGTTGAATTGTCAATCTTTCCCTTTGATATTTACATTCATTTTCCTTCATATATTTTATTTCTCCTTTCTTAGGTACATGTATGTTTATAATTATTATATTTTTCTTCCATATTAACCCTTCTTGTCAGGATTAAATGTCATTATTTTTACTCAAATAACAAATTTTGCTTAAAGTCTATTTTGTCTGGTATTAGTCTGGACACCCCAGCTTTCTTATAACTGCTATTTTCATAATATATCTTTATCCATTCTTCTAATTTCAATCTTTTTGTATCTTTGAATCTAAAGTACGTCTCCTATAGACAGATATATTTGGATATTGTTTGCAACTGGTCTGATAATCACTGTCTTTAGTTTGATTGTTTAACCAATTTACATTCAATGATCAATTGATATAGGTGGATTTACATGTGATATTTTAATTTATGTTTTTTATATCTTTCATATATTTTAATTCTATTCTTCCTTTTCTAATTTTATTCTCACTAAGAAAAAATTTTCTAGTGAAAGATTTTAATTTCTTTAATAAATTTTCTCTATGTTTATTTAATTTTTATTCTTGTTTGTTGTTCTAAGGCTTACCATATATGTCTTATAAGAATTTACTTCATATTTATACACATGACTCCAACAAGATGTAAAAACATTACCCTTTTGTAGTTCTATTTTCTCTTCCTGTTTTTGTGCTATTATAGTTTTACATGTTACATCTATACATGTTACAACCTGAATAAAAGATTGTTCTAATTATAACTTTATACAATTTTATGTATAGTAAGAGAGCTGAGGAAAGAAAGAATAGCAATTATATATGCATAGATTTTTGTAAATAGCCATTTTACTTTTTGCTGTTCTGTTCATTTCTCCCTGAAAATTCAAGTTATCATCTGGTGTCATTTCATTAGTCCATAGAATTTTGCTCCCATCATCTCTTTTTTGCTCTTATTTCCAAATATATTATGTTCTTATATATTTTGACCCCATCAATACACATACTGTTTTATACAGCTGTTTTCTCATTCAGTTAAAAGAAGAAAAAAGAAGTGTGAATTTATATTGTCTTTCAAAATTACATAATTATCTTTATTTTTGCTTTTCTGTGTGTGCAGACAGATTCAAATTAACACCTGGGATCATTTGCTTTCAGCCCAAAGAACTTCCTTGAAGCCTGAAGCATGTACTGTAGGACACTCCTGTTAGAAATACATTATTTTTGTTAATCTGAGAATGCCTTTATTTTGCTTTCATATTTGCTTCAGTTTTGGTGAATATGATTCTCTATTCACCATATTTTAAAGCATTTGAACATGTTTCTCCAATTCTTTTTGATTTCCATTGTTCATAATGACTAAACATTTATTAATATTAGAGGAATCTCCTTGTGAAAGTCAGTTGTTTCTTGATGCTTTTGAAACTTTTCTCTGTCTTTGTCTCTCAACAATTTCACTATGTTGTGCCTGGGTAAGAACATCTTTGTGATTATTCTACTTGGAATTTATTGAGCATTTTGGATGTGTAGATAATATTTTTTTATAAAATATGGAAAAACTTCAGCCATTATTTCTTCTAATAGTTTTCTTGCTGCTTTATCTCTGATTTTGTCTTCTGATACTCGCATAATATTTAATTGATGTTGTTAATACATTGAGTTCTGGCTTGTTATATTATTATTTTTGACAATGCCTTGTAGCATAAATTGCTTCACATTTGGTCTAATTAAATTTAAGGCCATTTATTGGGCTAATTTTTTAGGCCATTCTTTGAGGTTAATTTCCTGACCCCAAAAATGTTCTTTTAGGTATCTCTTTCCATGATTTTTCCTGGTGAACTAATTAACCTATGGTTTAACTTGTCCTAAATTAAGGAAAGCTATTATTTGTGAAAGAATCCTTAGACTTGAAATTCCCCACATTCTGTATCAAATAAAATCAGCTCTTTTGGGTAAGCTTGTAAACTTTCTATTCTTATGGACAATTTCTTCTCTTGGGAAAAATCACCCAGCCACTACTCCAGCTGCTGGGATGTGCAGTAGCATCTGGTCTTCTTTTTGTACCTTTTGTGTGTAACATCAGCCCTCATATCAACATAGTGTTATGGCACATGAGGCCTCAATATTTTCATCCTACCACCACTGGGTTAGATCTGGTGTAGGTTTAGTGGTGGAATGGAGAACCTAACTTAAAGTGTATTCACCAGGAATATAGCTTCTTCAAATTGAAACTGAAAGGAATGAAAAATGCTGGTTGCCTGTCCCACCTAGTAAGACACTGTATCTATTGATTTGTACCTAATGGAAGAGAAATCCCTGTCTTTTTTGCCATGCTCAACAGCAGTGGGGCTTTTGTCAGTTTGAGCTAAGGAAGTGGAGAGGAAAGGATCAGGTTATGTCTCAAGTGCCACAGACTCTTACTATTCTTAATGATGTTTGGTACAGTGCTGTGACTATATGTTTCTTCATCTGCTGAATTTTTTAAGGGAAATATCCATAGAATATGAGAAAAGAGTAATTTCCAACAGCTATGATTATACAACTTGGAAGTAAGTACACAGAGCTCCTTATGCAGTCATTCCAAATGTGAAACTCAGAAGAGATTATTTTTAACATAGTCCAATTTATACATTTTTGCACTATAATCAGTGATTTATTTGTCCAGTCAATAAACATATCTTTTCTGCAATGTCCCAAATATACTATATTATGTTTTAATATAAAATATTTATTGTTTTACCTTTCACATTTATATCTTAAATCCAGCTGGAGGTTATTTCTGTTTGTAGTGGGAAGTAAAGTTTCCTCCGAATATGTTGAACTGTGATTGGACACTCAGGAATAACCAATCGGGGCACATTAATTGTTTATGTTGTATCATTCTTTTAAAGTGTTGTTTTATTTGGTTTGCTAGTATTTCCTTGAGGATTTTTTCATTCATGCTTATTAGGAATATTGGTCTGTAGCTTTTATTTTTTGTGGTGTCTTTGTCTGGCTATGGTATCAGGATAATTATGGCCCCATAGAATGAATTTGAAGATATTCCCTTTTATTTTTTAGAAGAGTATAAGAATTCGCACTAATTATTCTTTAAAGGTTAGGTAGAATTTACTTCTGAAGCCATTTGACACAGTTTTTCTTTGTTGGAAGTTTTTAAATTATTCCTTCAATATATTTATTTCTTATTGATCTGTTCAGGCTTTCTATTTCTCTTTGATTCAGTCTTTGTAGGTTGTATATTTGTATGAATTTATTCATTTATTTTAGGTTTTATATTTTGTTGGTGTAAAATTGCTTAAAATAGTCCTTAATGATCTTTCTTCTTTCCTGTTAGATCAGTTGCAATGTCTCCTTTTTCATTTCCAATTTTATTTATTTGTGTAGCCTCTCTTCTTTCATAGTTATTCTAGCTGAATTTGTGTTGATTTAATTTATCTTCTCTAGAAACCATGTCTTTTGTTGATT
This sequence comes from Orcinus orca, assembly GCF_937001465.1. Lineage (NCBI taxonomy): Eukaryota > Metazoa > Chordata > Mammalia > Artiodactyla > Delphinidae > Orcinus > Orcinus orca. The sequence continues at coordinate 70,873,677 of NC_064580.1, forward strand.
TTTAAAATTGATTTTCTCTTTTCTATTTTATTACTTCTGCTCTAATCTTCATTATTTATTGCTTTTGATAAATTTGGGTTTACTTTAAATTCTCCTTTTTTCTAGTTTCTTGAGATGTAAAGTTGTTTATTTTCTTCTTTTTTAATGTAGTCTTTTATTGCTGTAAACTTTCTTATTAGTACTGATTTTGCTGCATCCCACAAGTTTTTGTATGTTGTCTTTCATTTCTTTGTCTCAAGAGAATTCTTAATTCCCATTTTGATTTCTTTGACTCAACAGTTGTTTAAAAATGTGTTGTTTAACTTCCATGTATAAGTGAATATTCCTGTTATTTTTCTATTATTGATTTCTAGTGTTATTGTGGACACAAATAATACATGGGATTATTTCAATCTTCTTAAATAGATTAAGACATTATTTTTGACATTTCCGGTAATCTATTCTGGAGATTAATGCCTGTGCATCTGAGAAAAATGAGTATTCAGCTGCTATTGTGTGGAATGTCCTATATATGTCTGCCAGGTCTATGTGGTCCATAGTGTTATTCAGTTTTCCTGTTTTCTTATTGGTTTTCTTTCTGGAAGAGCTATCCATTGTAGAGAGTGGGATACAGAAATTTCCCACTATTGTTATATTGCTGTCTATTTCTCCCTTCATATCTATCAATGTTTGCTTAATATATTTACGTAATTTGTTGGGTGCATACTATTTATAATATTTATATGTCTGTGTTGAATTGAATCTTTTATCACTATATAATGACATTTGTTACTTGTGACAGTTTTTTACTTAGTATATCTTCTCTGATATGAGTTTAGCAATCTCTGCTCTTTTTCAGTTATAATTTTCTTTGGACATGTTTTCTTCACACCTTCACTTTCTGCCTATGTGTGTCCTTATATCTAAAGGGAGTCTTATGTATGCAGCATATAGTTGAGTCTTATTTTTTTAATCTCTTCAGTCACTCTATGTCTTTTGATTGGGAAGTTAAGCCATTAATATTTAAAGTAATAATTGATAGGTAAGGATTTACCATTGCCATTTTATTGTTTTCTGTCTTTTGTAGACTTGTACATCTCTTCTCTTATTGACTTTATTTGTGAATTGTTGATTTTTTTCAGCTGTGTGCTTTGATTCTTTTTTCTTTGTCTTTGATGTATAACTGTATATACACACTGACCTGTACAGCTTATGCTGAGAAATTCACTGATAGTCCTAAGGGGGTTTCTTTATATGTGATAAGTTGCTTGCATATTGATGCTTTCAAAATTCTGTCATTGAGTTTTGATAATTTAATTATAATGTGCCTAAGCATAGTTCTGTTTGGGCTCATCCTACTTGAAAACGTCATGAAATTGGATATCTGTTTCTATTCCAAGGTTTCAGAAGTCTTCGGTCATTATTCCATGAAATAAGGTTTCTGCTCCTTTCTCTCCTCTCCTTGTGAAACTCCTATAATGCATATACTGTATTCTAAGTGATGCTCTGTGTCTGAAACAGGCTTCCTTCACTCTTTTATTCTTTTTCCTTTTTATTCCTCCAACTGAATATTTTCAAATGACCTGTCTAAAATTTCACCGATTCTTTCTTCTGCTTGTTCAAGCCTGCTGTTAAAGTTCTTTATTGGATTTTTCTGTTCAGTCATTGTATTCTTTACCTCCAGGAATATTGTCTGGTTCTTTTTAACAGTTTCTATTTCTTTATTGAATTTCTCATTTCTTTATGTATTTTTCCCTTATTTTGTTTAGTTGCTTAGGTGTGTTCTATTTAATTCATTGAACTTCTTTGGGATGATATTTTAAGTTCTTTTTCAAGAAGTTCATAGATCTACATTTATGTAGGGTCTGTTTCTATATCTTTATTTCCTTTGCTGGTGTTATATTTGCTTGATGCTTTATGATTCTTGTAGTCTTTTGTTGGTGTTTGTGCATTTGTAGGAATAACCATCTCTTCAGTCTTTACAAATTAGCTTCAGAAGATAAAGACCTTCACCAGTTAGCACAGTCAGACATTCTGGGATGGTCGGTTAGCAGAGTTTGTGAGCAAGTCATCTGACAGTGTCCATTGGTAAACCTATTGCTGGTATCATTGACCACAGTTATCTGGTCTAGCAATGGGTCAGATTGGAGCTATGTCTGTGGGTGTTCTTGCAGAGCTTTCACCAGATATGCAATTAAGGAGGGATATCTCTGTGTCTGTGGGTTGGTTGAGCAGTCATTAAGGCCATGTTTGGATGGAACAATCTCTAGGATAGCAGTAGTATCTATGGTCCAGGGGACTGCTACTTTGGAAAGAGGCTGTTGTGGCTTCTGCTAGGTCTGTCAGTAGATGAGATTACCTCTGGGACAGCATATTAGCAAGTTTGTAACTGAGTCTGCTGGAGGATAGGATTGCCTCCAGGCCCATAGTTTGGTCCATGATCCAAAAGCCTGTTACCAGTGTCTTGGGCAGATGTGGCTGCTACTGGGTCTGTGGGCAGGCAGGGCTGGCTGCAGGACAATAAACAAGTGGAGTTGGAACCAAGTACAGAGGTGGATGTGATTTCTTCCATATCAACAGCCAGGTCTTTGGTCAGTGAGCTTGCTATCGGGGGTGTGTTTCTTCCTTCTAAAAGCATCTTTGCTTGGTCCTGGACTCCACCCAGGTTTTAAACCTCCTACCTAGATCCTGAAGCTCCCACAAAATCACTTTTTTCCATGGATGTTTGCCAAATCAGTGAGTCTGTGGGAGGACCAGGGCTGGGGATCTCCTCTTTGGCAATATCACTGACCTCTCTCCTGGGAATATTCATCTTTATATTTTTCTTTGCTATTCTTTGGCCAAAAGCAATTTTAAAATATATTATAAACTCCCTCATGTCAATTAATATGTCTCTTCACTCTAAATGTAATGGTTACATAATACTCCGACATATGGTCTCAGACAAGCTCATTTCTTTATTTTTTTACATTTAGATTTTTGACAGTGTGTTCCTATTAACATAAGCTGGAAGAAATGTATGTGTACATGTATTTTTAGACAATTATTTTCCTAGGTCATATTTTTTTCTTAATTGACCTATAGTTGATTTACAATATATTAGATTCAGGTGTACAATGAAGTGATTCAATATTTTTATAGATTATACTCCACTTGAAGTTATTATAAAATATTGGATATGTTCCCTGAGCTGTACAATATATCCTTGTAATTTATTTCTTTTATACATAGTAGGTTTTCCTCTTAGTCCCCTATCCCTATCTTGCCTCTTCCACCTTCTCTCTCCCCACTGGAAACTACTAGTTTATTCTGTATATCTGTGAGTTTGTTTCTTTTTTGTTGTTTTATTTTTTAGCTTCCACATACAAGTGATATTATACAGTATTTGTCTTTATTTGTCTGACATATTTCACTAAGCATAATACCCTCAAGATCAATCCATGTTGCTGTAAAAGGAAAATTTTATTCTTTTTATGGCTGAGTAATACTCCACTGTGTGTGTATACACACACACACACACACACACACACACACAAACACATATATATATATCTCACAACTTCTTATCCATTCATCTATTGACAGAAACTTAATTTGTTTCCATATTTTGGCTATTAGAAATAATGTTGCTATGAACATTGGGGTGTATGTATATTTTAATTGAGTGTGTTTTAGTTTCTTTGGGTATATACCCAGGAGTGGAACTGCTGGATCTTATCATAGTTTTATTTTTAGTTATTTGCGGAAACTCCATATTGCTTCCATAGTGAAAGCAACAATTTACACTCCTATCAATAGTATACTAGTGCTCCCTTTTCTCCACATTCTTCCCTTACTACTTCCCTTCCAATCTGAATGTCTTTTATTTCTTTTACTTGTCTGATTGATGTGGCTAGGACTTCCAATACTATGTTAAATAGAAGTGGTGAGAATGGGTATTCTTGTTGTGATCCTTATTTTAGAAGAAAAGCTTTCAGCTTTTCACCATTGAGTATGATTTTATATGTTGCTTTGTCATAAATAGGCTTTATTATGTTGAAATTTGTTTCCTCTATAACAACTTTGAATGGAGTTTTTATCATGAATTAATGTTGCATGCTATCAAATGCTTTTACTGTTTCTATAGAGATGATCATTTAATTTTCATCCTTCTTTATGTTAATGTGGTATATCATATTGATTGAATTTTGGTATTGAAACATTCTTGCATCCGTAGCATATATCCCACTTCATCATGGTATATGAATCTTTTTATAGATTGTTGAATTTTTTAAACATCTTTATTGGAGTATAATTGCTTTACAATATTGTGTTAGTTTCTGCTGTATAAAAAAGTGAATCAGTTATAAGTATACATATATCCCCATATCCCCTCCCTCTTGCACCTCCCTTCCACCCTCCCTATCCTACCCCTCTAGGTGGTCACAAAGCACTGAGCTGATCTCCCTGTGCTATGTAGCTGCTTCCCACTAGCTATCTATTTTACATTTGGTAGTGTATATATGTCAATGCTACCCTTTCACTTTTATTCTCTCATTATTGGTTTGCTCAGATTTTCTATTTCTTCATGATTCAGTCTTGATAGCTTGAACGTTTCTATGAATTTATCCATTTCCTCTAGGTTATGCCATTTGTTGAGGTATAATTGCTGATAGCAGTCTTATGATTGTTTTTAGTTTTGTAGTATCAGACGCAATACCTCCTCTCTTTCATTTCTGATTTTATTCATTTGAGTCTTTTATCTTTTTTTCCTAGTGTACTTAAAGGTTTGTCCATTTTCTTTCCTTTTCAGAAAAAAACAACTCTTAATTTTGTTGATTTTTTTTCTATTGTATTTCTAAACTCTATTTGGTGTATATCTGCTCTGATCTTTGTTATTTATTTGCTTGTGCTAATTTTGGGCTTAATTTGTTCTTTTTCTAGTTCTTTGAGCTGCAAATTTAGGATTTTTTTGAGATCTTGTATTTTATACAAGATCTTGTATACATTTTATACAATAATAAAGGCCTAATGTAGGCCTTTATTATTATAAAATAATTTCTTAGAAATATTTTTGCTACATCTCATGAATTTTAGTGTGCTGTCTTTCCATTTTTGTTTTTTCAAATTTTTTAAGTTTTCTTTATTATTTACTTTTTGACAAATTGTTTGTTCAGGAATATGTTGTTTCATATATAAATATTTGTAAATGTTCCAGTTTTCCTCCTGGTATTGATTTCTACTTTCATAACATTGTATTCAGAAAAAAATACTTGATACGATTTCAAGCGCTTAAATTTGCTAAGACTTTTTTCTTTTAATAACCCAACATATGATCTACCCTAAAAGATGTTCTATGTATGCTTGAGAAGAATGTTTATTGTTTAAGTACAATATTTCACATAGATTTAGTGTCTTTATGATCTATCTATTGTTAAAAGTAATATATTAAAGTCCCCTTCCATTATTGTATTGCTGTCTATTTCTTTTAGTATTTATTTTATATAATTAGGTGCTTTGATTTTGGATATATATATATATATATACCCATATATATATATATATATATATATAAAATTGTAATTTCCTCTTGAAAAATTGACCTCTTTGTCATTATATAATGACTTTTTTTCTCATTATAGCTTTTCACTTAAAATATACTTTGTCTATATATGTATGGCTAACCCTCCTCTCTTTTGGATTCTATTAATATGAAATATCTTTTTTTACACCTTCACTTTGAACCAGTGTGTTCTTAAAGCTGAGATGAGCCTCTTGTAGGCACCAATTACTACGTCGTATATTTTTATCAATTTAGCTATTCTATGAGTTTTGTTTGAGTAATTTACTCTATTTACATTTAATTACTGAGAGGTAAGGACTTATTATTGTCCTTTTGTTTGTTTTTCCTCTTTGCTGTCTTCCTTTATAATTTGATAATTTTATTTAGTGCTAATTTTAAATTTCTTTTTCTTTATATTTATGTATCTATACATGTTTTTCTTTGTGGTTTCCATATGGCTTACATAAAATATTTTATAGTTATAAAAATCTATCCTATGCTGATAAAAGTTAACTTTGCATGCAAAATACCTTTACTTACCTCACCCTACATTTATCTTTTTTGATGTCACAATTTACATCTTTTATATCATGTATCCATTAACAAATTATTATAGCTACTGTTATTTTTAATACTTTGTTTCCTAACAGTTTACTAGAGATAAAAGTGATTTGCACACAAACATTTCAGTATTTGAGCATGCTGAATTTGATTATACACTAGCCTTTATCAGTGCATTGTTTACTTTCACATATTTTCATGTTATAGATAGCATCTTTTCTTCTTAACTTGAAGAACTCTTTTTAGCTTTTCTTGTAAAGCATGTCTATTGGTGATGTACTACTTCAGCTTTTGTGTGTCTGATAATGTCTATCTCTCCTACAACTTGGAAGAGTAGCTTTGTCATGTAAAGCATTCTTGGTTGGCTGGCTTTTGTTTTTTGTTGGAACTCTTTAAATGTATCATCCCACTTTCTCCTTGCTTTCAAGGTTTCTGCTGAGAAATAGCAGAAAACCACTTACAGCCTTCTGTGGGTTCCTTTTTATGTGATGAGTCACTTTGTTCTTGATGCTTTCAAAATTCTTTTTGACATTTGATTATAATGTGTGTAGATGAAGAACTCTCTGGATTGTACTTTTTGGAAGTCTTTAAGCTTCACGTACCTGCTGTCTGTATCTTTCCCAAGATTTGGCAAGTTTTAAACTAGTATTTCTTTAAATAAGCTTTCTGGGTCAAATATGCACACTGTGGTTGTAGCTCCAGTGTCCTAGACGTGGATATTCATTAAGTGGCCATGAAGTCATGTTCTTAAGTACATGTATGTGTAGAGCAACAGTGGCTCCAGGGTCCAGGGCTCAGTCTATCTTTCAGCAGTGCTGGCTTCAGTTCCTGAGACACAAATATGCATGAATTTGATGTAGAACAAAGGCCTGGGGCATAGTTTGTGCTGAGTGGCCAAAGATTTGAAGCTCTACGTGTGAGGCAGTTTGGAGAGGGTTGCAGTCCCAGTCCCATGGCAATGCAACAGTGGATCCTTCATGGAGAGGACTCAGAAGCACTTCCCAGTCCAGGGAATCTGTAACTGCAATGGCTGTTGATTACCTCTGTGACAAAAGCCATCAGTACACTTTGGGGAGCAGACTGCTGGGATCCTCACTGATAAACAATATGGGGTCTTCTTCTATGAAAACTCTGGGGATGTTGAGGTCTTCAAGAAAAAGGCAGCCAAGGTCCTCTACATAGTAGGCCACTGGGGACTGCAGTGGCACCTTCTGCATGGCAGATACTGATGACCCCCATCCTTCCTCTTTGCTCTTAGCTATCTCCAGTTGTCTCAGCTACACTGATAATCCCAGTGATTTTTTCTATGCTGTTATTCTCTTTTCATTCAACTGTGTTGCTACATGTTCTTAATTGGGTTCTTGCGTCCTCCCAGGAGTGCTTTTTGCTGGTTGAGAGATGTCTAATTATTGTTTTTTCTTTTGTGGGGAAGAAAACTGATATTTCCCAACTTGTCATCTTGCTCTTATCTCTACCCAATGCACTCTATATTTTTTAACTACTCACCAGTTGATATCCATCAACTGATATCAACAGCTTGAATTGTTTCCTTTTTTATCAAAGTATAATTGGCTTACAACACTATGTTAGTTCCAGGAGTGCAGCACAGTGATTTGATTTTTCCATACTTAAAAAATGATCGTGAAAATAAATCAAGTCACCATGTTTCACTATACTAAATTATTAAAATAATATTGACCATGATGTGAAATCTATTTTTTAATGGTATAAATGAACTTATTTACAAAACAGAAACAGACTCACAGATTTCAAAAACAAACTTATGGTTACCAAAGGGCAAACATGGGGTGGGATAAATTAGGAGGTTGGAATTAACATACACACACTAGTATGTATAAAAATGATAACCAACAAGGACCTATAGCACAGGGAACTCTACTCAATATTCCATAATCACCTATATGGGAAAATAATCTGAAAAAGAATGATTTGTGTATATGCATGGCTGAATTACTTTGCTGTACACCTGAAACTAACACAAGATTGTAAATTAACTATATTCCAATAAAATTTTAAAAATTAATATCACAATTTATAAATATCTAGTTAAGATTAATCTCAACTTAATTTCAGTAATATACAAAAACTTTCCTTTTCCCTTCTTTTATGCTACTATTAATAGTATTATTGTCCTACAGATTATATCTTTCTACAGTATAGGCTTATCAACACAATTTTATAATTATTGCTTTATGTAATTGTGTTTTAAATCGGAGAGAAGCAAAAGGTAGTAAACAAAAATATATTATACTTACCTGTGTAGTAGCACTGGTGTTTATTTCTTCATGTTACTGTGCAGTATCCTTTCATTCCAGCCTGAAGGGCTACTTCAGTTTTTTTTGAAGGGAAGGTCTGCTAGCAGTGAATTCTGGTTTTGTTTATCAGCTAATGAATTCTAATTTTTGAAGAATGGTGTTGCTAAATATAGAATTCTTGACTGACAATCTTCTTTCAAGACTCTGAATATGTATATCATCTCACTGCCTTCTTGCCGCCATGGTTTCTGATGAGAAATCAATTGTTAGTATTATTATGAACTCCTTGATTTTGACCTTTCTCTTTTGCTGCTTTCAATATGTAGATTTATGCTTTCCATTAATTAATTAAGAATTTTTCAAACATTATTTATTAAAATGTTCTTTTGCCTCTCTTTCTCTCTCCTGGGACTGCTGCTGTGTAGTCCCAGGAGCACTTGATGGTGTCCCACAGGTCTCTGATACTCTAAATCTCATTATTGATATTCTTTATATGGTGATACCTTATTCTCATACTTTCTTTTATTTCTTTGTGCATGGTTGCCTTTACTTTTTGAACATATTTAAAATAATTTATTAAAAGTCTTTGTCTATTAAGTCAAACATCTAGGAACATCGACACTTCCTCATGGACAGTTTCTATTGACTGCTTTTCTCCTGTGTATGGGTCTTTCTTTCTCATTTCTTTGTATATCTCATAACTCTTGGTTGAAAACTTGATATTTTAAATAGTGGCAACTCAGTAGTGTCACCATATGATCTAACAATTCCACTCCTGTGCATATACCCAGAAAAGATGAAAGCTTTAGTTCAAAGAGATACCATGTACCCCAAAGTTCAAAACAGCACTATTTACAATAGCCAAGATATGGAAGCAACCTAAATGTCCACCCACAAATGAATGGATAAAGATGTGGTATATATATATATATATATATATATATATATATATATATATATATATATATATATGATGGAATGTTACTCAGCCATAAAAAATAATGAAATAATGCCATGTGCAGCAACATGGATGGATCTAGAGATTATTATACTAAGTAAAGGAAGTCAGAAAAAGGCATATACCATATGATACCATTTATACGTGGAATCTTAAAAAAATGACACAAATGAACTTATTTACAAAACAGAAATAGACTCAGACATAGAAGACAAACTTATGATTACCAAAGGGGAAAGTGGGGGGAGGGATGAATTTGAATTTGGGGATATAACAGATACATACTACCATATATAAAATAGATAAAGAACAAGGACCTACTGTATAGCATAGAGAACTATATTCAATATCTTGTAATAACCTATAATGGAAAAGAATCTGAAGAAGAATATATATGTATATATAGCACTGAATCACTTTTCTGTACACCTGAAACTAACTTAACATTGTAAATCAACTATACTTCAATAAAAATTCAAAACAAAGCAAAAAACTAATATTGACCATATTCCCCATGCTGTGCATTTCATTCCTGGACTCATTTATTTTGTAACTGAAAGTTTGTTACTCAGTATCCCTCACTTATTTCATTCATATCCCCACCACTCTCTGCTTTGGGAGCAAAAGTTTGTTCCCTGTATCTATGAGTCTGTTTCTATCAGTTTGTTCATTTGCTTTGTTTTTCAGATTCCACATATAAGTGAAATAATATGGTATTTGCCTTTCTCTACCTGACTTATTCTACTAGTCATAATACTTTCTAGATCCTTTCATGTTGTTGCAAATGGGAATATTTCATTTTTGTATGGCTGAGTAATATATATATATATATATATATATATATATCACATCTTCAACTTCATTATCCATTTATCTATTGATGAACACATAGGTTTCTTCCATAACTTGGCTATTGTAATTAATATTGCAATGAACATAGGGGGACATATATATTCTCAAAGTAGTAACTTTATTTTCTTGGGAAAACTACCCAGAAATTGAATAACTGGATTGCAGGATATTTTATATTTGTTTTTTTATGAACCTTCATAGTGTTTTACAAAGTGACCACACCAATTTATAGCCCCACCAAAAGTGCATGAGGGTTCACTTTTCTCCACATCCAAGTCAAAAATTGCTACTTGTTGTCTTTTTGATAATAGGCATTCTGACAGATTTGAAGTGGCTATGGCTTTGATTTGCATTTCCCTGATAATTAATGATGTTGAGCAATGTTTCATGTGCCTGTTGGCTGTCTGTATGTCTTCTCTGGAAAAATGTCTATTCAGATTCTCAGCTAATTTTAAGTTTTGTCTTTTCCTGATGTTGAGTTGTATGAGTTCTTGTATATTTTGTATATCAATCCCTTATCAGATGTATTTGAAAATATCTTCCCCCATTCAGTAGGTGGCTTTTCTTTGTTGATAGTTTTCTTCACTGTGAAATATATTTTTAGTTTGATGTAGTCCCATTTTTTTCCCTTGCCTGTGGAAACATATCAAAAAATACATATTATTAAGACAGAAGTCAAAAAGTTTCCTGCCTATGTTTTTATCTAGAAGTTTTATGGTTTCATTTAAAGACTTACATTTAAAATTGTAATCCATTATGTTTTTTTTAATTATGGTGTGAGAAAATAGTCCAGTTTTATTTTCTTGCATGAGGCTGTCTACCTTTCCCAACACAATTTATTGAAGGAGTTGGTCTTTCCCCATTGAAAATTGTTGCCTCTTTTCTCATTGATTAATTGACCACATAAGTGTGGCATTATTTATATGCTCTCTATTCCATTCCACTTATCTATGTTTCTGTTTTTATGCCAGTAGCATACTTCATTGATTATCATAGCTTTGTACTATAGTTTGAAATCTGGGAGTGTAATACGTTCTGCTCCTTTCTACTTTCTCAAGATTGTTTTGACTATTTAGTGTCTTTTGTGTTTCCATGTAATTTTAGAATTATTTATGCTAGTTCTGTAAAAAATGCCACCGGTATTTTAATAGGGATTGCACTTAATCTGTAGATTGTATTACAGATTTTAGAGTATGGTCATTTTAACAATATTGATTCTTCCAATCCATGAACACATTATATCTTTCCATTTGTTTTTGTCATATTAAATTTTCTTCATCAGTGACTTATAGATTTCAGAATACAGGCTTTTACCTCCTTAGTTTGATTTGTTTACAGGTATTTTATTACTGTTGTTCTGATTGTACATGGGGTCGTTTTCTTAATTTCTCTTTCTGAGAGTTCTTGTTAGTACATAGAAATGCAACAGATTTTGGTATATTAATTTTGCATCTGGCAATTTTACTGAATTCATTTATTTGTGTTAATACTTTTTGGTGGTATCTTTAGGATTTTCATGTCATTTGCAAACTAACCATTTTACTTCTTTCCAATTTGAATATTTTTAATTTCTTTTTTTCTTACTTTTGTCTGTGGCTAGGAATTCCAATATTATTTTGAATAAAAGTGACAAAAGTGAGACTCATTGTCTTGTTTTTGCTCTTGGAGGAAATGCTTTCAGGTTTTCAACATTGAATATGATGTTTGTGGTGAGTGTGTCCTATATGGCCTTTATTATGTTGTGATATGCTCCCTCTATACCCACTTTTGCAAAGGATTTTAATCATAAATCGATGTTGAATTTTATCAGAAAATTTATTGGCATCTCTTGAGATGATCATATGATTTTTATTCTTTAATTTGTTAATGGTGTATTACATTGATTGACTCGTGGATGTTTAAGCATCTTTGCACCCTGGGATAAATGCCATTTGGTTATAGTGTATGATTCTTTTAATGTATTGTTGAAATTGTTTTGCTAATATTTTGTTGAGGGTTTTGCATCTATGTTTATTAGTCATATTGACCTGTAATTCCTTTGATTTTCTGGTGTCTTTGTATGGTTTTGTTATCATGGTGATGCTGGCTTCATAGATGAGTGAGGAAGCACTTCTTCCTCTTTAATTTTTTAGAATAGTTTGAGATGGATAGGTCTTGCCTCTTCCTTAAATGTCTGGTAAATTCACCTGTGAAACCATCTAATCCTGAACTTTTTTTAGTTGTCAGTTTTTAATTAATGATTCAGTTTTATTACTAGAAATTGTTCTGTTTATACTCCCTATTTCTTGGGAGATTGTACATTTCTAGGCATTCATCCATTTCTTATAGATGGTCAAATTTGTTGGCATATAACTATAGTAATCTCTTATGAACACTTGTATTTCTGTGGTGTTGGATGTAACTTCTCCTTTTTCTTTTCTGATTTTATTGATTTGAGCCCTCTCTCTTTTCTTCTTTTTTTTTAATGGCCCAGTTTTTATTTATTTATTTATTTATTCATTTATTTTTATTGGAGTAAAATTGCTTTACAACATTGTGTTAGTTTCTGCAGTATGATGAAGTGAATTAGCTATATGGATACCTATATCCCCTCCCTCTGGGACCTCCCTCAAAACTCCCCATCCCACCCATCTAGTTCATCACAGAGAACTGAGCTGAGCTCTCTGTGCTATGTAGCAGGTTCCCACTAGCTATCTATTTTACACACGGTAGGGTATATTTGTCAAAATTAATCTCCTAATTCGTCCCACGCCCCTTCCCCCTCCCATGTCCACATGTCCATTCTCTATGTCAACATCTCTATTCCTGCCCTACAAATAGGTTCATCTGTACCACTGTTCTAGATTCCACATATAATTGTTAATATACGATATTTGTTTTTCTCTTTCTGGCTTACTTCACTCTGTATGACAGACTCTAGGTCCATCCTCATCTCTACAAATGATATAATTTTGTTCCTTTTTATGGCTGAGTAATATTTCCATTGTATATATGTACTGCATATTCTTTATCCATTATCTATCGTCAGACATTAAGGTTGTTTCCATGTCCTGGCTATTGTAAATAGTGCTGCAATGAACATTGGGGTACACGTGTCCTTTTGAATAATGGTTTTCTCAGGGTATATGCTCAGTAGTGTGATTGCTGGGTCATATTGCAGTTCTATTTTAAGTTTTATAAGGAAGATCTATTCTGTTCTCCATAGTGGCTCTATCAATTTACACTCCCATCAACACTGCAGAAGCATTCTCTTGTCTCCACACTCCCTCCAGCATTTATTGTTTGTAGATTTTTTGACAACAGCCATTCTGACCAGTGTGAGGTGATACCTCATTGTAATTTTTATTTTCATTTCTCTAATAATTAGTGATGATGAACACATTTTCATGTGCCTCTTGGCCATCTATATGTCTTCTTTGGTGAAATGTCTATTTAGATCTTCTGCCCATTTTGTAATTTGGTTGTTTGTATTTTGATATTCAGCTCCATGTGCTATTTGTATAGTATAGAGAATAATCCTTTGTCCATTGCTTCATTTGCAAATATTTCTCCATTTCTGAGGGTTGTCTTTTCATCTTGTTTACAGTTTCCTTTGCTGTGCAAAAGCTTTTAAGTTTAATTAGGTCCCATTTTTTATTTTTTATTTTTATTTTCATTACTCTATGTGGTGGGTCAAAAATGATCTTGCTGTGGTTTAGATAAAGGAATGATTTTCCTATGTTTTCCTCTAAGAGAGTTCTAGAGTGTCTGGTCTTACATTTCAGTCTTTAATCCATTTTGAGTTTTTGTTCAGGAGTTTTGCATCTAGGTTCATCAGTGACATTGGCCTGTAATTTTCTTTTCTTTTCTGTTTTTTTTTTTTCTGATATCTTTGCGTCGTTTTGGTATGAGGGTGATGGTGGCATTTTAGAATGAAATTGGGAGTGTTTCTCCCTCTGCAATTTTTTAGAAGAGTTAGAAAAGGATAAGTGTTAGCTATTCTCCAAATGTTTGATAGACTTCGCTGTGAAGCCACCTGATACTGGGCTTTTGTTTGTTGGAAGAGTTTTAATTACAGTTTTAATTTATTACTTGTGATATGTCTGTTTATATTTTCTATTTCTTCCTGGTTCAGTCTTGGAAAATTGTACCTTTCCAGGAATTTGTCCATTTCTTCATAGTTGTCCATTTTCTTGGCATATAGTTGTTTGTAGTAGTCTCCTATAATCCTTTGTATTTCTGTGGTGTCAGTTGTGATTTCTCCTTTTTCATTTCTAATTTTATTAACTTGCATCCTCTCCTTTTTTTTTGATAAGTCTGGCTAAAGGTTTATTAATTTTGTTTATCTTCTCAAAGAACCAACTTTTAGTTTTATTTATCTTTGCTATTGTTTTCTTCATTTCTATTTCATTTATTTCTGCTCTGATCTTTATGATTTCTTTCCTTCTACTGACTTTGGTGTTTCTTTGTTCTTCTTTCTCTAGTTGATTTAGGTGTAAGATTAGATTGTTTATTTGAGATTTTTCTTGTTTCTTGAGGTGAGATTGAATTGCTATAAACTTCCCTCTTAGTACTGCTTTTGCTGCATCCCATAGGTTTTGGGTTGTTGTGTTTTCATTGTCATTGGTTTCTTATTTCTTTTTTGATTTCTTCAGGGATCTCCTGTTTATTTAGTAGTGAACAGTTTAGCCTTCATGTTTTCCTGTTTTTTACATTTTTTCCCCTATAATTGATTTCCAATCTCATAGCATTTTGGTCAGAAAACAAGCTTGATATGATTTCATTTTTCTACAATTTTCAGAGGCTTGATTTGTGACCAAAGATGGGATCCCTCCTGGAGAATGTTCCATGAGCACTTGAGAAGAAAGTGTATTTTGCCATTTGGGGATGGAATGTCCTATAAATATCAATTAAATCTATCTGGTTTATTGTGTCATTTAAAGCCTGTGTTTCTTTATTTAGTTTCTGTTTGGATGATCTGTCCATTGGTATCAGTAGGGTGTTAATTCCCCCTTCTATTATTGTGTTACTGTCAGTTTCCCATTTTATGGTTATTAGCATTTGCCTTATGTATTGAGGTGCTCCAATGTTGGGTGCATAAATATTTATAATTGTCATAACTTCTTCTTGGATTGATCCCTTGATCATTATGCATTATGTCCTTCTTTGTCTCTTGTAACAGTCTTTATTTTAAAGTCTATTTTATCTGATACGAATATTGCTACTCCAGCTTTCTTTTGATTTCCATTTACATAGAATATATTTCTCCATCCCTTCACTTTCATTGTGTATGTGTCCCTAGGTCTGAAGCAGGTCTCTTGTAGACAGCATGTATATGGGTCTAATTTTTGTATCCATTCAGCCAGTCTGTGTCTTTTGATTGGAGCACTGAATCCGTTTACAGTCAAGGTTATTATTGATATATATGTTCCTATTACCATTTTCTTAATTATTTTGTGTTTGTGTTTGTGTGTCTTTTTCTTCTCTTGTGTTTCCCACCCAGAGAAAGTCCTTTAGCGTTTTTTGTAACACTGGTTTGGTGGTGCTGAATTCTCTTAGTTTTTGCTCATATGTAAAGCTTTTGATTTCTCTGTCAAATCTGAATGATATCCTTGCTGGGTAGAGTAATCTTGGTTGTAGGTTTTATTCTTTCATCACTTTGAGTATACCCTATCACTCCTTTCTTGCCTGCAGAGTTTGTGCTGAAAACCCAGCTGATAACCTTATGGTGATTCCTTTGTATGTTACTTTTTGCTTTTCCCTTGCTGCTTTTAATATTTTTTCTTTGAATTTAATTTTCGTTAGTTTGATTAGTATGTGTCTCTCCAAGAGTTTATCATATGTGAGACTCTCTGCACTTCCTGGACTTGGGTAACTATTTCCTTTCCCATGTTAGGAAAGTTTTCCACTATTACCTATTCAAATGTTTTCTCAGACACTTTCTTTTTTTCTTCTTCCTCTGGGCCCCCTATAATAGAAATGTTGGTGCATTTAGTGTTGTCCCAGAGGTCTCTGAGATTGTCTTCAATTCTTTTCATTCCTTTTTCTTTATTCTGCTCCTTGGCAGTTATTTCCACCATTCTGTCTTCCAGTTCACTTATTCTTCCTTCTGCCTTAGTTATTCTGTTATTGATTCCTTCTAGTGTATTTTTCATTTCAGTTACTGTGCTGTTCATCTCTGTTTGTTTGTTCCTCAGTTCTTTTAGATCTTTCTTAACATTTTTAAAATTTTCTAAATCCATGCCTCCATTCTATTTCTGAGATTCTGGATCATCTCTACTGTCATTACTCTGAATTCTTTTTCAGGTCGGTTGCCTATTTACTCTTCATTTATTTGGTCTTGTAAGCTTTTACCTTGCTCCTTCATCTGTGACATAATTTTTGTCATCTCATTTTTTTTCTGTCATACTGTTTGTTTGACCTGAGACCTCCAACACTGGAGTTTGTAGGCTGTTGGATAGAGTTTGGTCTTGGTGCTGAGATGAGGATCTCCAGGGGAACTCACTCCAATATATATTCCTTGGGCCTAAGGTTCTCTTTAAGTCCAGTGGTTCGGACTCAGAGCTTCCAGTGTGGGGGCTCTGGCCTGATTCCCACTTCATGAAGCAAGATCCTTCAAGCTGTGCAGGGCAGCAAATGAAAAAAAGAAAAAAGGAGCAGAATAATAACCAAAAATAAAAAAAAATAAAATAAAGTTAGAAAACTAACAGATATACTAGAAAAGATATATATATACATATATATATGTATATATATATACATATATATATATATATAGATGAAACAACACCTAGAAGTTAAAACAGAACTACTGTAGTGAAAAAGGAAAAAAAAAAAAACCAGAAATGTCCTGGGCTGTGGGAGGTGGGGCTTAGACAGGGGTGGGGTTAGGGGTGGGCGGGACCTTGCTTAGGATCCACAGGGCAGGAAAAGGGTCTTGGGAGGATAAGGGTGGGGCTTATGCTCAATACAGTGGGAGGGGCCCAGAAGTGTCTGTGACCTTGAAAGGTGGAAGACCAGGTCCAGGACTACAGCAGGCTCACTGGGCCCAACTGTGTGTGGGAAACGCTGGGCACATTTCCCCTGATCCTCCAGTCATGGGATGTACCCCTCCAAGTCCATCTCTCCTCCTCTTCACCTCTCCTCACTCCCTTCATGCCCCTAAGACCCACGAGGCCAGAGTGGGTCCCAGAGAATGGAGGACCAGGTCTGGCAGCCCAGCAGGTGTGCTGGGGCCCAAGTGGGCAGGGGAAATGCCTGTTGCACCTCCCCTGCTCCTCCAGTTCTGGAGGGCCCTTCCCACTCACCACTCCTCTTCTCCCCCTGCCTCCCTCTTTCACCTCTAGGAATAAAGTGGCCTGGTGGGGACATCGGAGGGTGGAGGACACTGTCTGGGAGCCCTGCAGGCTTCCCAGGACCTTATTGGACTGGGGAAACGTTAGGTACACTCTTCCTTGATCCTCCAGGCCCCTGAGGGTCCCTCCAAGAATGGGGACCCCTTCTTCCTCCCAGACACCCCTCAGGGGCGCTGGTCCTGTCTGGTCTCCACTTCTTCTCCCCCCTCACTCCACCCAGTCACTCAGGGGTTCCTCCCATCTCCTTGGCTTTGAGGTCCCCCACTAGCCTCCAGCAGGCATCCTAGTTGTCTCTGTTTTCTTCTTGATGACTCTGGCTAAAGGATTATCACATTTTAAAAAAAATCTTTTCAAAGAACCAGCTCTTAGTTTCATTGATCTTTTCTATTGTTTTTTGTCTCTATTTCATTTATTTCCATTATGATCTTCATTTCTTTCCTTCTACTAATGGGTTTTGTTTGTTTTCCTTTTTCTAGTTACTTCAGATATAGAATTTAGATTGTTTATTTGATATTTTTTCTGTTTCTTGAGTTAGGCTTTTATCACTCTAAACTTTTCTTAGAAATACTTTTGCTGCATTTAACAGAGTTTGGACTACTGTGCTGATATTTTTATATCCAGGTATTTAAAATTTTTCTCTTTGATTTCTTTATTGACCCATGGATTGTTTAGTTGCCTATTGTTTAGCCTTCCTGTGTTTATGTTTTTGGCAGTTATTTTTCTTATAGTTGATTTCTAGTCTCAGGCCATCATGGTCAAAAAAGATACTTGATATGATTTCAATCTTCTTAAATTTATTGAGCGTTGTTTTGAGGCCTAGCATGTCATCAATCCTGGAGTATATTTCATGTGCACTTGAAAAGAATGTGTATTATTCTGCTTTTGCATGAAATGTTCTATATGTATATATTAAGTCCATCTTGTCTAATGTATCCTTTAAGGCCAATTTTCCTTATTGATTTTGTGTCCGGATGATCTGTCCACTGATGTAAGTGAGGTGCTTAAATTTGCTACTATTACTGTGTTACTGTTAGTTACTCACTAATATTTGTTAATATTTGCTTTATGTATTTAGGTGCTCCTATGTTGGGTGCATATATACTGACAATTGTTGTATCTTCTTGTTGAATCATTATGTAATTTTCTTCTTTACCTCTTGTTACAACCTTTGTTATAAAGTATTTTATCTCATATGTGTATTGCTACCCCAGCTTTATTTTCATGTTTATTTGCATGGAATTCTTTTTTCCATCTCTTCAGTTTTACTCTTTGGGTCTTTAGATCAGAAATGAGTCTTTCATAAGGAGCAAATATATTGTTCTTTGTATTTATACATTCAGACACTTTATGTCCTTTTGTTGGAGCATTTAGTAAATTCACATTTAAGTAATCATTGATATATACGTACTTATTTAATTTTTGTTGTTTTGGCATTGCTTATGCAGTTATTCTTTGTTCCATTTTGCTTTTGTGCCGTACTTTGTCATTTGGTGAACATGTTTAGTGTTGTGTTACTATTCCTTTCGTTTGTGTGTGTGTGTGTGTATGTGTATCTATTATACATGTTTGGTTTGTGGTTACCATGAGGCATATACCTATATATGATTATTTTAAGTTCATGGCCTTTTATGTTTAAATGCATTATAACAAACCTGCATTTTTACTTCTCTCTTTCACAAATGATGTTTTTGACATTATATTTTACATAATTTTTTGTGCATCCTTTAACTACTTATTGTGGATATAGATGATTTTCATACTTCTTTCTTTTAGTCTTCCTATTAGCTTTATAAGTGGTTGATGTACTACTTTTTCTGTATGTTTGTCTTTACCAATGAAATTTTTTCTTTCATAATTTTTATATTTCTAGTTGTGTGTGGCTTTTACACTTTGAGAAGTCCATTTATCATTTCTTGTAATGACAGGTTAGTGGTGTTAAACTCTTAGATTTTCCTTGTCTGTAAAACACTTTATCTCTCCTTCACATCTGAATTAAAACCTAGCTGGTTGGAGTATTATTGGTTGTAAGTTTTTCCCTTTCATTACTTTAAATATATCATGCTACTCCCTTCTGCCTGTAAAATTTCTGCTGAAAAATTAGTTCAAAAATTTATGGGAGTTCCTTTGCTTGTAACCAGTTGCTTTTCCCATGATGCTTTTAAGATTCTCTATCTTTAATTTTTACCTCTTTAATTACAGTGTGTCTTCTTGTGGATCTCTTTGTGTTCATCCTTTTTGGGACTCTGTGCTTCATGGACCTGGATGTGTTTCCTTTCCAAGGTTAGAGAACTTTTCAGATATAATTACTTCAAATAATTCTCTACTCCTTTTTCTCTTTCTTCACCTCCTTGGAACTGTATAATGGGAATGTTTATAAGCTTGATGTTGTCGCAGAAGTCTCTTAAACTACCCTCATTTTTTTAAACAACTTTATTGGGGTATAATTGCTTTAAAATTGTGTGTTAGTTTCTGCTTTATAACAAAGTGAATCAGTTATACATATACATATGTTCCCATATCTCTTCCCTCTTGCATCTCCCTCCCTCCCACCCCGCCTCTCCCACCCCTCCAGGCAGTCACAAAGCACCAAGTTGATCTCCCTGTGCTATGCGGCTGCTTCCCACTAGCTATCTACCTTACGTTTGGTAGTGTATATATGTCCATGCCTCTCTCTCGCTGTGTCACAGCTTACCCTTCCCCCTCCCCATATCCTCAAGTCGGTTCTCTAGTAGGTCTGGGTCTTTATTCCTGTCTTATCCCTAGGTTCCTAATGATTTTTTTTTCTTAAATTCCATATATATGTGTTAGCATATGGCATTTGACTTTCTCTTTCTGACTTACTTAACTCTGTATGACAGACTCTAGGTCTATCCACCTCATTACAAATAACTCAATTTCGTTTCTTTTTATGGCTGAGTAATACTCCATTGCATATATCTGCCACATCTTCTTTATCCATTCATCCGATAATGGGCACTTAGGTTGTTTCCATCTCCATGCTACTGTGAATACTGCTGCAATGAACATTTTGGTACATGACTCTTTTTGAATTATGGTTTTCTCAGGGTATATGCTCAGTAGTGGGATTCTGGGTCATATGGTAGTTCTATTTGTAGTTTTTTAAGGAACCTCCATACTGTTCTCCATAGTGGCTCTACCAATTCACATTCCCACCAGCAATGCAAGAGTGTTCCCTTTGTTCCACACCCTCTCCAGCATTTATTGTATCTAGATTTTTTCATGATGACCATTCTGACTGGTGTGAGATGATATCTCATTGAAGTTTTGATTTGCCTTTTCTAATGATTAGTGATGTTGAGCATTCTTCCATGTATCTGTTGGCAGTCTGTATATCTTCTTTGGAGAAATGTCTATTTAGGTCTTCTGCCCATTTTTGGATTGGGTTGTTTGTTTTATCTTTGTTATTGAGCTGCATGAGCTGCTTGTAAATTTTGGAGATGAATCCTTTGTCAGTTGCTTCATTTGCAAATATTGTCTCCCATTCTGAGGGTTGTCTTTTGGTCTTGTTTATGGTTTCCTTTGTTGTGCAAAAGCTTTAAAGTTTCATTAGGTCCCATTTGTTTATTTTTGTTTTTATTTCCATTTCTCTAGGAGGTGGGTCAAAAAGGATCTTGCTGTGATTTATGTCATAGAGTGTTCTGCCTAAGTTTTCCTCTAAGAGTTTTATAGTTTCTGGCCTTACATGTAGGTCTATAATCCATTTTGAGCTTATTTTTGTGTATGGTGTTAGACAGTGACCTAATCTCATACTTTTACATGTACCTGTCCAGTTTTCCCAGCACCACTTATTGAAAGGGCTGTCCTTTTTCCACTGTACATTCTGGTCTCCTTTATCAAAGTTGAGGTGACCATATGTGTGTGGGTTTATCTCTGGGTTTCTATCCTGTTCCATTGATGTATCTTTCTGTTTTTGTCCCAGTACCATACCGTCTTGATTACTGTAGCTTTGTAATATAGTCTGAAGTCAGGGAGCCTGATTCCTCCAGTTCCATTTTTCATTCTCAATATTGCTTTGGCTATTAGGAGTCTTTTGTGTTTCCATACAAATTGTATAGGGAGTTTGTATTTTTTCTTTTCCTTTTTTTTTTTAGTAAAATACACATAACAGTTACCATCTTAACCTTATTTGAATATAGTTCAGTGGTGTTAAATACATTCATAATATGCTACCATTACCACCATTCATCTCCAGGATCCTTTTCATCTAGTAAAACTGAAACTCTATTCTCTTTCAACAATAACTACCATTCTATCCTTCCCCAGAGCCCCTGAAAACCATCATACTACTTTCTGATGCTATGATTTTGAACACTAAGTGAAATCACCCAATATTTGTTATTTTGTGACTGGCTTATTTTACTTAACAAATATTCTTTCATTTTGTAGCATATGTCAGAGTTTAATTTTCTTTATAAGGATTAATAATATTCCATTTTATGTAAATACCAGATTTTGCTATCATTCATCCATCTAAGAACACTTGATTTGCTTCCATCTTTTACTAATAAACTATATTAACTATAGTAAAGTTAATGCTACTATAAACATGGATGTACAACTATCTCTTTTAAATTCTTCTTTCCAACTCTTTTAGGTACACAGAAGACAAATTGATGGATAATATTTTAATTATGTTTTTAATTTTTTGAGAAATTGTCAGACAGTTTTCCATAGGAGCTATACCATTTTACATTCCAACTGACAGTGCCTAAGGGTTCCAATTTCTCCACATCCTCACCAACACTTGTTCTTTTTTTAATAATAGTCATCCAAATCATTTTGAGATAGTGTTTCATTGTGGATTTGATGTATATTCTTCTAATAATTAGTGATATTGAGCATCTTTTCATGTATTTATTGGCTATGTGCATATCTTTTTAGAGAAATGCCTATACAAGTGTTGTGGTGTTTGTTTTTATGTTGTTGAGTTTGAGGAGTTCTCTGTATATTCTGGATATTAATCCCTTATCAAATATATGACTTGCAAATATTTTCTCCAACATTTTGGGCTGCCTTAATATTCTATTGAAAATATTTTTTGGTGTACAATCTAAAAACTACGTCTAGGAAAGGATAAAGAAGTTGTGGTAAATATATACAATGAAATCTTAGCCATAAAAAAGGATGAACTAATGTCATTTGCAGCAACATGGATGGATCTAGAGATTGTCATACTGAGCGAAGTATGTCAGTCAGAGAAAGACAAATATGATATGATATTGCTTATATGTGGAAACTAAAACAAATGGTAAAAATGAACTAATTTACAAAACAGAAATAGAGTCACAGATGTAGAAAAGGAACTTATGGTTAACGGGAGAAAGTGAGGAGGGGCAGAGGGATAACCTGGGAGACTGAGACTGACAAATACACACTACTATATTTAAAATAGTTAACTAATAAGGACCTACTGTATAGCACAGGGAACTCTTCTCAGTACTATAAGGGAAAATAATCTAAAAATGAGTGGATACATGTATACATAAAAATAAAATAAAAAATAAAATAAAACTCATTACATTGTAAAAAAAAAAGTCTAATTTTATTTATTTATTTATTTATTTAGTGCTTGTATCTTTGGGGTCCTATTCAAGAAATCATTGCCGAATCCAATGTTATAAAACCTTTTCCCTATGTTTTCTCCTGACAATTTTATAGTTTTTGTTCTTTTATCTAGGTCTTTATTTACTTATTGTTTTTGGAATTTTATTTTATTTTATTTTTATACAGCAGGTTCTTATTAGTTATTGATTTAATACACATTAGTGTATATATGTCAATCTCAATCTGCCAATTCATCACACCACCACCCCCACCTCCCTGCCACTTTCCCCCCTTGGTGTCAATATGTTTGTTCTCTACATCTGTCTCTCAATTTCTACATTGCACACTGGTTCATCTGTACCATTATTCTAGGTTCCACATATATGCGTTATTATAAGATACTTGTTTTCTCTTTCTGACTTACTTAACTCTGTATGACAGTCTCTAGATTCATCCACATCTCTACAAATGACCCAATCTCTTTCCTTTTTATGTCTGAGTAATATTCCATTGTAGATATGTACCACATCTTCTTTATTCATTTGTCTGCCAAAGGGCATTTAGGTTGCGTCCATGACCCGGCTATTGTAAATAGTGCTGCAATGAACACTGGGGTGCATGTGTCATTTTGAACTATGGTTTTCTCTGGGTATATGCCCAGTAGTGGGATTGCTGGGTCATATGGTAATTCTAGTTTTAGGTTTTAAGGAACCTCCATACTGTTCTCCATAGTGGCTGTACCAATTTACATTCCCACCAACAGTGCAAGAGGGTACCCATTTCTCCACATCCTCTCCAGCATTTGTTGTTTGTAGATTTTCTGATGCTACCCATTCTAACTGGTGTGAGGTGATACCTCATTGTAGTTTTGATTTGCATTTCTCTAATAATTAGTGATGTTGAGCAGCTTTTCATGTCCTTCTTGGCCATCTGTATGTCATCTTTGGAGAAATATTTGTTTAGGTCTTCTGCCCATTTTTAGATTGGATTCTTTGTTTTTTTAATATTGAGCTGCATGAGCTGTTTATATATTTTGGAGATTAATCCTTTGTCCGTTGATTCATTTGCAAATAGTTTCTCACATTCTGAGGGTTGTCTTTCAGTCTTGTTTATGGTTTCCTTTGCTGTGCAAAAGCTTTTAAGTTTCACTAGGCCCCATTTGTTTATTTTTGTTTTTACTCCCATTACTCTAGGAGGTGGATCAAAAAAGATCTTGCGGTGATTTATGTCAAAGAGTGTTCTTCCTATGATTTCCTCTAAGAGTTTTATAGTCTCCAGTCTTATGTTTAGGTCTCTAAGCCATTTTGAGTTTATTTTTGTGTATGGTGTTAGGGAGTGTTCTAATTTTGTTCTTTTACATGTGGCTGTCCAGTTTTTCCAGCACTAATTATTGAAGAGACTGTCCTTTCTCCATTGTATATCACTGCCTCCTTTGTCATAGATTATTTGACCCTAGGTGTATGGGTTTATCTCTGGGCTTTCTATCCTGTTCCATTGATATATATTTCCGGTTTTGTGCCAGTACCATATTGTCTTCATTACGCTAGCTTTGTAATATAGTTTGAAGTCAGGGAGTTTGAGTCCACCAGCTCCATTTCTTTCCCTCCATAATGCTTTAGCTATTTGGGGCCTTTTGTGTCTCCAATCAAATTTTAAGATTTTTTGTTCTAGTTCTGTAAAAAATGCCATTGGTAATTTTTTAGGGATTGCATTGAATCTGTAGATTGCTTTGGGTAGTATAGTCATATTCACAATATTGATTCTTCCAATCCAAGAACATGGTATATCTCTCCATCTGTTTTATTATCTTTAATTTCTTTCATCAGTGTCTTATAGTTTTCTGCATACAGGTGTTTTGTCTCCCTAGGTAGGTTTATTCCTAGGTATTTTATTCTTTTTGTTGCAATGGTAAATGGGAGTGTTTCCTTAATTTCTATTTCAGATTTTTCATCATTAGTGTATAGGAATGCAAGAGATTTCTGTGCATTAATATTGAATCCTGAAACTTTACCAAATTCATTGATTAGCTCTAGTAGTTTTCTGGTGACTTTTTTAGGATTCTCTATGTATACTATCATGTCATCTGCAAACAGTGACAGTTTTACTTCTTCTTTTCCAATTTGTATTTCTTTTATTTCTTTTTCTTCTCTCATTGCCATGGTTAGGACTTCCAAAACTATCTTGAATAATAGTGGTGAGAGTGGATATCCTTGTCTCATTCCTGATCTTTGAGGAAATGCTTTCAGTTTTTCATCACTGAGAATGATGTTTGCTATGGGTTTGTCATATATGACATTTATTATGTTGAGGCAGGTTCCCTCTATGCCCAAATTCTGGAGAGTTATCATAAATGGGTGTTGAATTTTGTCAGAACTTTTTCTGCATCTATTGAGATGATCATATGGTTTTTATTTTTCAATTTGCTAATATGGTGTATCACATTGTTTGATTTGCATATATTGAAGAATCCTTGCATCCCTGGGATAAATCCCACTTGATCATGTTGTATGATCCTTTTCATGTGTTGTTGGATTCTGTTTACTAGTATTTTGTTGAGGAATTTTGCATGTATATTCATCAGAGATATTGGTGTGTAATTTTCTTTTTTTGTAGTATCTTTGTTTGTTTTTGGTATCAGGGTGATTCTGGCCTCATAGAATGAGTTTGGGGATTTTTTTCCTCTGCAATATTTTGGAAGAGTTTGAGAAGGATGGGGGTTAGCTCTTCTCTAAATGTTTGATAGAATGCACCTGGGAAGCCGTCTGGTCCTGGACTTTTGTTTGTTGGAATTTTTTTTTTTTTTTTTTTGCATTACGCAGGCCTCTCACTGTTGTGGCCTCTCCCGTTGCGGAGCACAGGCTCCAGATGCGCAGGCTCAGCGGCCATGGCTCACAGGCCCAGCCACTCCGTGGCATGTGGGATCTTCCTGGACATGAACCCGTGTCCCCTGCATCGGCAGGCAGACTCTCAACCACTGCACCACCATGGAATCCCTGTTGGAAGATTTTTAATCACAGTTTCAATTTCATTACTTGTGATTGGTATGTTCATATTTTCTACTTCTTCCTGGTTCAGTCTTGGAAGGTGATACCTTTCTAAGTATTTGTCCATTTCTTCCAGGTTGTCCACTTTATTGTCATAGTATTGCTTGCAGTAGTCTCTTAGGATGCTTTGTATTTCTGCGGTGTCTGTTGTAACTTCTCCTTTTTTATTTCTAATTTTACAGATTTGAGTCCTCTCCCTCTTTTTTTTGATGAGTTTAGTTAATGTTTTATCAATTTTGTTTATCTTCTCAAAGAACCAGCTTTTAGTTTTATCGATCTTTGCTATTATTTTCTTTGTTTCTATTTCATTTGTTTCTCCTCTGAACTTTATGATTTCTTTCTTTCTGCTAACTTTGGGTTTTGTTTGTTCTTCTTTCTCTAGTTCCTTTAGGTGTAATGTTAGATTGGTTATTTGAGATGTTTCATGTTTCTTGAGGTAGGCTTGTATTGCTATAATCTTCCCTCTTATAAGTGATTTGCTGCATCCCATAGGTTTTACATTGTCGTGTTTTCATTGTCATTTGTCTGTAGGTATTTTTTGATTTCCTCTGTGATTTCTTTAGTGATCTCTTGGTTATTTAGTAACGTATTGTTAAGCCTCCTTGTGTTTGTGTTTTTTACATTTTGTTCCCTGTAATTGATTTCTAATCTCATAGCATTATGGTCAGAAAAGATTCTTGATATGATTTCAATTTTCTTAAATTTACTGAGGCTTGATTTGTGACTCAAGATATGATCTATCCTGGAGAATGTTCCATACACAGTTGAGAAGAAAGTGTAACCTGCTGTTTTTGGATGGAATGTCCTATAAATACCAATTAAATCTGTCTGTTCTATTGTGTAATTCAAAGCTTTTGTTTCCTTATTAATTTTGTTTGGATGATCTGTCCATTGGTGTAAGTGAGTTTTTAATGTTCCCCACTATTTTTGTGTTACTGTTGATTTCCTATTTTATAAATGTTAACAGTTGCCTTATGTATTGAGGTGCTCCTACGTTGGGTGCATAAATATTTACAATTGTTATATCTTCTTCTTGGATTGATCTTTTGATCATTATGTAGTTTTCTTCCTTGTCTTTTGTAGCATTCTTTATTTTAAAGTCTTTTTTGTCTGATATTAGTATTGCTACTCCAGCTTCCTTTTGATTTCCATTTGCATGGAATATCTTTTTCTATCCCCTCACTTTCAGTCAGTATGTGTCCTTTGGTCTGAAGTGGGTCTCTTGTAGACAGCATATACAAAGGTCTTGTTTTTGTATTAATTCAGTTAGCCTGTGTCTTTTGGTTGGAGCATTTATTCCATTCACTTTTAAGGTAATTATCGATATGCATGTTCCTATTACCATTTTCTTAATTGTTTTGGGTTTGTTTTTGTAGGTCATTTTCTTCTCTTGTTTTTCCCACTTAGAGAAGTTCCTTTAGCATTTGTTGTAGTGCTGGTTTGGTGGGGCTGAATTCTCTTCGCTTTTCCTTGTCTGTAAAGCTTTTGATTTCTCCATTGAATCTGAAGGAAATCCTTTCCATGTAGAGTAATCTTGGTTGTAGGTTCTTCCTTTCCATCACTTTAAATATATCATGCCACTCCCTTCTGGCCTTCAGAGTTTCTGCTGAAAAACCAGCTGATAACCTTATGCAAATCCTGTTGTATGTTATTTGTTGCTTTTCCCTTGCTTCATTTAATATATATATTTTTGAATTTAATTTTTAGGTTTTTTTTAAATATGTATTTCAGTGTGTTTCTCCTTGGGTTTATCCTGTAATGGACTCTCTGCACTTCCTGGACTTGGGAGATTATTTCCTTTCCCATGTTAGGGAAGTTTTTGACTATCATCTCTCCAAATATTTTCTCAGATCCTGTCTCTGTCTCTTCTTCTTTTTGGACCCATATAATTCGAAAGTGGTTGTATTTACTCTTCTCCCAGAGGTCTCTTAGTCTGTCTTCATTTCTTTTCATTCTTTTTTCTTTATTTTGTTCTGCAGCAGTGAATTCCACCATTCTGTCTTTCAGGTCACTTATTCATTCTTCTGCCTCAGTTATTCTGCTATTGATTCTTTCTAGTGTATTTTTCATTTCAATTATTTTATTGTTCATCTCTGTTTTTTCTTTAATTCTTCTAGGTCTTTGTTAATCATTTCTTGCATCTTCTTGATCTTTGCTTCCATTCTTTTTCTGAGGTCCTGGATCATCTTCACTATCATTATTCTGAATTCTTGTTCTGCAAGATTGCCTATCTCCACTTCATTTAGTTGTTTTTCTGGAGTTTTATCTTGTTCCTTCTTCTGGTACATAGCCTTCTGCCTTTTCATCTTGTCTATCTTTCGGCAAATGTGACTTTTGTTCCACAGGCTGCAGGACTGTATTTCTTCTTGCTTCTGCTGTCTTCCCTCTGGTGGATGGGGCTGTCTAAGAGGCTTGTGCAAGTCTCCTGACTGGAGGGACTTCTGGTGGGTAGAGCTGGCTGTTGCTCTGTTTGACAGAGCTCAGTAAAAGTTTAATCTGCTTATCTGATGATGGGTGGGTCTGGGTACCCTCCCTGTTGGTTCTTTGACCTGAGGTGACCCAACACTGGGGCCTACCTGAGCTCTTTGTTGTGGCTAATGGCGGACTCTGGGAGGGCTCACGCCAAGATGTACTTCCCAGAACTTCTGCTGCCAGTGTCCTTGTCCTCACAGTGAAACACAGTCACCACCTACCTCTGCAGGAGACCCTCCAACACTAGCAGGTATGTCTGTTTCATTCTTCTATGGGGTCACTGCTCCTTCCCCTGGGTCCCAATATGCATTGTACTTTGTGTGTGTCCTCCAAGAGTGGAGTCTCTGTTTCCCCCATTACTGTTGAAGTCCTGTAATCAAATCCCACTAGGTTTCAATGTCTGATTTTCTAGGAATTACTCCTCCCGTTGCTGGATCCCCAGGTTGGGAAGCCTGACGTGGGGCTCAGAACCTTCACTACAGTGGGTGGACTTCTGTAATATAAGTGTTCTCTAGTTTGTGAGTCACCCACCCAGCAGTTATGGGATTTGATTTTATTGTGATTGCACCCTTTCTACTGTCTCATTGTGGCTGCTCCTTTGTCTTTAATTGTGGGGATCTTTTTTGGTGAGTTCCAGTGTCTTCCTGTCAAAGATTGTTCAGCAGTTAGTTGTGAGTCTGGTGCTCTCACAAGAGGGAGTGAGAGCATGTCCTTCTACTCTGCCGTCTTGAACCAATTTCCCTATGTCTTTAATGTAACTGCTCTGTCTAGAACTTCCAGTATTATGTTGAGCAGATGTGGCAAACTCAGACATTCTTCTCTTATTCCTGATCTCACAGGGAAAGCTTTCAGTCTTTCACTATTTAATATAATGTTAACAGTGTGTTTTTTCAATATGGTTTTTATTATGTTAAGGTTGTTTTCTTCTATTCTTAGTTTGTTTGAGTGTTTTTATCATGGAAAAGTGTTTAATTTTGTCAAATGCTTTTTCTGCATGAATTGAGGTGATCTGTGATTTTTCCCATTTATTCTATTAATGTGGTATATTACATTGACTTATTTTCATATGTTGAACCATTCTTGCATTCCAGGAGTAAATCCCACTTGGTCATGGAGTGTAATCTTTTTAATATGTTAATGAGTTCAGTTTGCTAGTATTTTGTTGAGTATTTTTGTATTAATATTTATATGGGATTATTGGCCTGTAGTTTTCTTTCCTTGTTGTGTCTTTGGTTTTGGTTTCAGGTCCTTAATTCTTTTTTTTTTTTTTTTTTTTTAATTTTGCGGTAAGTGGGCCTCTCACTGTTGTGGCCTCTCCCGCCACAGAGCACAGGCTCTGGACGCGCAGGCCCAGCGGCCATGGCTCACGGGCCCAGCCGCTCCGCGGCACGCAGGATCCTCCCAGACCGGGGCACGAACCCGCGTCCCCCGCATCAGCAGGCGGACTCTCAACCACTGCACCACCAGGGAAGCCCTCAGGTCCTTAATTCTTAACCAAAGCCCAAACCATAACCTGGCAAGAGTACTGATCTTCATAGTAAGCATCTTTATAGTAACAATACCAATGCAAAATAAAATATAAACTTTAAAAAGTAACTGTAGCAATTTTTCTTATGTATAGAATATTAAATATATTTGTAATTAATTAAGCAAATAAAATTTTTCTTAAGAAATAACAAGTGTTGCCTAGCACCTGGAGAAAGGGAAACACTGTGCACTGTTGGTGAGAATGTAAATTGGTATAGCCACTACGGAAAATAGTATGAAGTTTCTTCAAAAATTAAAAATAGAACTAGCATATATTGCACAATTCTACTTCTGGATATTTTTCTGAAGAAAACAAAAAGACTAAATCAACATGATACCTGCACCTAATGTTCATTGCAGCCTTATTTACAATAACCAAGTTATGGAAACAACCTAAGTGTCCATCAATAGATAAAGGGATAAGGAAAATGTGGTAAATGCATATATAATGAACTATTATTCAGCCATAAAAAAATAAAATCTTGCCATTTGTAACAATGTGGATGGACTTTTAGGGCATTATGCTAAGTGAAATTAGTCACAGAGAAAAATAAATATCATATTAAGACAGTTATATGTGAGACCTTTAAAAAAAAACCCTCAGAGATACAGGGAACCAATTGTATGTTGTTGGAGGCAAGGGGTGGAGTGTGAGCAAGATGAATGAAAATGGTAAAAAGGTACAAATTTCAGTTATAAAATAAATATTCATGGGTATGTAATATATAGCATGGTGACTATAGTTAATAATATGCTATTTCTTATTTGAAAGTTGCTGAGTGTAAATATTAAAAGTTCTCATCACAAGAAAAAACTGTGTAACTATGTATGGTAAAGATGTTAACATGACTTACTATGGTGTTCATTTTGCAATATATACATATATTGAGTCATTGTGTCATACATCTGAAACTAATATAATGTTATATGTCAGTTATACCTTAATAAAAATAAATGAGGGCTTCCCTGGTGGCGCAGCGGTTGAGAGTCCGCCTGCCGACGCGGAGGACGCGGGTTCGTGCCCCGGTCCGGGAGGATCCCACGTGCCACAGAGCGGCTGGGCCCGTGAGCCGTGGCTGCTGAGCCTGTGCGTCCAGAGCCTGTGCTCCGCAATGGGAGAGGCCACAACAGTGAGAGGCCCGCATACCGCAAAAAAAATAAATAAATAAAAAATAAATGAAACATTGAGTTTAATGTAAACTAATACAATATTAATATTGATCTATTCATTCTATCATTATGTAGTATTTTTTGAGAGCCTTCCTTTTGCCAGGCTCTGCTTTGAGATACAATGCTGATAAAGATAAACCTGGAACATTTCTTCAAGGCACTTAAATTGTAATATGGAAAGTAGGCCAAAAATCTCAGAAACAAATCAAAGTATTTTAAGTTGGAATAAGAATAATGAAGGAAACAAACAGAATGTAGATAGAGAATAGATGAGACAAAAATCTTTAGATGGAGTAGCTGGGAAAATTTATTTGGATTGTTTTGTATGGGAGCAAAATTTGTCACTTCAAAATGCTTCTCTTTAGTATGAAGATTAATTTAGACTAATTATTTTTAAGAAACAGAAGACTCAGGAATATTTTCTTGTTATCTCTCCCTTAACTGCCTAAATTAATTTAGGTAAAAGGCCTATTTTGGAATAGAGCTATAACTGGAGATATCTGCAAAGAATATGGGTTAGGTGTGGTATGGGAAAATTGGTAGGGCCTAGAGATCAGAATCTACTCTGTGTTCCATCTTCTTTGCATGGCTCAGCAAACATTTGTTTACCAAACATTTGCTTTTCAAGTTCCATGTAAATTATCTTCCTCCCCTTTGAAGTCCCAAACCACTACCCCCAACATCCTCTTTTGTCTTTAGCTGAAAATGGTAATTAAGTTGAAGGCTCTGGTCATTTTAGGAGGTTATTTTTCCTGGATCTATCCCATGTATACATATTATTAAATTTTGATTTTCTCCTGTTAGTCTGCCTCAAATCAATTTAATTGGTAGACCAGCCTGAAGAAACTAGAATGGTAGAGAATAATTCCTTCCTCCTCAAAAGTTGATATCTAAAGTGAGACCGAACTAGTCAAAATTATTTTATTTGTTTATTTTTGGCTCTGTTGGGTCTTCGTTGCTGTGTGTGGGCTTTCTCTAGTTGTGGCGAGTAGGGCTACTCTTCTTTGCAGTGTGTAGGTTTCTCATTGTGGTGGCTTCTCTTGCTTCAGAGCACAGGCTCTAGGTTCGCAGGCTTCAGTGGTTGTGGCTCGTGGGCTTGGTTGCTCCATGGCATGTGGGGTCTTCCTGGACCAGGGCTCAAACCCATGTCCCCTGCATTGGCAGGCCGATTCTTAACCACTGCACCACGAGGGAAGCCCCTACAATTGCATTTAAATAGATTTTCTAACACTATATCTGGAGAAAAGGAGAGGAGCAAAGTGGCATTTCTTTGTCATAGCCTGGCTTGTTTTTATAAAGTAATTTGAAGTACACTCTACAAATAATGTTTTTGGAGTGTTTGCAAGCAGTGTAAAATAAACTAATCTGCACAACCCAGTAGGAATTAACACAGTGACTCAAGTGTTTTAAATATATTTAAAAAATAATGATTTGGGATTTTATTTCATGTTCCAGAATCCTATGTGTACAGTTTGTTGAGTCTGAAATTGTACTTAGTAAAGGTTTCTTATTTATATTAGGATGTATTTGGTAGCATGTTTTTAAACTTAAATATTACATTGAAAGATATGGCATTAGCTGCTTCATTAATACTAAACGATTGATTTACGAACAATTACATCAATACTTTCATTTACCTTCAAATGCAAGTAAGCATTTAATGTTTTCAACATGAACTTTATATTCAATAATTAGTCCATATATTTTAACCTTTAGATATATTTATTTATTTATTTAATTTATTTTTTTTTTAATTATTTTATTTATTTATTTTTTTATTAACATCTTTATTGGGGTATAATTGCTTTACAATGGTGTGTTAGTTTCTGCTTTATAACAAAGTGTATCAGTCATACATAAACATATGTTCCCATATGTCTTCCCTCTTGCGTCTCCCTCCCTCCCACCCTCCCTATCCCACCCCTCCAGGCTGTCACAAAGCACCGAGCCAATATCCCTGTGCCATGCAGCTGCTTCCCACTAGCTATCTACCTTACTACGTTTGTTAGTGTGTATATGCCCATGACTCTCTCTTGCCCTGTCACCGCTCACCCTTCCCCCTCCCCACAACCTCAAGTCCATTCTCTAGGAGGTCTGCATCTTTATTCCTGCTTTACCCCTAGGTTCTTCATGACATTTTATTTCTAAAATTCCATATATATGTGTTAGCATACGGTATTTGTCTTTTTCTTTCTGACTTACTTCACTCTGTATGACAGACTCTAGGTCTATCCACCTCATTACAAATAGCTCAATTTCGTTTCTCTTTATGGCTGAGTAATATTCCATTGCATATATCTGCCACATCTTCTTTATCCATTCATCCGATGATGGGCACTTAGGTTGTTTCCATCTCCAGGCTATTGTAAATAGAGCTGCAATGAACATTTTGGTACATGACTCTTTTTGAATTTTGGTTTTCTCAGGGTATATGCCCAGTAGTGGGATTGCTGGGTCACATGGTAGTTCTATTTGTAGTTTTTTAAGGAACCTCCGTACTGTTCTCCATAGTGGCTGAACCAATTCACATTCCCACCAGCAGTGCAAGAGTGTTCCCTTTTCTCCACACCCTCTCCAGCATTTATTGTTTCTAGATTTTTTGATGATGGCCATTCTGACTGGTGTGAGATGATATCTCATTGTAGTTTTGATTTGCATTTCTCTAATGATTAATGATGTTGAGCATTCTTTCATGTGTTTGTTGGCAGTCTGTATATCTTCTTTGGAGAAATGTCTATTTAGGTCTTCTGCCCATTTTTGGATTGGGTTGTTTGTTTTCTTGTTATTGAGCTGCATGAGCTGCTTGTAAATTTTGGAGATTAATCCTTTGTCGGTTGCTTCATTTGCAAATATTTTCTCCCATTCTGAGGGTTGTCTTTTGGTCTTGTTTATGGTTTCCTTTGCTGTGCAAAAGCTTTGAAGTTTCATTAGGTCCCATTTGTTTATTTTTGTTTTTATTTCCATTACTCTAGGAGGTGGGTCAGAAAGGATCTTGCTGTGATTTATGTCATAGAGTGTTCTGCCTATGTTTTCCTCTAAGAGTTTGATAGTTTTTGGCCTTACATTTAGGTCTTTAATCCATTTTGAGCTTATTTTTGTGTATGGTGTTAGGGAGTGATCTAATCTCATACTTTTACATGTACCTGTCCAGTTTTCCCAGCACCACTTATTGAAGAGGCTGTCCTTTCTCCACTGTACATTCCTGCCACCTTTATCAAAGATAAGGTGTCCATATGTGCATGGGTTTATCTCTGGGCTTTCTATCCTGTTCCATTGATCTATCTTTCTGTTTTTGTGCCAGTACCATACCGTCTGGATAACTGTAGCTTTGTAGTATAGTCTGAAGTCAGGGAGCCTGATTCATCCAGTTCCTTCTTTCATTCTCAAGATTGCTTTGGCTATTCGGGTCTTTTGTGTTTCCATACAAATTGCAAAATTTTTTGTTCTAGTTCTGTGAAAAATGCCAGTGGTAGTTTGATAGGGATTGCATTGAATCTATAGATTGCTTTGGGTAGTAGAGTCATTTTCACAATGTTGATTCTTCCAATCCAAGAACATGGTATATCTCTCCATCTATTTGTATCATCTTTAATTTCTTTCATCAGTGTCTTATAATTTTCTGCATACAGGTCTTTTGTCTCCTTAGGTAGGTTTATTCCTAGATATTTTATTCTTTTTGTTGCAATGGTAAATGGGAGTGTTTTCTTGATTTCACTTTCAGATTTTTCATCATTAGTGTATAGGTATGCCAGAGATTTCTGTGCATTAATTTTGTATCCTGCCACTTTACCAAATTCATTGATTAGCTCTAGTAGTTTTCTGGTAGCATCTTTAGGGTTCTCTATGTATAGGATCATGTCATCTGCAAACAGTGACAGCTTTACTTCTTTTCCGATTTAGATTCCTTTTATTTCCTTTTCTTCTCTGATTGCTGTGGCTAAAACTTCCAAAACTATGTTGAATAAGAGTGGTGAGAGTGGGCAACCTTGTCTTGTTCCTGATCTTAGTGGAAATGCTTTCAGTTATTCACCATTGAGGATGATGTTTGCTGTGGGCTTGTCATATATGGCCT
This sequence comes from Orcinus orca, assembly GCF_937001465.1. Lineage (NCBI taxonomy): Eukaryota > Metazoa > Chordata > Mammalia > Artiodactyla > Delphinidae > Orcinus > Orcinus orca. The sequence continues at coordinate 70,909,029 of NC_064580.1, forward strand.
TTATTATGTTGAGGAAAGTTCCCTCTATGCCTACTTTCTGCAGGGTTTTTATCATAAATGGGTGTTGAATTTTGTCAAACGCTTTCTCTTCATCTATTGAGATGATCATATGGTTTGTCTCCTTCAATTTGTTAATATGGTTTATCACATTGATAGATTTGCGTATATTGAAGAATCCTTGCATTCCTGGAATAAACCCCACTTGATCATGGTGTATGATCCTTTTAATGTGCTGTTGGATTCTGTTTGCTAGTATTTTGTTGAGGATTTTTGCATCTATGTTCATCAGTGATACTGGCCTGTAGTTTTCTTTCTTTGTGACATCCTTGTCTGGTTTTGGTATCAAGGTGATGGTGGCCTCGTAGAAGGAGTTTGGGAGTGTTCCTCCCTCTGCTATATTTTGGAAGAGTTTGAGAAGGATAGGTGTTAGCTCTTCTCTAAATGTTTGATAGAATTCGCCTGTGAAGCCATCTGGTCCTGGGCTTTTCTTTGTTGGAAGATTTTTAATCACAGTTTCAATTTCAGTGCTTGTGATTGGTCTGTTCATATTTTCTATTTCTTCCTGATTCAGTCTTGGCAGGTTGTGCATTTCTAAGAATTTGTCCATTTCTTCCAGATTGTCCATTTTATTGGCATAGAGTCGCTTGTAGTAATCTCTCTTGATCTCTTTTATTTCTGCAGTGTCAGTTGTTACTTCTCCTTTTTCATTTCTAATTCTATTGATTTGAGTCTTCTCCCTTTTTTTCTTGATGAGTCTGGCTAGTGGTTTACCTATTTTGTTTATCTTCTCAAAGAACCAGCTTTTAGTTTTATTGATCTTTGCTATTGTTTCCTTCATTTCTTTTTCATTTATTTCCGATCTGATTTTTATGATTTCTTTCCTTCTGCTAGCTTTGGGGGTTTTTTGTTCTTCTTTCTGTAATTGCTTGAGGTGCAAGGTTAGGTTGTTTATTCTAGATGTTTCCTGCTTCTTAAGGTGGGCTTGTATTGCTATAAACTTCTCCCTTAGAACTGCTTTTGCTGCATCCCATAGGTTTTGGGTCATTGTGTCTCCATTGTCATTTGTTTCTAGGTATTTTTTTATTTCCTCTTTGATTTCTTCAGTGATCACTTCATTATTAAGTAGTGTATTGTTTAGCTTCCATGTGTTTGTATTTTTTACAGATCTTTTCCTGTAATTGATATCTAGTCTCATGGCGTTGTGGTCAGAAAAGATACTTGACACAATTTCAATTTTCTTAAATTTACCAAGGCTTGATTTGTGACCTAAGATATGAGCTATCCTGGAGAATGTTCCATGAGCACTTGAGAAAAATGTGTATTCTGTTGTTTTTGGATGGAGTGTCCTATAAATATCAATTAAGTCCATCTTGTTTAATGTATCATTTAAAGCTTGTGTTTCCTTATTTATTTTCATTTTGGATGATCTGTCCATGGGTGAAAGTGGGGTGTTTAAGTCCCCTACTATGAATGTGTTACTGTCGATTTCCCCTTTTATGGCTGTTAGTATTTGCCTTATGTATTGAGGTGCTCCTATGTTGGGTGCATAAATATTTACAATTGTTATATCTTCTTCTTGGATCGATCCCTTGATCATTATGTAGTGTCCTTCTTTGTCTCTTTTAATAGTCCTTATTTTAAAGTCTATTTTGTCTGATATGAGAGTTGCTACTCCAGCTTTCTTTTGGTTTCCATTTGCATGGAATATCTTTTTCCTTCCCCTTCCTTTCAGTCTGTATGTGTCTCTAGGTCTGAAGTGGGTCTCTTGTAGACAGCATATGTAAGGGTCTTGTTTTTGTATCCATTCAGCTAATCTGTGTCTTTTGGTGGGAGCATTTAGTCCATTTACATTTAAGGTAATTATCGATATGTATGTTCCTATTCCCATTTTCTAAATTGTTTTGGGTTCATTATTATAGGTCTTTTCCCTCTCTTGTGTTTCTTGCCTAGAGAAGATCCTTTAGCATTTGTTGTAAAGCTGGTTTGGTGGTGCTGAACTCTCTCAGCTTTTGCTTGTCTGTAAAGGTTTTAATTTCTCCATCAAATCTGAATGAGATCCTTGCTGGGTAGAGTAGTCTTGGCTGCAGGTTTTTCTCCTTCATCACTTTCAGTATGTCCTGCCACTCCCTTCTGGCTTGTAGGGTTTCTGTTGAGAGATCAGCTGTTAACCTTATGGGGATTCCCTTATGTGTTATTTGTTGTTTTTCCCTTGCTGCTTTTAATATGCTTTCTTTGTATTTAATTTTTGACAGTTTGATTTATATGTGTCTTGGCGTATTTCTCCTTGTATTTATCATGTATGGGACTCTCTGTGCTTCCTGGACTTGATTAACTATTTCCTTTCCCATATTAGGGAAGTTTTCAACTATAATCTCTTCAAATAATTTCTCAGTCCCTTTCTTTTTCTCTTCTTCTTCTGGAACCCCTATAATTCGAATGTTGGTGCGTTTAATGTTGTCCCAGAGGTCTCTGAGACTGTCCTCAGTTCTTTTCATTCTTTTTTCTTTATTCTGCTCTGCAGTAGTTATTTCCACTATTTTATCTTCCAGGTCACTTATCCGTTCTTCTGCCTCAGTTATTCTGCTATTGATCCCATCTAGAGTACTTTTAATTTCATTTATTGTGTTGTTCATCGTTGCTTGTTTCATCTTTAGTTCTTCTAGGTTCTTGTTAACTGATTCTTGCATTTTGTCCATTCTATTGTCCATTCTATCTCCAAGATTTTGGATCATCCTTACTATCATTATTCTGAATTCTTTTTCAGGTAGACTGGCTATTTCCTCTTCATTTGTTAGGTCTGGTGCATTTTTATCTTGCTCCTTTATCTGCTGTGTGTTTTTCTGTCTTCTCATTTTGCTTATCTTACTGTGTTTGGGGTCTCCTTTTTGCAGGCTGCAGGTTCGTAGTTCCTCCTGTTTTTGATGTCTGTCTCCAGTGGCTAAGGTTGGTTCAGTGGGTTGTGTAGGCTTCCTGGTGGAGGGGACTAGTGCCTGTGTTGTGGTGGATGAGGCTGGATCTTGTCTCTCTAGTGGGCAGGTTCACGTCTGGTGGTGTGTTTTGGGGTGTCTGTGGCCTTATTATGATTTTAGGCTGCCTCTCTGCTAATGGGTGGGGTTGTGTTCCTGTTTTGCTAGTTGTTTGGCATAGGTTGTCCAGCACTGTGGCTTGCTGGTCATTGAGTGAAGCTGGATGCTGGTGTTAAGATGGAGGTCTCTGGGAGATTTTCGCCGTTTGATATTATGTGGAGCTGGGAGGTCTCTTGTTGACCAGTGTCCTGAAGTTGGCTCTCCTGCCTCAGAGGCAGAGCCCTGCCTCCTGGCTGGAGCACCAAGAGCTTTTCATCCACACGGCAGTTTAAGACGTGGGCAAAGTAGTTACCTTCTCTGGACACCAGATCTGAAGTCCGAATGGTGAGGACTTGAAATTCAGGGCCACTGTCCAGACAGCGGGGCTTCCTTGCAGCTTTGAGGATTCAGGACAGTTGGACTTCTTCTACGGTGACTTAGGGCTCCGAAGATGAGTGTCCTCATTAATGACACAGAAGCTGCATCACTTTGGAAGTCATGCTCTGTCACTTCTGATGTCTTCCATTGGCTATAATTGAGCCACGAGGCTCCCCAGCTTCAAGGGAGGGAATTAGCCTCTACCTCCTGACAGAGGGATGACAAAGCTCTGAGTCTGGTCGCAAATGTCACAGTGCCTTGCGTGAGCAGAGTGCCCTGCACGTTTACGTCTAGTCAGGAGAGCCGGGGAGAAGCTACCCTAGGCTTGTTCACATTTTCTCAATAAATATGCAGGACCACTTCAAGACGTAAGTGCTTATGTTGGGGAAAGCTGATTTTTTTTTTACGGAGGCTGAGAAGTCCAATGATCTGCCGTCTGCAACCTGAAGAACTAGGTAAGCTGGTGGTGTAATTTACTCTGGGTCTGAATCCTAAAAACCAGGGGAGTTGGTGGTATAGGTCCAAGTCCAAAGGCCAGAGAGCCAGGAGCACTGATGTCATAACATTGCCAGCTACAAGTCAACAGGCATGCAAGACGCCACACGTGGGTGAATGGCACAATCTCCTCCCTGGAGATTCGAGACTTGTGGACGCCGCGAGACGAGTCGATCTCCACTAGATATATTTAAATTTGAAGATAAATTATATCATTAGCCTATATGAAGATGATTTTAATTTCTAAATCAAATTACTGGTTTATTCAACTTATGGCTCAACTTAGGAAACGTTTTATTAATCAAGATGGCTACTGATAACTTCTCTGGTGGAAATTCTGTATATTATTTCATTGAGGAAATATTTTATTAAGATATGTAAAATTCTATTATTTCTGTTATTCTGTGGAAATAGTGAGATAGATAATGGAGGGTACATCAGAAATCCTGGGGAACACAGGTAAGCTCTTTCTCTCTAATCACCCTATAATGGTGATAATAAATTACAGTGTTCATCATCATCCACACAGAGACAATAAAAATTACATAATTAATGACTTATTATTTAAATGCTTTCTAAATTCAAGCAATAGAGAAAGCAGTCTTTGTGCATTATCCGACTTAATTTGTATAAATACAACAATTCCATGTAGTAAGCAATACTATCAATCCCATTTTATATGAGGAAATTTATGCTTAAAATCTAAATAATTTACCACAGGCATCGAAGCAAATACAATGTGGAGTGGGAATTAATCCTAGGTCCTTTTTCTGTCACCTCAAACCATAGCATCAGTGATTCCCAAACCTGGGAAATCATAAATAAAACTCCTGGGAAAATTTATAAGATTAGATTCCAAAGTCCATGCTAAACTGAAAAATCTTTGCCAAGAGTGAGACATGAGTTTCATTATTTACAAAAGCTTTCCATTCCCAAACATTGCCTGAGTTAAAAAAAAAATGTATCTTTACAATGAAGAGATCTAGTGGAGTCTAATTTAATCAAGTGATTAACTCAGCATCACTAACACTGGGACAAGTTGATATAAAGTGATATAATGTACCTTCTGATGTGATACATCACATATGTGTGTTTTCTTGCCAAAAATATTTAATCTGGATCACAAAACAATATTTAATCTAATCACAAAGTATCAAGATCAGAATGTGTGGTGTTTCTTAATAATTGGAATAATATCTTAAAATAAGACAAACCACAAAATACATATTAAAATACTAAATCAAAATTTTAAAAAATATAAGGTTTCCTTAGATAAAGGATACCAAAATGATACAATAAATTTCATTGTATTAACTGTGATTGAAACCTAAATTTAAAACACACACACACACACACACACACACACACACAAGTACAAAAGACATTTTTTAAAATACTTGAGGAAACCTGAATATTGGATGTATATTAGATTACATTATTGGCTTAATGCTAATTTTCTTAGGTATGATAATCATACTATGGTTATATAGGAGACCACATTTATTCTTAAGAGCTGCATAATAAAGTATTTAGGGTAAAATGTCATAAGTCTAATATGTTTTCAAATACTTCAGCAAAATATAAACAGAAAAATGTGTGTGTTTGCATGTGTATGTGGAAGCAGAAAGAAAGAAATGGAAGGAGAGCAAGAGAGATAGAGGGAGGAGGGAAAGACAGAGAGAGAGAAATCAAATATAGCAAAATGCTAAAAAATGATGAATCTAGTTGACAGCTATATGATGTTCATCGTACCATTATTTCTACTTTGCATGAATTTATTTTGTATTCAGGATAAAAATTTCTGTAGTGGGAGCCTCAAAATGTAAATCTGATGAGTTTTAGGCTATATCATCTATGATCTATATCATCACTTATACATAACCTCAATTACACACGTCTTAGAACTTGCATATGTACACATATGTTCATATCCGTATAAAGAAAAGACAAAATCATATCTCCTGGAAGAGGAAATGGAGAATGAGGGAAGGGACAGAAAATAAGAATGAGAGTGGCCATCAAGGGAAGGATAATGGGTGGTGAGATAGGTGAATTAATGTTGGTAGTTATAAAAGAGAATAGGTGACCAGAAAGCCAACCAAATATGTCAGAAGATTGAAATATATTATGAAGACAAAATTTTAAAAATATGAAGGAAGAGCTCAAGAAGAAAATATTCTAACAAGCATTGGATTAGGCAGCAGTAGAACAAGTCAGGAGGGGTGGATTTAATCTCAGGCAAAGATCTGGATGTAGAGTTTTGTTGGGAAATATAATTAAAAGCAAAATCCCCCAACTCAAGAAACTCTCCCTGCAAAGACAGTGGAGAAAGAAAATACTTTTATTATTGAATATGCATTAAACCAGAAAGTAATGTGTACCACAGGAATTCAAAATGCAAAAACATAAAGGAATCTCACTCCCTTATATAGCTAAGTAGATACAATCTATTTATATACATATTTTCAAAATTCAAGTTCACAAGTAAGAGGACTTAGCAACCTCTTTCACACATAGTTCATCCTAAGTTTACCTAGTAAATGTGGTGATCATCCGTGTTAACTTATGCACTCTATTCAGAGGAAAAACAAACTTCTGATGTTTTTACGATAAGAGGTAGTTTGTAAATTGGAGCAAGGCATGCACAAAAGTTAGGCTTTTACCCTCCTACAGGAAATGGGAGATAAGGGAGATATCTAACTAGATGTTTGAATTTTGAAAAGATGGCTCTCAAGGTATTTGCATTTTAAAAACTGATAAATCACTTCAAAGTTTTCTAAAAAGGGAAGTGAGAAAAATCACTACCCTCATTTTCAAAAGGGAGAATTAAGCCTCTTATTTTCTAATTTGAATGTGTCCTTATAGTATGAGGATATTATTAATAATATTAATTATAATTATACTCTTATTTATTATTATAAGCATTATAAAATACAAACTACCACTTGCCAACCACCTGCTAAGTGCAGAAAAAAAAGGCAAATACTATGTAAATATTATTCTATTTACTCCTTACAACCCAATGAGATAAGTGCTATTTTTATCCTCACCAAACAGGGGAGAAAACTGTTGTGCAAAGATTCTAAGTGGCTTACCAGAATTCAAACAGCTACAAAATTGAGAAGCTAGATTTATGAAACAAGTCTTTTCTTGTTCCAAAGTTCTTAAAATTTCTACTACAAAACATCCCAAAAAGTTAAATGCAAAACTTTCAATGTCTGACTTGATAGAAAGTGAAATGTTGATCTCGAGCAATTGCTCATTAGAGGCAGAACTGGAGCTTGGGTGCTTGAGTTAGGGTTAAGTGTCCCCAGATAGAAAGGCTAGAGGGCTGTGTGAACAGGAAGCCGAGCAGGTCTTTATACAATCAAAATAATTTGCACATATAAATCCTTGCTGAAGTATAATAACAGTCAAAGGTGGGGGGTCTTTCCTGTTAATTAATTCAGGAAGAAAATCCCAACTGCAAAGAATGCAGCTAAATACCCTGTATAATTTACAATAAGGAGAAAGATAAGACTATCTTGAAATCTAAAAATGGACAGGAGACCTGGTCTATTAGGTCATTTTGCATTAAAGGTAATATATATTTCTTTATCTTATTATAAAAATAATTCATGATTAACACGGAATGTTTGAAATGTACAGAAAATCACTCTAATCCCATATTTAAATATAACTCATGTTAACATTGTGGTGCATGCCTTCCAAATATTTTTGTTCTTTTTACTGAACTCTAATGCACTTGTTTGAAAAATTCTTTCTATGAGAGATAACAAGTCCGTGAAGCTGCGTGATTTGGAGGCCAGTGTTCCATCATTAAGGCTGTGACACCCCTGCCCATTTGGCTCAATGCCTCTCAGAACCAGCCTTTGTTTGCCTAATAATGATAATAAAAATCACTTCCCATGAAGTGGCTGACCTACCAAAGCTTGTCACGATTTAAAGACCTCATCAGCATTGCCTAGGGAATTTGACAATTGGAACATCAGAGTATTTTTAATCAACAAGACCAAATTGCAAAATCCTCTTCTAATAATTTGTGCAAGCCATCATGGAAATAGATATAAGCAATTCCTTCAGCCACTTCAGGGCTATAAAAGGGACCTAATCCTTTAGACCAGCGAATCCTAATGGGCTTCTGTAAAGATTGGCTTCAATAGACACCCTTGAAGAAAAAAGACATTTTTACAAAGAAACTAGTAAATTCTATAAAAGAGATGAAAGTAGCATGGGGAAATTACTTGAATTCAGCCAAATTCCATTAGCTATTTCTGGATAGAAATTAAACAAAAATGACCAAGTTGGATCAAAGCAAGATGTGAAACAACAGACCTCCTAAAGGTATTATGTGAGTTGTGGAAAGATTCAACATCCAACAATGTCAAAGGATAAAATCTTTGTAGTTCAAGATCAAGATAAACCAAGAAATTATGGTGACACAACTGGAGATAAGATTTGAAGTAGTGGAAAATCCTTATGAAAGAACAAAAAGTAATCCTGCTAAATATTTATGTAGTATTTTATAATTTTCAAAATATTTTTATGCACATTATTTTATTTAATACTTAGTAGATTTTATTAGTGTTATTTCAAAATCACTGAGGCTTACAGAATAGAAGTAGCCTAATCAAGGAGAGTTAGGATTTGAACTTAAATCAATCCAACTACCATGCCTTGATTCTGAACCACTGTGCTATATGGATCCCATATTAACTTAAATCAGCCATGTTCGAAATTTATTACTAAGAATCCTTTTAATTATTTCATTTACTCTCATAGTTCATTTATTCTGAAATATTTTACTTAAAAACTTTGCATTCATTTCTTTTTTATTTTAATTTTTTAACATCTTTAATGGACTATATTTGCTTTACAATGCTGCCTTAGTTTCTGCTTTATAACAAAGTGAATCAGTTATACATATACATATGCTCCCATATCTCTTCCCTCTTGTGTCTCCCTCCCTCCCACCCTCCCTATCCCACCCCTGTAGGTGGTCACAAAGCACCGAGCTGATCACCCTGTGCTATGAGCTGCTTACCCCTAGCTATCTATTTTAAGTTCGGTAGTATATATATGCCACTCTCTCACTTTCTCCCAGCTTACCCTTCCCCCTCCCCATATCCCCAAGTCCATTCTCTAGTAGGTCTGTGTCTTTATTCCTGTCTGCCCCTAGGTTCCTCAGGACCTTTTTTTTTCTCTTTCTGACTTACTTCACTCTGTATAACAGACTGTAGGTCAATCCAACTTACTACAATTAACTCAATTTCATTTCTTATTATGGCTGAGAAATATTCCATTGTATACACGTGCCACATCTTCTTTATCCATTCATGTGTTGATGGACACTTAGGTTGCTTCCATGACCTGACTATTGTAAAAAGAGCTGCAATGAATATTTTGGTATAAGACTCTTTTTGAATTATTGTTTTCTCAGGGTATATGCCCAACAATGGGATTGCTGGGTCATATGGTAACTGAATTTTTAGTATTTTTAAGGAATCTCTATACCATTCTCCATAGTGGCTGTATCAATTTACTTTCCCACCAACAGTGAAAGAGGGTTCCCTTTCCTCCACACCCTCTCCAGCATTCATTTTTTGTAGATTTTTTGATGATGGCCATTCTGACTGGTGTGAGATGATATCTCATTGTGGTTTTGATCTGCATTTCTCTAATGATTAATGATGCTGAACATTCTTTCATGTGTTTGTTGGCAACTTGTATATCTTCTTTGGAGAAATGTCTACTTAGGTCTTCTGACCATTTTTGGATTGGGTTGTTTGTTTTTTTGATATTGAGCTGCATGAGCTGCTTATAAATTTTGGAGATTAATCCTTTGTCAGTTGTTTCATTTGCAAATATTTTCTCCGATTCTGAGCATTGTCTTTAGGTCTTGTTTATGGTTTCCTTTGCTGTGCAAAAGCTTTTAAGTTTTATTAGGTCACATTTGTTTATTTTTGTTTCCATTTTTCTAGGAGGTGGGTCAAAGTTGATCTTGCTGTGATTTATGTCATAGAGTGTTCTGCCTATGTTTTGCTCTAAGAGTTTGACAGTTTCTGGCCTTAAATTTAGGTCTTTAATCCATTTTGAGTATATTTTTGTGTATAGTGTTAGGGAGTGTTCTCATTTCATTCTTTTTTTTTTTTTTTTTTTTTTTTTTTTGCGGTACGTGGGCCTCTCACTGTTTCACTGTTGTGGACTCTCCTGTTGCAGAGCACAGGCTCCGGACGCGCAGGCTCAACGGCCATGGCTCACGGGCCTAGCCACTCCTTGGCATGTGGGATCTTCCCAGACTGGGGCACAAACCTGTGTCCCCTGCATCGGCAGGTGGACTCTCAATAACTGCACAACCAGGGAAGTCCCTCATTTCATTCATTTACATGTATCTGTCTGGTTTTCCCAGCACCACTTATTGAAGATGCTGTCTTTTCTCCACTGTATATTCTTGCCTCCTTTATCAAAGATATGGTGACCATATGTGTGTGGTTTTATCTCTGGGCTTTCTATCCCGTTCCATTGATTTATGTTTTTGTTTTTTTGTCAGTACCATACTGCCTTGATGACTGTAGCTTTGTAGTATAGTCTGAAGCCAGGGAGCTTCATTCCTCCAGCTCTGTTTTCTTTCTCGAGATTGCTTTGTCTATACAGGGTCTTCTGTGTTTCCATAGAAATTGTGAAATTTTTTGTTCCAGTTCTGTGAAAAATGCCATTGGTAGTTTGATAAGGGTTGCATTGAATCTGTAGATTGCTTTGGGTAGTATAGTCATTTTCACAATATTGATTCTTCGAATCCAAGAACACGGTATATCTCTCCATCTGTTTGTACCATCTTTAATTTCTTTCATCAGTGTCTTATAATTTTCTGCATATAGTTCTTTTGTATGCTTAGGCAGGTTTATTCCTAGGTATTTTATTCTTTTTCTTGCAATGGTAAATGAGAGTGTTTCCTTAATTTCTCTTTCATAATTTTCATCATTAGTGTATAGGAATGCCAGAGATTTCTGTGCATTAATTTTGTATCCTGCTACTTTACCAAATTCATTGATTAGCTCTAGTAATTTGTGGTAGCATTTTTAGGATTCTCTCTGTAGAGTATCATGTCATCTGCAAACAGTGACAGCTTCACTTCTTCTTTTCTGATATGGATTCCTTTATTTCTTTTTCTTCTCTGATTGCTGTGGCTAAAACTTCCAAAACATGTTGAATAATAGAGGTGAAAGCAAGCATCTTTTTGTTGTTCCTGATCTTAGTGGAAATTGTTTCAATTTTTCACCATTGAGAATGATGTTACCTGTGGGTTTGTCATATATGGCCTCTATTATGTTGAGGTAAGTTCACTCTATGCCTACTTTCTGGTGGGTTTTTATCATAAATGAGTGTTGAGTTTTGTTGAAAGCTTATTCTACATCTATTGAGATGATCATATGGTTTTTATCCTTCAGTTTGTTTATATGGTGTATCACATTGATTGATTTGCATATTTCAATGAATCCTTGCATTCCTGTGATAAACCCCACTTGATCATGGTGTATGATACCTTTAATGTGCTGTTGGATTCTGTTTGCTAGTATTTCTTTGAGAATTTTTGCAGCTGTGTTCTTCAGTGATATTGGCCTGTAGTTTTCTTTTCTTTTGACATGGTTGTCTGATTATGGTATCAGGGTGATGGTGGTCTGGCAGAATGAGTTTGGTTGTGCTCCTCCCTCTGGTATATTTCACAAGAGTTTGAGAAGGATAGGTGTTAGCTCTTCTCTAAATGTTTGATACAATTCACCTGTGAATCCATCTAGTCCTGGATTTTTGTTTGTTGGAAGATTTTAATTCAAAGTTCCAATTTCAGTGCTTGTGATTGGTCTGTTCATATTTTCTATTTCTTCCTGGTTCAGTCTCGTAAGTTTGAGCCACCATCTTAACCAGGGTATATTGCTAATAATAATTTTGATGTTCTGTTTATTTTGCTAATAAATGGCAATGTGATTCATATATATGTACATAGATACCTAAGCATATACAAAATATTTATAGGTGATTTGGCATACGTTGGCATTGCTCATTCTCACCATTACTTTAATATGGTTACATATAGAATTATTTACATATGCTGGGGAGAAAAACTAAAGTGTTACATGGATCCTGATTAGCAAGCAAGCAAACCAAATTTAGTGTTTCTTTTAGCAGACAGAAGAGCAATTACCAAACAAGACCACAATAGATTAGCAATAGACATAATTGTCATAACTGAAAGAAAGAAAAATGAAAATGCTGTGATAAGCAAAACTTTTTAAGTTCTCCAGACAATCCTGAACTGCCAGGAGTTCTTCTAGTTACTTAATAGCTTTAGCTAGTGAAAATGTGTCCATGTATCCTTTAGCAAATTTGGAAGCATTTGTTCTCCCATGTGTCAGAGCAGTGTTTCCCAACTTTTAGTCATTTGAATTTCACATTCAAGAATTTTGTAATATCTACATGTCATCATTATTACCATTTACTCAACACTTAAGAAGATGTCTTAAATTACTCCTTCAAAATAAATGTTATTATTATTAACATTAAGATCTTTAGATGAAACACTACTTCAAATCTTGATCATCATACACTGTATCATTTTTTAGCATTCAAGGAACTCACAAATTCCTTAAGTATGATACAGCATAGTGTATAATAATTTGGGTGGTAGTGACAATGTTACTGTAGATTTTCAACAAATATTAGAGAATGGGCTCACTTATTCAATTACCACAAACATTTGAAACACAAACTCTCTCTGGGAATGCATCAAAATCCTCCAAGAATCTGAAATGGCTACCATAAATTCCAAACTTACTCATAGCCTTGGTTCTTACTTAAAACACAGTTGTAACAAGCTCTATTTTTTCAGAGCTAAATAACAAATTATAAGGGGAGGTGAGTCTGATTAGAGGCAAGCATGGTAAAAGCAAGGGAATCAATTGCTGACCTTCTGATGTTGTGAAAAGTGACAAAAAAACAAAAACAGACCTATCTTCCAATATTTTCCAATGAAGGATACCCATAATGTTTATGGCATTAAATAATCAAGAAAATCATTCAGTTACATTTGATGTCCTTTATTTGAGACAACAAATAAATATGTAATCTAAAAATCCATTCAAAAAGGTTAAAATACAAATATGAATTGCTTGTAGAGAAACACTTCAGTTATCTGTAAAATTCACATAGCAGAACATTGCTTGTAGCATGGCCAGGTAAGTGAATTGTCATTATACATTTTTAAAGATGAAGTAGGCTGTCTCTGAATTTCTGATTATGTTTGAGTTATTATAATTCACCGAGATGAAGTCAAGGTCATGACATATTTTGAAAATAATAGATGTAATCATTAGGTAAAACAAAGTCCAAATCCTGAGGACCTTCCATGCTACAGAAATATAAACTACTACATCCTTATCAAACTAACTGAGCAGTGAATTTTGAGCCATTTCTGATGATCCAAAGGAGGTAGGAATTTTGGCCCAGGCTAACATTGCAAGAAAAAAAAAATAATAGTACCAAACGTCAGCCAAATCCCATGATCTCATTGTGAGGCATTATTTCCCTAATATTAAGAGTTGCTTCTCCTGATCAGAACAGAAAAATACAAACCAGTCATAAAATGGAAGGAGGAAGAAAGAGGAATATAATTTCTTGCATAAAATGAATTTTAGTGGTTCTTAAAAAAATTAAGAAACATCTAGCAAGACTGACAAATAAATAAAGAAGAAAAAACACAAAACACAGATTACTAATATCAAAATTAAAACAGAGGACAATAGTGATTTTATAGCAATTAAAATGATAATAAGGAAACACTACAAAGAAGATTAAACTAATAAATTTTACAATTTGGATGACAGAAAAATTCCTGGAAAATAACAAACTTCTAAAATTAAATTAAGAAAATATGAATGGCCTATAATATTAAATAAATTCAGTTCATAATTAACAAGCTTTCATAAAATAATACCGTTGGCACAGTTGGCCTTATTGAAAGAGTATGTCAAATATTTAAAGAAGAATTAATGTAAATTTTATACAATCTGTTCTAGAAAATAGAAAAGAAAGACACTTTTGAATCCACTTTATGAGGCCAATATTACCCTGATGCCAAAATCGACAAATACAGTACAAAAAATAAAACTGAATACCAGCATTTCTTATAAAATTAAGCACAAAAATCCTCAACAAAATACAGCATAAAAAAGTTATACACCATGGACAAGTGAGTTTTATTCTAGGTATGCAAATTGGTTCAACATTTGGAAATCTCTTGATGTAATCAACTAGAGCAACACATAGAAGAAGGAAAGTCCTGTGATCATATAAATTGGTGTAGAAAAGACATTTGGTAAAACCCAATACCCTTTCATGATTTAGAAAGGCCATCTATGAGAAACTTACAGGTAACATCATACTTAACGTTGAAATATGGTGTGCTTTGTCCCTAAGATTGAGATCAAGTCAAGAATATCTACTATCCGTGCATTAATTTTGTATCCTGCTACTTTACCAAATTCATTGATTAGCACTAGTAATTTTCTGGTAGCATCTTTAGGATTCTCTCTATATAGTATCATGTCATCTGCAAACAGTGACAGCTTTACTTCTTCTTTTCCAACTTGGATTCCTTTTATTTCTTTTTCTTCTCTGATTGCTGTGGCTAAAAGTTCCAAAACTATGTTGAATGATAGTGGTGAGAGTGGGCAACCTTGTTTTGTTCTTGATCTTAGTGGAAATGGTTTCAGTTTTTCACCATTGAGGACGATGTTGGCTGTGGGTTTGTCATATATGGCCTATATTGTGTTGAGGAAAGTTCCCTCTATGCCTACATTCTGCAGTGTTTTTATCACAAATGGGTGTTGAATTTTGTTGAAATCTTTCTCTGCATGTATTGAGATGATCATAGGTTGTTTCTCCTTCAATTTGTTAATATGCTATATCACATTGATTGATTTGCATGTATTGAAGAATCCTTGCATTCCTGGGATAAATCCCACTTGATCATGGTGTATGATCCTATTCCTGTGCTGTTGGATTCTGTTCCTTAAAAAACTAAAAATAGAACTAACATATGACCCAGCAATCCCACTACTGGACATATACCCTGAGAAAACCATAATTCAAAAAGTCATGTACCAAAATGTTCATTGCAGCTCTATTTATAATAGCCAGTACATGGAAGCAACCTAAGTGTCCCTCAACAGATGAATGGATAAAGAAGATGTGGCATATATATATATATATATATATATATATATATATATATATATACACACAATGGCATATTAGCCATAATAAAGAACAAAATTGGGTCATTTGTAGAGATGTAGATGGACCTAGAGTCTGTCATACAGAGTGAAGTAAGTCAGAATCAAAAAAACAAATACCGTATGCTAACACATATATATGGAATCTAAGAAAAAAAAAATGAGAGAATGGCATGGACATATATACACTACCAAACGTAAAATAGATAGCTAGTGGGAAGCAGCCGCATAGCACAGGGAGATAAGCTTGGTGCTTTGTGACCACCTAGAGGGGTGGGATAGGGAAGGTGGGAGAGAGGGAGAAGCAAGAGGGAAGAGATATGGGAACATATGTATATGTATAACTGATTCACTGTGTTATAAAGCAGAAACTAACACAGCATTGTAAAAAAATTATACTCCAATAAAGATGTTAAATAAAAAGACACAATTACTAAATGTAGTATGTGGATCCTAATGAAAACAGACCAACTATGAAAAGATATTTCTGAGAAAATTGGGGGAATTTGAATATGGCCTGATATTAGAGAATACCAAGGAATTATTGTTAATTTTGTTAAATGTGATAATGGCATTGTATCTATGTAAGAAAAAGTTCACATATTTTAGCGATGCATTAAGTCTAAATTTTGTTTCCAAATACTTCAACCCAAACACAAGGGGAAAAGATGAAGCAAGTTTGACAAAATTTTGATAATTGCTGAATCTGGGTAATAGATATATGGCAATTCATTAAACTGTCCTCCCCATTTTTCAGGTATGTTTGAAGTTGTCCATAATAAATTACTTTTAAATCTCTAAAAAAAAAAAAAAAGAATACTGTCACCACCACTATTTAACATATTATTGGAAGTTCTACCGACTGATAAGGCATAAATATATAACTAAATAAATCAATGGAAATAGAGATTGAAAGGGAGAAATAAAACTTTCCCTATTTGCAAATGATATGATTGTCTATGTAGAAAATCTCAAGTAATTTACAAATGACTGCTTAATAATAAGTGAGTTCAGCACACTTGCAGGATATAAATTATCACAAAAAGAACAATTGTATTTTTACATACGAACAATTAACATGTGGAAAGCAAAGTTTTAAAATGCAATACCAGGGACTCCCCTGGTGATGCAGTGGTTAAGAATCCGCCTGTCAATGCAGGGGACATGAGTTCAAGCCCTGGTCCAGGAAGATCCCACATGCCACAGAGCAAATAAGCCTGTGTGCCACAACTGCTGAGCCTGCCCTTGAGAGTCCATGAGCCACAACTACTGAAGCCTGCATACCTAGAGCTTGTGCTCCACAACAAGAGAATCCACCACAGTGAGAAGCCTGCACACTGCAATGAAGAGTAACCCCTGCTCGCCGCAACTGGAGAAAGCCCATGCACAGTTATGAGGACCCAATGCAGACAAAAATAAAAATAAAATAAAATAAAATAAAATAAAATAAAATACCATTTACAATCACTCCAAAAATATGAAATACATAGATATAAACTTAACAAAATATGTATAGAATCTGTATGTTAAAATATTACAAAAGCATAATGAAGGAAATCAAAGACCTAAATAAACAGACAAGTATATAATATTTATGTGTCAGAAAACTCAATTTAGAAAAGACATCAGTTCTCAAATTGATATATAGGATTAATAAAAATCCTATCAAAACCAGGCAAGAATTTTGTAGACTTAGATAAGACTCTTCTAAGATATGTAAGGAAAGACCCTAGGATAGCTAAAACAATCTTAAAAGAGAATACTACATTGGGAGAAATCACTCTATCCAATAGAAGGTCCTTCTATATAGCTATACTAATTAAGATATGTGATATTGGTGGAGAGATAAACACATAGACCAGTGAAAGAGAGTAGAGAACCCAGAATTAAATCCACACAAATATGGTCAACTGATTTTTTACAAAGGTTAAAAAGTAACTCAATAAAGGGAGGATAGACTTTTTGTTAAATGGGGCTGAAGCAGCTGATTATTCATAGGCAAAAAACAAACAAATGAAACAAATAAACAAACAAACCTTGACCTGTTTTACATCTTTTAATAAATTAACTGAAAAAGGATAATAGACAAGTGTAAAATGTAAAACTAAAACTTTTAGAAAAAAATAGGAGAAAATCTTCAGTTTCTATGTCTAGGGCAAAAAACAGTTCTTAGGGGCTTCCCTGGTGGCACAGTGGTTGAAAGTCCGCCTGCCGATGCAGGGGATACAGGTTCGTGCCCCAGTCTGGGAAGATCCCACATGCCGCGGAATGGCTGGGCCCGTGAGCCATGGCCGCTGAGCCTGCGCATCCAGAGCCTGTGTTCCGCAACGGGAGAGGCCACAACAGTGAGAGGCCCGCGTACCGCAAAAAAAAAAAAAAAAAAAAAAAAAGTTCTTAGACGTAACTAAAAGCATAATCCATGAAATGAAAAAAATGATACATTTTAACTTTCTTTTTTAAAAAACACTGTTCTGCAAAAGGCCCCATTAAGAGGATAAAAAGACAAGACACAAACAGAGAAAATATTTGCAAACCACATATCCAACATAAGATGAGTATCTAGAAAATATAAAAACCTTTCAAAATTCAACAGTATAAAAATAAACAATCCAATTAGAAAATAGGCAAAAATCACAAACAGATATTTCACCCAAGAGAATGTCACAAGAACCAAAAATAGTGTCTCAACTTGGTTTGGAGAAAGTATATTAGGTATAACCTAGTTTCTTATTGTAAAATATTATTTTCTAAGAACTTGAATGTAGCATAAAGTATATCAATTTTGGAGAACTTCCAAGAAAGCCTAAAATAAGATTCTTTCACTTGAGGCAGGTCTCCTAGCACCAAGGAGGGCTTTAGAGTGAGGCATGAGTGCTTTCCCCAAAAGGCAATTTTACCTGAGAAAAAAGTGTGAATCTGTAGAAGAAAGCATTAGATCAGTAATAACAAATTTGCAATATTAAAAGGAAGGAGAAAAATCATCAGGGTAAAAAAATTATACAGTCCAGAGACCATCTATGGTGGTTATAGTAAGCCTCTATCACATCATGTAAATAAACTAGAATTGCTTTGTAAAATTGTAGTTATTTGCTGCTAGTAAATAAATATCTAGTAACTTAAATATGTGTATTATTTTTTAAAACATGGTCACTTGGTAATTGCATGTTGGTTTATGACTTTCCAGTAAATTAAAACTATGAAAAACTTAGCTTGATGTCATAGCTCCAGACATTACTGTTCACCTGGTAGTGATTCATGTGAATTATAGGAATAGGATCTAAGAAGAAAAAAATAGCCTATAGAAGGTAACTTCACACACCCTAACCTAAAATGTATTGGAAAAATTCATACTTTCAGCTTCTGCGTTGTGTTGAATAAAAATTTTAATTGTATAGCATTTTACTTTAGCTAAAATTCTCACAGTAGAGTCAGATAAGGCCAAATGTATGATAGATCCAATAAACCATTATAGACAAGAAGATATTGTTAAGCTGATTGTGTAAGATACAGGGGAGGTTTAAAAGAAACTATCTACTCAGATGTGAGCCAGATGAAATCTCTAAGCTTAATTCAAAAAGTCCCATGCACTGTGCTCCTGATGGTCTTTCCACATTGATCTCAAAGACCTTACCTACAAACAAAAGAATTCTAAACTTTGAATGAGATGTTTGAAGTAAGTGCTTCCAATGGGTGAGAGCTCTTGCATCCAAAATGCCTAAGCCCCTCAGCCTGGACAGCTGGACAGCAGCTTTTGTGAGGAGAACTCTTCACTAATAATTAACAGAAAGGGCTGCAATCAAGTCAGGAAACCTCTCACAGCTCCAGTGTCACTGAAAGGACACTTTGGCACTGTTTTCCTAGTAGACTAATGAAATGGGAATTTGAAGGTTATGAGATTGTCACTACCTTAAGTGGATCTTGTATTGTTTGGTTTACAAAAGTAGTTTTATTAGCTTTTTCTGCCTGCCAATTCTGGCTAAAGTTGCGTGATCAGATTAGAATCGTAGGAAAGCACTACATTTAAAGGACCTTTGTAGGTGGAGATGCTTGTTACATTCTTTGGTTTTCTCAGTAGTTTGAACATGAGATATAACCATTTTGTTTAATAAAAGCTTTATTGATGAAAATGCCCACTTTCAGGAATTTCTGAAGCACGTTTGTCATGGACAAAATTATGAATAGAAAGCTTTTGTTTTTGGTAACTTCCATCTCACTTTTCAATGACCTGCCTTGCCTTTTCCAACTCCCTCCCACCTTTCAACACACTAAGAACCAGGAGCCCTCAAGTTGCCTTTCAACAGTCCAGGCTTTCTCATGGCTCAGTCTCCTAAGATTTCTTTCTCAATAAGCAATTCACATTGTGGATTTTTCACTCCTCCATTGCCTTCCAAATTTCATCTGTCTCTTTTCTCTTCTTGCTCCAATATTTACTAGTTAATTCGATAAATTCTTATGACTACTAAATGGTATTATAATGGGTAGCAGGTTAAAATATTTATATTTAAATATGGCATTCATAGAGGTCAAATATTTTAACCACAAAAATATTTTGTTGGAAATACGCTAGTGGGAAAGACAGCCTCAAAGCACACATGTAAACTGCCTATATATTAATATATCACCAATAGTCATTTAACTTTGTGATATTTCCAACAGCTTCGGGTTTCAAAAGCAAGGACTGTCTTCAATATTACAGTGTGTTTTAGTATGCAAAGTCTGTAAATCAAGACTATTACACAGAGAGGAAGAAAGTAAACAAGATATTTATAGAAACAGAGCTGATTTATTGAACTCAAAAATGATCAAAAAGGGCAATCCCAAGCAACCGTCTAAAAATTCTATCACAGGTTTATGGTTTAAAAAGTATGTTCATACTCACAATTTCATTTGATCAGCACAATAACCCTATGACATAGACATGACAAGATTTATTGTGTAATTTTATGGATGAGGAAATGAAGCTGGGAAAGGTTAACAACTTGCCCAAGACATCATAGGATTTTAGCGCAAAAAATTTTCTGACATACTTTAACGTTTTATCCATTATAATTATATCTACCTGGTTTCTTTATCCCAAGCCAAGTTTTGATCTTCACTTGCCTTGGATACCTTTCAACTACTAGTAATTCCTTTATCAATTATTAAAATGTTAGATTCAGGACATTTTATAATTCTTTTTAATAAATGCAGTCTATCATCTCTAAGCTTTCTATAAGTGCATAGCACTTAATCTTTCCTTCTATATGAAGGAATTGCAAGCATTCAATAATATTTAACTGATCCCAATTATAAAACAAAATCTTATAGGGTTCTGAACAATTGTTTAAAACTAGTAAACTACCTATGCCGGGTGCTTCAACAATGAATTTTCCTTAATTCATTCTCTTAGCAGCAATTCTTAGAGTTCCAGATTATGTTAATCACTACCAGATCCATATTTAATATGATCAGCAACCTCAGGCCCTATAGAAGCAGGTTCATTTCCTGTTGACCCCAAAGCGAAATTATTTTCCTCACAAGACACCTACTTAACTGTGTGCCTCCTAGCTTGACTTAGAATGCTCTTCTCACTCTTCTTTCTTTGCACAATAATTTTCATGATCAAACTCTCCATTATTTCATTAAAAGACCAAATTTTTAAGATTAGCTTCTGTGTCAGTTGAGACTTTAAGAAAGTAGATGCTGACATTAGAGATAGCAGAACAAGAGGTTTATTTTGTGTAATGCCTATGAAATATAAAATGTGGAAGAAGACTTTAGTCTTCAAAACTATTCTGATATCCTTAAAAGGAAAAGGGGAAAGAACATGTTTGGACAGAAAGACCATCAGATCATGATGTAGATCTGATGTCTTGGCCAATTCAAGGTTGATCCCAGAGAAAAAATTACCTGTTAGAGAATACTAAATTGGATACTTCTGCCATTCTCAATCACTGGCTGGGACAGTCTGGAAATAACAACATTCTCACTGCTAAAGTGAAGGTGGAACCTGAAGCTGCTAATAACTGGAAAATAACAGTTAACTACACTCCTTGTATTTGGGCAATGTTTTATTTAATTAAGGTAAATCCATGTGGTACTATGGTTACCACAGCTATACAAAGTCTTCACAACTCCATTTTCCTCCTCCGCCCATTAGTATCATATTTTGAGAAAGAAAAATTGAAGTAGTCTAAGAAACTTCAACAGATGTAAACCTTAAGGTAAAATAAAATATATTTTTTTTAAATTTATTTGGCTGTGTTGAGTCTTCATTGCTGCACACGGGCTTTCTCTAGTTGTGGCCAGCAGGGCCTACTCTTCATTGAGGTGCTCAGGCTTCTCATTGCAGTGGCTTCTCTTATTGTGGAGCATGGGCTCTAGGTGTGAGGACTTCAGTAGTTGTGGCTCACAGGCTCAGTAGTTGTAGCTCGTGGGCTCTAGAGTACAAGCTCAGAAGTTGTGGCACACGGGCTTAGTTTCTCCATGGCATGTGGGATCTTCCTAGACCAGGGCTCAAACCTGTGTCCCCTGCCTTGGCAGGCAGATACTTAACCACTGTGCCACCAGAGAAGTCCCTAATATAATTATTTTAATTGTGGAAAAACATGTCAGGGAGAGTTCTTTTTTTTAAAGAAAATGTTGGGGGTAGGAGTTTAGTAATTTATTTATTTATTTTTGCTGTGTTGGGTCTTCATTTCTGTGCGAGGGCTTTCTCTAGTTGTGGCAAGTGGGGGTCAGTCTTCATTGTGTCACGTGGGCCTCTCACTATCGTGGCCTCTCTTGTTGCAGAGCGCAGGCTCAGTAGTTGTGGCTCACGGGCCTAGTTGCTCTGTGGTATGTGGGATCCTCCCAGACCAGGGTTCGAACCCATGCCCCCTGCATTAGCAGGCAGATTCTCAACCACTACACCATCAGGGAAGCCCGAGAGTTCTTAAAGAATCTGTTGAGTGGACTAAATTAGATTAATGATGCCCTAGGGAATTATTGTATCAAAACAAAGGATCATACCTGAACTTGAGCATGACATATTGCAAATACTTTATAATAATAATTTTTTTGAGATGTAATTTATAATGTGTGGGAGATAAATAAAATGAAATGAAGATAATCAGGAGGAAAACTTCTTTAACAGGAATTCCATTATAAAGCTATTGGCCCTAGATGAGCACAGTACCAGTAGGAATAGAGTGGGAGAAACAGATTATAAAGATGTGATGTAGAAATAACAGGCAGGATTTGATGATGGGTGGGGTGATAACTGTCTAAGGGGAGGAAGAATTAAAAAGAAGTACAATCAGAATCAAAGATGTTTCAAGGCCCTGCCCCACCAAAAGCCAGTGTTTTTGTAAGAGAACATCAAATATCTAATTATAGAAAAGGATAGATGGCGATTTTCAAATGCATAATAACTGATACTTGAGTTGTAAAATACAATATAAAACAGATACAAAAGGTCAATGGTAGAACATCTAAAAAAGTGGTAATGAAATATGGATGGATGAATGTAATGTTTGAACAGAAAATATTTTACATGATAGATTGAAATTATGAAACCTAAATTTTAAGACAAGCAAATGATTAAAAGAATTAATTAAACTGATGCATAGACATCTCATAACAAAATTGTAAATTATAACTACAGAGAGAAAATGTAAAATAAATTTGATTATCTATGGAAAAACAACAATTAAAATGACAGAACTTGTCTCAATAGCAAAAATAAAGAACGAGACATAACAGACTAATATATTTAAAGTGTTGGTGAATATTACCAATCACTCTAGGAGTCTATATGCAGATGTATACATACAAAATATTATTCAATACAAGATTGGAATAAAAGCGTTTTCAGAGGAAGACATAGAGAGTTTCAACATCAAAAATCCCCACTAAAAGACCTACTTATGTATGTAACTTAAGAAGCAGAAAAATAAACCAAAAATTAAATATAAACAATGAACAAGTGGAACACTCCCCCTAACGAAAGTAGAATACACACTCTTCTGGAGTGCATATGGAACATACTTTAGAATAGATCATATAGTATACCATATATTTGTTTCAATTAATTTAAGTTGATTGAAATCATAGAAAATATGTTCTATAACCATAATGGAGTAAAATTAGAAATTAATAAGAGAAATATTTAGAAAAATCCCAAATATGTTGAAAATGAGTCACATAATTCTAAATAACCAATAGGTCAAAGAACAATTCATTTAGAGATTAGAACATATATTTAAATAAATAAAATTTTAGCATACAATAACATATAGAATACAGCTAAAGTAGTGCTTATAGGACAATTCATAGCTACATCAAAAATGTTTTAACCTACATTTAAAAAGAAGATACATAACAAAGCAAAACTTAATTTTCCACCTTGGGTGAGAGGAGAACAGTAAACCTGAAGCAAGAAGGAAGGAAATCATATAGATTAGAGTGGATTCATTGATCTTTTTCATTGTTTATTTCAGTCTCTATTTGATTTATTTCTGCTCTGAGTTTATGATTTCTTTCCTTATATTAACTTTGGATTTTGTTTGTTCTTCTTTCTCTAGTTGCTTTAAGTGTGAATTTAGATTGTTTAATTGAGATTTTTGTTTGTTTGTTTCCTGAGGTAAGCTTGTGTCACTATAAACTTCCCTTTTGGAACTGCTTTTGCTGTATCCCATAGATTTTGGCTCATTGTGTTTTCATTTTCATTTGTCTCTAGGGTTTTTTTTTGATTTTCTATTTCATTTCCTTTTTTAGTAGTATATTGTTTAGACTCCAGGTGTTTGTTAATTTTTTTTCACATTTTCTCGTGTAGTTAAATTCTAGCCAGTCAAAGATATCACACACACACAAAAAAGAAAATTACAGGCCAATATCACTGATGATCATAGAGGCAAAAATTCTCAACAAAATACTAGCAAACAAAATCCAACACTACATTAAAGGGATCATCCACCATGATCAAGTGGGATTTATCCCAGGGATGCAAGGATTTTTCAATATCCACAAATCAATCAGTGTGATAGACAACATCAACAAATTGAAGAATAAAAACCTTATGATTATCTCAATAGTTGCAGAAAAAGCTTTTGACCAAATTCAACACCAACTTATGATTAAAAACTTTCCAGAAAGTAGACATAAAGGCAACATACCTCAACATAATAAAGGCCATATATGACAAACCCACAGATAATATCATACTTTAATGGTGAAATGTTTAAAGCATTCCCTCTAAGATCAGGAAAAAGACAAGGATGTGGACTCTCACTACTTTTATTCAACATAGTTTTGGAAGTCCTAGTCACAGTAATCAGAGAAGAAAAAGAAATAAAGGAATCCAAGTTGGAAAGAAATAAGCAAAACTGTCACTGTTTGTGCATAACACGATAGTATACATAGAAAATCCTAGAAAGGCCACCAGAAAACTACTAGAGCTCATGAATGAATTTGGTAAATTTGCTGGATACAAAATTAATATACAAAAATTTGTTGCATTTCTATACACTAATGAAATGTCAGAAAGAGAAATTAAGATACCAACCCCATTAACCATTGCATCAAAAAGAATAAAATACCTAGGAATAAACCTACTTAAGGAGGCAAAAGACCTAACTTAGAGAACTGTAAGGCACTGATGAAATAAATTGAAGATGACACAAGTAGATGGAAATATATACCATGTTAGTGGATTGCAAGAATCTGTATGGTTAAAATAGCCATACTACCCAATGCAATCTACAGATTCAGTGCAATCCCTATCAAATTACCAATGCCGTTTTTCACAGAACTAGGACAAAACATTCTAAAATTTGTATGGAAACACAACTGACACCAAACAGCCAAAACAATCTTGAGGAAGAAGGACAGAGCTGGAGGAATCATGCTCCCTGACTCTACAGTATACTACAAAACTACAGTAATCAAAACAGTATCATACTAGCACAAAAGCAGACACATAGACCAGTGCAATAGGATAGGAAGCCCAGAAATAAACCTGAGCACTATTTAAAAATAAATTTATTTGTTTATCTTTTTATTTTTGGCTGTGTTGGGTCTTCATTGCTGTGCACAGGCTTTCTCTAGTTGCAGCGAGCAGGGGCTACTCTTCTTTGTGATGCATGGGCTTATCATTGTGGTGGCTTCTCTTGCTGTGGAGCACAGGCTCTAGGCATGCGGGATTCAGTAATTGTGGTACGTGGGCTCAGTAGTTTTGGTTCCCAGGTTTAGTTGCTCCTTGGCATATGGTATCTTCCCGGACCAGGGCTGGAACCCATGTCCCCTGCATTGGCAGGCAGATTCTTAACCATTGTGCCACCAGGGAAGTCCCAACCCAAGCACTTTTTTTCAATCAATCTACAAAAAAGGAGGCAAGAATATGCAATAGAGAAAAGACAGTCACTCCAATAAATGGTGCTGGGAAAACTAGACAGCTACATTCAAAAGAATGAAATTAGAATATTCTCTAACACAATATATAAAAATAAACTCAAAATGGATTAAAGGTCTAAAAGTAAGACCAGATACTATAAAACTCATAGAGGAAAACATAGGTAGAACACTCTCTGACATAAGTCACAAGAGTATTTTTTTTGTATCCATTACCTAGAGTAATGGAAATTAAAGCAAAAAATTAAAAATAGGATGTAATTATGCATAAAAGATTTTGCACAGAAAAGGAAAACTTAAATAAAATGAAAAGACAGCCTA
Source organism: Orcinus orca (assembly GCF_937001465.1). NCBI lineage: Eukaryota > Metazoa > Chordata > Mammalia > Artiodactyla > Delphinidae > Orcinus > Orcinus orca. The sequence continues at coordinate 70,934,944 of NC_064580.1, forward strand.
TGTAATGGGTGAAAATAATTGCAAATAATGTAACTGACAAGGGCTTAATTTCCAAAATATACTAACAACTTAATACAAAAAAAACAAACAACTCAATGAAAAACTGAGCAGAATACCTAAATAGACATTTCACTAAGAAGTCATACAGATGCCAACAGGCACATGAAAAGATGCTTAATGTCACTAATTGTTAGAGAAATGCAAATAAAAACTACAATATGGTATCACCTCACACTGGTCAGAATGTCCATCATTAAAATATCTACAAATAATAAATGCCAGAGAGGGTGTGGAGCAAAGTGAACCCTCCTACACTGTTGGTGGGAATGTAAATTGATGCAGCCACTATGGACAATGGTCTGGAGTTTCCTTAAATATCTAAAAACAGAGATATCATATGATCCACCAATCCTACTGCTGGGCATATATCCGGAGAAAACTCTCATTCAAAAAGATATATGCACCCCAGTGTTCACTGCAGCACTATTTACAATATCTAAGACATGGAAGCAACCTAAATGTCCATCAACAGATGAATGGATAAAGAAGATGTGATATATATATATATATATATATATATATATATATATATATATATACATACACACACACATGGTGTATTAGTCATAAAAATGAATGAAATAATGTCATTTGCAGCAACATGGATGGACCTAGACATTATCGTGCTAAGTGAAATAAGTCAGATAAAGACAAATATCATATGATATCATTTATAAGTTGAATCTAAAGAAAATATACAAATGAACTTATGTACAAAACAGAAAAAGACTTACAGATATAGCAAACAAACTTATGGTTATCAAAGAGGAAAGCAGGTGGGGGATGGGGAAAGGATAAATTAGGTGTTTGGGATTAACATATACACACTACTCTATAGAAAATAGATAAACAGCAAGGGCCTATGGTATAGCACAAAGAATTATATTAATTATCTTGGAATAACCTATAATGGAAAATAATATGAAAAAGAATATATATATATATATTCATACATACATATATATATATGAATCACTTTGCTGTACACCTGAAACTAACACAACATTTTAAATCAACTATAGTTCAGTAAAAAGATCAATATACAAAAATTTATTGCATTTTCACACAGTAGCATGAAAATTCTGAAAATGAAATTAAGAAAACAATTCAATTTACAATAACATCAAAAAACCCATAATACTTATAAATATATTAAAAATTGCAAACTTTTTGAAAACTATAAAACATAGTTGAAAGAAATTAAAGATTACACTAAATGGAAAGATATCCCATGTCCATGGATCATAAAACTTAACAGTTATGATGGCAATACTCCCTAAATTAATATCAAAATTCATTGAAATCACTATGAAATTTCAGGTGAGAGAAAATATGCAAATCATATATCTGATAAAAGAACCATATGTAGACTATATAAAGAACTCTAACAATGAAATAATAAAGAGACAAATAACCCAGTTAAAAAGTGGACACAGTCTGAATAGACATTTTCCCAAAGAAGATATACAGATTGCCAAAAATAACATGAAAAAATTCTCAATATTATTAGTCATTTTTAGATGTAAATAAAAACCACAATAAAAAAAAAGAAAACCCACAATGAGAAGCTACTTATCACACACTAGTATGTCAACTTAAATTAAAGTCAGACAAGATCAAGTGTTGGTGAGTATGTGGAGAAATACATACAGACACACAGAGAAAACTGCATCACGTTAAGTCTCTTCAAAATTATTTTAAAATCTAAATCATAAGTATCAAATCACAATTCACATTGCAGCATAATAAAGAAAGCAGGATGCGATTTAAATGCATAAATCTGTCCTTCATTCAATGCAGTGTTCCACTATCATGGATTTCAGTGTTTTATTTTAAAAATCCAGATACTTCACTTGCATTTAAGAAAAATAGGGAAGAAATTTCAGTGTATTAATAAAAATACTATAAAAAAGAACAGATGTATACAACATGCCTTTAGGAGTGTGAACTTGGAGGGAGACCACATTCACAATATACTTTGCTTAATCACATTTGTACTCCTGCACATGATGAAATCTGTGGCTTAGAGTCAACTTCTTTGGTGGGCCAGAATGCACCATCTGTGTGCATGGCGATATTTGGCCCTTGGATAAAAGCCTAAATAATTAAGTTACAAATTGTAGAATAAATATTTTATACTTATTGAGATCACTGATCTTCACCTTCAGAGTTAGAGAAAATATTCTCAAAGGTGTGGCTTCTTGGGATGAGATGGAACAGATAAGAAAGAAGTAAAATTTTATTTCATTTTTTCCCAGCTTTATACAGTTATGATTGACAAATAAACGTTGTATACATTTAAGGTGTACAATGTGATGTCTTGATATACACTGTGAAAGTATTACTACTATGAAAATAATTAACATATCCATTACCTAACATATTTACTTTTTTGTGGTGAGAACACTTAAGATCTAGTCTCTTAGTAAATTTCATGTTTACATTATTATTAACTATAGTCACCATGATGTAAATTAGATCTCCAGAAATTATTTATTTTATAACTGGAAGTTTGTATCCTGTGGCCAAAATCCCTCCATAATCCCCACCACCCCAAGCCCTGGCAACCATCTTTCTACTCTCTGCTTCTATGAGTTCAGCTTTTTTTAGATTCCAAATATAAGTGAGATCATACAGCATATCGTTTACTCTGCCTGACTTATTTCATTGAGGGTAATGTCCTCTTGGTTCATCCATGTTGTCACAAATGGCATGGTTTCCTTCTTTCTGAAGGCTGGATAATATCCCATTGTATGTGTGCCAAGTTTTCTTTATACATTCATCCCCTGATTGGCATATCGTTCATTTACATATTTTGGCTACTGTGAACAGGGCTTCTTTGATCATTGTTGTGCAGTTATCTTGTCAGGAACTTGCTTTCAATTTTTTCAATATACCCAGAAGTGAGGGATCTGAATCAAATATTAGTTCCATTATTAATTTTTTGAAGAACCTCCATACTGTTTTCCACAATGGCCATATCAATTTACAATCTCATCAACAGTGTACAGAGTTTTATTAAATGTAAGACAGCCATTTGCTCACAGTCCAGGGAAAAGGTGTTCCTGACTAGCTATATTGTTTCTCAGAGAACTTGATCTGGGCATTCTTACATCAAATCCATGTGGTCTTTGGTGCAGAACTACATTAAGATATTAATTTTAGCAAAGTGTGTCTTTTTGAATGGCTAGTTCCCAAGTTTCCTCCTATGGGTATATTTAAGCCTAAGTCACTGACCCAATGTATTTCTGTACTTTTCCTCACTATTCCTGGCTTATCCAATCCTGACATCATCTTTATTCAGAGCTCAAGACTAGTAACAACTCAGCTGAACCATAATCTTTTTTTTTTTTTTTTTTGCGGTACGTGGGCCTCTCACTGTTGTGGCCTCTCCCGTTGCGGAGCACAGGCTCTGGACGCACAGGCTCAGCGGCCATGGCTCACGGGCCTAGCGGCTCTGCAGCATGTGGGATCTTCTCGGACCGGGGCACAAACCCATGTCCCCTGCATTGGCAGGCGGACTCTCAACCACTGCACCACCAGGGAAGCCCAAAACATAATCTTTTAGAGGAAAGCATTGTTATGTTAACAGGGATCATAGACTTTGACAGTTAGGAAGGATTTGATCTAGCTTCACACATTTTACAGTGTGACCCAGAGAGGGAAAGTAGAATTTAAGTCCTGTTTTAGGCAAGTGGATAGAGTTGAATTGGACTGATATATTCCAGGGCCATCAAATCACAAATATGAAAAACATTTATTCTACTTTTATATAGGTTGGTTTCAGTGTAAAGACAAGTTGAATTAGTAGTTACTTTAGTGAGAGGGCCCTACCTAGTCTCCTGTTAACTGTTCAACACCTAACCTCTGTTAGTAACTCGTTAAATATTGATAGGCAGACATTTTTTATCATATCCTTCAAGAGGAACCTAATATTTTGCATGTAGAATATGCACAAGAAATGGGAATATTGCAGAATATTATAAAACTAGACTATAACTAAGTTATTTCATAATCCAAACAATAAGTCAACTGTGAAAAATCAGTTGAAGGCCCATAAGAAAAAAAAATGATGTCATCTTGAAAATCTTAGTAAATTACTAAAGCTTCAATTTCCACATTTTTTGAAAGGACTATGTACACTTAATATTTTAGTCATAACAATTTAAGCTCTTTCATTAATTATTTTCTTTCAAATAAGCATTTTTCTCAAATTTATTTGATTAATAAATATTTAACCTTCATACTTATTGCTATAAAAGAAAAGCTCTCTGATAGTTGCAATTGATTAAAAAATTACATTCACTTTATAGAATTCACAAGAAGTTCAATCTTCCTGCAATTGGAATGAAAACACTTTAGCCTCAAAACATAGATTTTAAAATATATTGAATACTGTAATCATTGTTTTAGGATATCAGAATATGAGAGTTCTCGAAGCTCTGTTTTGAGTTTTGCATTAGGAAGCATACAATTCTGTCAACTACTTTTTAGGAAACAAAATATATCTAAGAGTTATTGTTCTATTTCTAGACCATAAGTCAGGAAAGACTAAAATAACTATTTTGAGTTATTTTTTCATATCCTGTAATTCTACATTACACATACTCTCAGTGTTTACGCATTGCCTCTTAGAAATAGTCTCAGTCTTCCACAGTCTTAGCCATAAATCCTTCCACAGTCTTGCTCTACACATTCTAACCAATTTTCTCTCTCACTGTTCTCCAAAATTCTCACTTCATTTTGGTCAGAATTGTCTTTCTGTTACTGACCCTCTTGGATCAGGTAGACCTAACTAAGTCCTTTCCTTGTCTGGTGCCATTTGAATAGACCAGGTTTGGCAAAGCAGAGCAGGAAATGATTCATTGATCAAAGAATGGCGAAGGGAGAGCAAGTGCTCTAAAGACCGCTTCTCCCTGAGGAAGGGAAGTGGGAAACTTTTAAAGGGTAAGAGGTGAGGACACCATCAGAATTTGCAGAAAGGAGCAGAGATTTCCAGAATGACTTGAGTATTCCCAGTCCTTTGAGCTCCCTTGCACGTAGTACTAATTTTGCCTAGCAAAGCCCAAGTCCCCTCTTGGGGCAGAGATCTTAGCATGGTAATGAAGCAAAGACAACTTTTGGACACTTTGGGTCTCATCTGCACAGTCACTGCCCTTGTAGTAAGGCTGAGACTTGTTTAGGGCCATTGACTGTAGCCATTTGGGGTTTTTCTGGTTGAGGTTGTTTATGCAGTTTTGCTTATGTGGCCATCTGTGTTAGTTTCTGTTAAGCAAGCACAGCTGTGGACATAAATGAACAGATTGTATTGTGGGGAAAAAAAGAAAATGTTAGCCTCTGTACAGGAATGGGTCTCTTCATGGTGACGTTCCTTAAAAATGTGAGGTTCACGTTAACCTCTGCATTATTATCCATATTCTTTTCCATCTATTCAAATCATATACATCCTTTAGAATCTGACTCAACTTCTTCTGGCTGAAGAATTTTCAGCTTAGTTTTACTCAGATTGCTCTTTCTTGTGAACTCTCAAACCATTTCCTGCCTGAATCACACTCAGCTTAACCATTTATGATATATTTACTTATTTTTTTTAACAATTCATGCATTTGCTTTCTCTTGGCAACAAAACGTAAGCTCTTTAGGGGCAATGTTAATGGCCACATTTCTTTTTAATATGGTAAAATATATAAAACATAAAATCTATCATTTTAACAATTTTTTTAAGTGTATAGTCCAGTGGCATTAAGCATATTTTCATTGTTGAACAACCATTATCACCATACATCATTGGAACTTTTTCATCTTCCCAAACTGAAATTCTGTATATGTAAGGGAACAGGACCTTATGAAGCCTTCCCAAGACAGACCCCTTCCTCCTAGGTTCTCTGCTTTAGTTATTCTCTGAGGTACCTAGATAAGAGTACCTGACACACATTTCCTGAGTTGTTTTACAGATGCTAAAGCCCCACCAAATGGAAAAAGTTAACTACTTGATGACTATGAGCACATAGTCCCCAGACCTGCTGAAGCCTGAGGATTGATAATGTTAACCCCTGTGACATTGCCCTCTTACCTCACCATCAACCAACCAGAGAATTATGCATGAGCTGGTCACATACCTTGAGACACCCCTCCTTCACCTTGCCTTTAAAAATGCCTCCCCGAAACCCATCAGGGAGTTTGGGTTCTTTTGATCATTAGCTGCCCTGAACTCCTTATCTGGTGCCTTACCATAAACACTGCACTTTCCTTCACTACAACCTGGTGTCAGTAGATTGGCTTTACTGCACGTGGTCGAGAAGACCCAAGTTTTGTTTGGTAACATCCATCAAACAATAACTCCCTATTTGCTTCCTCTCTCCCCCAGCCCCAGGAAACAACTTTTCTACTTTTGGTCTCTATGAATTTGGCTACTCAAGGTACCTCTTATAAGTGGAACCATACAATATTTTTTCTCTTGTGGCTGACTTATTTCACCTAGCATAACTTCTTTGAGGTCCATCCATATTGTTGCATGTGTCAAAATTTCATTCCTTTTTAAGGCTGAATAATATTCCATTGTATGTGTATACTACATTTTGCTTATTCAGTCATATGTCACTGGACATTTGAGTTTATTTACATCTTTTAGCTATAGTGAGTAATGCTGCTGTAGAACATTGGTGTACATCTGTTTGTCTCTGCTTTCAATTCCTTCGAGTATATGTCCAAAGTGGAATAGTTAGATCATGCGGTAATTCTGTTTACTTTTTTGAGAAGCTCTCATAATGTTTTTTACAGTGTCTGTACCACTTTACATTTACACCAGCCATGCATAAGGGTTCTAATTTCTCTACATCATTTTTTAAAATAATAGCCATAATAATGATTCTGTGATATCTCATTGTCATTTTGACTTGCACTCCCCTACTGATTAGTGACATTATGCATCTTTTTATGTGCTCAGTGATCATCTGTATATCATCTTTGGAGAAACATCTATTCAAGTCCTTTGCCCATTTTTAAATTGTGTTTTTCTTTTATTTGTTGTTGAGTTGTAAGACTTCTTTATATATTCTTGATATTAATCTCTTATCAGATAGATAATTTGCAAATAATTTCTTCCATTTTGTGGGTTGCTTTTCCATTTTGTTGATATTACCCTTTGATGCACTTAAAAAAATAGTTGAAGTCTTATTTATCTATTTTTTTTCTTTTGTTGCTCCACATTTCTTTTTATCTCTGAAAACATTTAACACATTTTGGTTCATTCTTTGTACACAATACATGCTTGAATTAAGTTCAAATAAATAATTTTGCTACCTTCCTACCACATTATATCTTTCAAATATCATCCAAAACAGTATTGTCAAATACAACATAAAATCACAAGCATTTTTAATATCCTAATGTTCATATATTAAAGCATTGGCACTCACTCTAAATCATTATTTAAATCAAGCACATATATTTTTAGAGTGGCATTACCTCTTTAATCAAACAGCATGCAATTTATTACATACGATAAAGTTAAGAATAATTGAGAGAGAAAAATAAAAACTTTACAGGGAAACCAATGTTTTGACCCTACTAGTAAGGAAAATATTAATCTAGAAACAAAAATGAAGATTCTTTATTGCTAAAACTGACTGCAACATGGAAATTTAAAACAAAATATTTAATTCAAGAAGCTAATTCTGCTAGCTATTGCAACTTGTGTGATTCAATATATTTAGCATTTAGAAGAGTATCTTATATACTTGACAGTTTTTAATCATGGGAATAATCATTCTTTTAGATATATAATAGGCAGAAGATTTCTATGTCAGGCAATGTGTAAGGTAGTATTGGAGAGAGGGAGTTGTATAGGTAAAGAAACAAAGAAAACACAGTCTCTCTTCTTTGGCAAATATTTTATTTGCTTTTTTAAAGGTTTCATGTTTGTCTTATACTATTATATACTCAGAACTTCACAAAACGTCTGGCACATATTAGGAACTTAATAAATATTTGAACAAATGCATAATTAAGAAGGTTACATAGTATATTGGAAAGAATACAGCCTCAGTTCAAATATATCAAGCACTCATCTCTCTCAGCTTTGTGTTAAGAAGAGTGGTATGAATTTGTTGTAAGTACATTGGAATGTCTGAGCAAATAGTCATTAGAAAAAGTAACTTTGATACTTCCAGCAAACTAGCTGACTTAGCTGTTCCTGGGAAACAGAAATATTCAACTGGTAGATTCTTCTGGAAAAATATAAAAGCTAAAATTAACATAAAACATTAAAACTACATATATATGTATTGTTTTCCTGAGGTGTAAAGGTGGGAAAGCCAAAAAAATTAAGGGAAAATAATCTAACAGTGAAGTAAAAAGAGAACTGTTCTGGGGACTTTTCTGGTGGTCCAGTGGTAAAGAATCCACCTTACAATGCAGGGGACATGGGTTTGATCCCTGGTCAGGGAACTAAGATCCCACATGACACGGGGTAATTAAGCCCGCACACTGCAGCTACTGAGCTTGTGCACCTCAAAGAGACAGCCCGTGTGCCACAAACTACAGAGCCCACAGCTCTGGAGCACATATGCCACAACTAGAGAGAGAAAAACCGGCACATCACAACTAGAGAGAAGCCCGCGAGCCACAATGAAGAGCCCTCGAGCTGCAACAAAAGATCCCGCATGCCTCAATGAAGATCCCACATGCTGCAACTAAGACCCGATTCGGCCCCCCCCAAAAAATAAAGAGTAACGCTCTGTAAGTTAAGGTATTAATCATTAATCCTCTTTCTCAAGAAAGTTAAAGGATCTAAGTAATAAGAAATGTATGTGCATGTGTGTATGTATACATAGATATATAAATATTTTAATCCATTAATTTTTATAAACAAATAGGTAAGTGTGCATATAAGTGTGCATGCCTGCATACACACTTGATCTGGAAAATTATCTCTGTAATTTTTAACAACAAAAAACATGTGTAAGTCATTAAGAGTATTAAACAGAAAAAAATTGTAAATATTGAGTATTAATGAGGGATCAAACATCAGTTAGCCCAGGAGTCCCCAGTCCCCAGGCCACGTACCGGTAGCAGTCCATGGCCTGTTAGGAATCGGGCTGCACAGAAGGAGGTGAGTGGAGGGTGAGTGAACAAAGCTTCATCCGCTGCACCCCATCACTTGCATTACCGCCTAAACCTCCTCCTCCCACCCCCAGTCTATGGAAAAATTGCCTTCCATGAAACTGGTCCCTGGTGCCAGAAGGGTTAGGGACCGCTGATTTAGCACCATTTATAGTCCAGAGAAGGTCAACTAAAATGACTGAGGAAGTGGAGTCTATTGTACTAAAAAAATAAATAAAAATGCTTAAATATTTAGGGCTTATTCTACAAAGGGACATCTAACAGTCTGTAGTTTATGAAAGAGGTGGTAAAGGAGGAGATAGGACTTGCTGACTGAATTCTTACTCAAGATAATAGCCAGTATTGGGCTTTCCTGGTGGCGCAGTGGTTGAGAGTCCACTTGCTGATGCAGGGGACACGGGTTCGTGCCCCGATCTGGGAAGATCCCACATGCCATGGAGCGGCTGGGCCCGTGAGCCATAGCCACTGAGCCTGCACGTCCAGAGCCTGTGCTCCGCAACGGGAGAGGCCACAACAGTGAGAGGCCTGCATACTGCAAAAAATAAAATAAAAATAGCCAGTATTTGTTAATGCTTATTATGTACCAGCCACTATGCTAAACATTTAACATGCATTATCTCATTTAATATTCATAACATACAAATAGTACAAGTACTATTATTTACCCATATTTGATGCTAAGGTATTTAAATTCAATGGGATTAAATAACTTGCACACTATCTCACAGACATATGGAAATTGTGGATTTGAATGTGGATCTGGTTGATGTCATACTCCATGTTATTAATTACTGTGTTACATGCCACCAGGGCAAATGTGTGTGTGTGTGTGTCTGTGTTGGGGAGAGGATTTTTATGTGTATGAATGTGCATGTTTTTAACAGGGGTATAATGTTAGAAAGAAGTAGTTGTAAAAACTTAGAACAAAACCATTTTAAAATTTTAAAAGAAAGATGAAGAGAGAATTGATACTCTACTGAAACTCTGCACTTGCCATCCCCTTTATTTACCCTACTTTTTATTCTGTACTAGTTTTCTCCTTCTAAGATATGATAGATGATAGGTAGATAGATAGATTAATAAATAGATAAACAGACACATATATAGATAATTTTTCCCACTATAATTTAAATACTATGAAGGCAGATATATTTTTTTGTTTGCACATATTTCCCCAAACACCTAGAATATATTATGCACTCAATAAATATTTTATGAATTAATTAATTTACAGTAATATTAAATTTTATTTTATTTTTTCGATACACGGGCCTCTCACTGCTGTGGCCTCTCCTGTTGTGGAGCACAGGCTCCGGATGCGCAGGCCCAGCGGCCATGGCCCACGGGCCCAGCCGATCCACGGCATGTGGAATCTTCCCGGACCGGGGCATGAACATGTGTCCCCTGCATCGGCAGTTGGACTCTCAACCACTGCGCCACCAGGGAAGCCCCTTAAATAAATATTTTTTTAAAAACTTATGTGAGATATTCAACCACATTCTAAATAAGATGAAAAAATTTGCTAACATCATTTTTGTCCAGATGTGGAAAAAAAATAACCCTCATACATTGCTAGAGTGTTAATTATTATAACTTTTATAAAAGGCAATTTAGCAATAATTATCAAAATATAAAATATGCATATGTTTTGTTGCAGGAATTACATATGTCCAACAAAGTGATTTAAAATATTATTTATTTTGGTATTGCCTATAATAGCAAATGAACAGAAACAACATAAATGTCCATAAATAGGAAACTTGTTAAATAAATAATGATTCATTTATATCAGTGCTATCCAATAACCATGTAATGCTTATTTAAATAATTTAAAATTTTGTAATAATCACATTAAAAAAATAAAAGGACAAAAGTGAAATCAAATTTAATAACATATTGTGTTAACCAAATATATCTTAAATATTATCATTTAACATGTAATCAATACATAAATATTGAGATATTTTACATGCTTTTTCCAAAAAATTCTTTGAAATCTAGTATACAAATGGTCCCTGACTTACGCAATTTTATTTTAAATGTTTTGACTTTACACTGGTAGGAAAGCAGTATGCATACGTTGAATTTTGAATTTTGACCTTTTTTCTGGCTATTGATATGTGCTATGATTCTCTCATTATTCTGGCCAGCAAGTGTGAGCTTTCAGTCAGCCACACAATCATGAGGATAAACAATTTATACACTTTACAATCATTCTATACTCTTAAAACCATTCTATTTTTCACTTTCAATACAGTATTCAAGAAATTATTTTAAGGAGATATTAAATACTTTATTATAAAATAGGCTTTATATTACACGATTTTGCCAAACTATAGGCTAGTGTGTTTTGAGCAAGTTTAAGATAGGTTAGGCTAAGCTATGATGTTCAGTAAGTTAGGAGTATTAAATATATGTATTTTTAGGGATGTGTCAGAAGTGGGATAATGCATTTCTTGACTTATGATATTTTCAATTCATGATGGGTTCATCTAGATGTAACCCCTTTGTAAGTTGAGAAAATCTGTATTTTACACTTATAGCACAACTCAATACAGACAAGCTATATTTCAAGTGTTCAATGTCTACATGTGCCTAATAGCTACCATATTGGACAGTGCAGCTCTTTATAGGGCACAGCATACTAACATATTTTTGAAAGTATGATTTTTTTCCTACTTATAAGGGGAATTATCTCAAAAATATATTGTTAAGTGGAAAAGGCAAGAAGCAGAGTAGTGAGGCTGATAGCATTTGTACTAAAAAGAATTGTGCCTGTGTGTTTGCTTAAACATACACATATTATCTCAGTGAAGCAAAACTAGGAATAGACTACTGTGGCTACCTTTGAAGAGGAGATTTAGATGGCTGTAGCACAGAGACTGGGGAGGAGAAATACTGTTTTGTTTTGTTTTGTTTTACTTTACACCGTTGTGTAACTTTTTGTTTTGAACCATGTGAATGTATCAGAAATTTCAAAAGACAAAAACTGAACTACTTCTCTACCCAGCGTGAAAAATGTTTCAAATCAGGATACCAAGTGGAGATATAGGCTTAAATTAAAATAGCTTCATAAATAGTTTAAATAAATTCATAGATGGCAAAGCCATAATAGATTATCGAAGGAAATGTGGTTTGTTTGGTATGCAGTAGTGGCTTTGCTGCACTTGCAGCAAAGATTTGCCATCTCTCAGACACAAAAGACTATATAGACATAGGGTCTAATTCGATATGTGTTTCTTATGTTAATATGGTTAATATGATCCATTGTTTCAGGAAGCTATGTTTTCATAAATAGGTCAATGCTGGAATACAAAAGGTATAGAGTGGTTTTTAGTTGTATAGCAATTGAGATAATGTATGCAAAAGCACTGTGTTATGTAAATGTGATGTGTTATTATTATAATCATTGCCATCAAGTGGTGGAACCAAGAGTTATCGCTCTATCCATGAAGTTATGCACATGAACTTCTTGCACATTCTCCTAGGAATCAGGTTTTGGTTTTGATTTTTTTTTTCCTGTGTTTTTAAAAGGTGTCAGTGGATTTTCAAAGAGCTCTTTTCAAAGAGATACTATCTCTCTGGGAAAATGGAGACAACCCTTGGTTCTCTGTCTTGAAGTTTGGGCTAGTCCATAGTTCTTAGGCCAGTCTCATTATACACACAGGGCTACTGGGGCTTCGTTAAGAAGGCTTAGAAAAAAATGAATGAGTGTGAATCTGGATGATGCGTCAGGGTGCCTCATGGTTAGGTAACTATGATTCTATAGATTCGCAGGTACTTATTTTGTAAAGAACAAAATGAATTGAGTTTTCCTTCATACAGAGAAAAAGGCAGAGAGAGTACTCTATTTGGTTATTTGATTTCAATATAAAACCCTTTTCTTTTCAAATTTAGGGTGATTTAATTAAGGTGGGAAAAAAATCTGTATTCCCTATTAAATATTTAGTAGATTTTAGTAAACAAATGATTTGGTATTTAAGAAAACTAACTTATCTCAATTTATCTTTCCTAATTTAGCTTATCGTTGTTGTGGCTGATGTTTCTATCAGCACATTTTTATCCTATTACTCTGGAAAATTAGTGCATTGCATTATATATTCCTAATTACTGTTTTTATCTTCTTTTTTGTCTTTTCTTTTCTAAAGATACCATTCCATTAGTTGGAGAACAGTGATGCCTACCAGAATGTGAAAATGGGTTTCATTCAATTAATGAGGTAGAAACAGGAAGACATTCCATAGAAAATGAGGTTTACGTATGATAATGTTGGATTTGACCTATAAGAGATTGTTTCCTTTCAACTCTCTGAAATGACTAAATTTTGCTTCAGTAGAACCTGCACAATGCCAATAGAAAAGAACTAGACAAACCATACAACAATAAAATGAGTGTACAATAATTTTAATGGACAAAAATTGTTATTTTCTTACAAAAGCAAACTAATGCTAAACAGTAAATATCTCAGAAGGTCAACAAAAGGGAAATATGAAAGAATTAGAGTACTGGCTCTGTGGTGGTGTAATTATAAGCACTTTCTTGTTATCTAACTAGAAAATATAGATGATAAGATAGTAAAAAAAAACCTGCTTTATTGTAAGCCTTGTGTTTACCCTATAGTACTTCAGTGTTACTTTGCAAAAGAAGTATTACCATTCTTAGGTAATAAAAATTCCATACAGTCACCTTCTATAGATAATGAACTCATTTTCAATTAACTTCAGGGAGGTATTCAGTAACACACAATCAATTCATAGGCACAACCATTTGTTTTCATGTCTTGAAATTGTTAAGAAATTATTGGACAAATTTCTTAGGTAAGCCTGTGAAAGTTGAGAGGGAAAGTTCATGCTAGACTTCCTAGTCCATCTCAGAGTTTTAAGGAGTCAGCAAAGTGGTAATAGAAGTTAGAGGTTTCTATTTAAAATATCAATTTAGCAAACTCCTTTGTCATGGCACTTTTATTTGCTAAAAATCTGTACTAAAATTGCCATGATTGATTCCTCTTTTACAATAAAAACAAAAAACTAAAATATGTAATACATAAACTAGTCTATGGGACTCTAATGCATCTCAGTTGACAGTTGCAGAGAATAGAACTTTTCTCCTTAGGAAGGGACTATTAGGATATTTGTCTATTTGCTTTAAAATGTCATAAAATCTATTAAAGTGCTTTAAAATTTCTCTTTGGCCTTTAAGCATAGCTTTTCAAGTGTATATCAAACTATGCATTTTTCCATAGATGGCTTGTTCTTCTGAAAATTTACAAATGTCAATAATCTTGGTAGCCTAAGAAAGTGCTTCTCAAGCAGGGAATCAGAATTTCTGAGAGGACCAGGTCCAGAAATTGACACTTTAACAAGCTCCCCAGGAGTTTCCTATATTCACTGAAGATTGGGAAGCACTGTTCTAATGATTACAAGATATACAATGCAAATAAACTGGATTTGGCTAATCTACTTAGTTAGGAAAAGGATTGTTGTAAAAACAACTTTTTCAGGTACGATCGCTCTATGTGACCTTTCCACTGGTCAATAGCCCATCATTACTTATTTTTATTCCACAATCCAGAATTTCATTTTTATATAAAACCATTTAAAATATGGTCAAAATAATAAAACATATTCAAGCTTATGTTACTGTTTGTTTATATATTTTTTTCCTTTTTAAAGACTATTTTTAGAGCAATTTTAGGTTCACAGCAAAATTGAGCAAAAGTTACAGAGATTTCCCATATACCTCTTGCCCCCACACATGCATAGCCTCTCTCATTATCAATATCTCCCACCACAGTGGTACATTTGTTACAATTGATGAACCTATATTGACAAAGAATTATCATTTAAAGTCCATAGTATACATCAGAATTCACTCTTGGTGTTGTACATTTTATGGGTTTGGACAAATGTATCTGCCATTATAATATGATACAGAGTAGTTACACTGCCCTAAAAATCTTCTTTGCTCTGCTTATTCAATCCTTCTTTCTCTTAAACTCCTGGCATCCACCGATCTGTTTACTACTTCCATAGTTTTGCATTTTCCAGATGTCATATTATTGGAAACATACAGTACATATCCTTTGCAAATGGACTTCTTTCAGTCAGTAATATGCATTTAAGTTTCTTCCATACCTTTTTGTGACTTGGTAGCTCATTTCTTTTTAGTGCTAGATAAAATTTCATTGTCTGAATGTACTGAAGTTTATTTATTTATTTACCTACTGAAGGGCATACTTGGTTAGTTCCACAGATCGACAGTTAAGAATAAAGCTGCTATAAACATCCATGTACAGATTTTTGTAAGGACATAAGCTTTCAGATCCTTTGGGTTAATAACAAGGAACACAGTTGCTGGTTCATATGGTAGAAGTATGTTTAGTTTTGTAAAAGCTCCCAAACTATCTTCTTTTTTTTTTTTTAACATCTTTATTGGGGTATAATTGCTTTACAATGGTGTGTTAGTTTCTGCTTTATAACAAAGTGAATCAGTTATACATATACATATGTTCCCATATCTCTTCCCTCTTGCGTCTCCCTCCCTCCCACCCAAACTATCTTCTAAAGTGACTGTACCATTTTACATTCCCACCAGCAATGAATGAGATGCCCTGTTGCTCCACATCCTCACCAGCATTTGATGTTATCAGCGTTCTGGATTTTGGCTATCCTAATAAGGGTGTAGTGACTTCATTAGTTTTTTTTTTTCCCTAGAGGTATAAGGGTGCCCCCTCTAACAGCTTCAAACCATAGGTCCCATAATCATCATACAACATTTTAGTTGATACAAATATAGCCAAGTATCAATTATGTTTCATCTAAATTTATGCCTGGATACAACACAAAACCACAAGCCCCATTATCATTTAGAAAAGAAATGTAAATTATGGCAATCTAATCTCTGCATGGCTACAAAACGTCTTCATTCTAATATTTTTATATTTACCTCCTTGTTTCATGATTGTCTCAAACTTATCTTCCCTAGAAAGTTCAGTGGACATTAGTAGCTACTAAAAACTCTATATTGTTAATATAGATATTTAAAGTAACCACTATCCAAAATTAATTGAGCACTTCTTGTTTAGCTGCACGCATTTTTAGCTGGCTCACTGTCTAAATTTAATCTCTTAATAGCTTATAAAGCAACAGTAAACATAATAAAAAAAAACTATTGAGGGTGACGAGAGATTGAATACAAAACATTATACACAAAGGTAGCAATGATTAGAAATATAGAAAGTACCTAGGTATTGTCTTCCTCTTTATCTGAGGCAGTTCAGGCTGCTCTAACAACATAATCGAGACTGGGTGGCTTAAACAACAAATATTTATTTCTCACAATTGTGGAGGCTTAGAAGTTCAAGTTGAAAGTACTGCTAGATTTGGTGTCTGATGAGAAACCACTTCTTAGTTTGTAGTTGGCTGCCTTTTCTTCCTGTATCTTCATATGGAAGAAAAGAGAGGGCTCTGGTCTCCTTTACTTCTTATAAAGGCACTAATACCATCATGGGGGCCCACCCTCATAATTTTATCTAAGTCTAATTATCTCCCCAAAGCCCCACCTCCAAATACTATTACATTGGGGGTTAAGGTTTCAGAATAATGATTTTAGAGGGACACAAGCATTCAGTCCATAGCATTCTACCTTTGGTCCCCAAAATGTATGTCCTTCACAAATACAAAACAGATTAATTCTACCCCAACAGTCCTAAAGGTCTTAACTAGTTTCAACATCAACTCAAATATCTAAAATCCAAAGTCTCACCTAAGTATTATTTAAATCAGATAGGAATGAAACTCAAGGTATGATTCATTCTGAGGTAAAATTCCTCTCAAGCTGTGAATCTGTGAAACCAAACAAGTTGTGTGCTTCCAAAATACAATGGTAGGACAGGTATATGATAGACATTTCCATTCAGAAAGGGAGGAAAATAAGGGGTGATGGGTTCCAAGTAAGTCGAAAACATAGCAAGGCAAATTCCATGAGATTGTGAGGTTCTAGAATAATCCTCTTTGGTTTGATGCTTTGCCATCCAGGCCCACTGGTGTAACAAAATTACCCCAGGTATAAATGGGGAGCTATAACTCTTTATAGGGACCACTTTCACTCTCTGGCTCTGCTGCGCAGGGGTCATGCCTCCATGGCTCTGCTGGTGAAGGTTAATCTACTAAGGTTCTGGGTGACCTTGCCTCCATGACTCCTATGCCTTGAGGAAGAAAGGTTTTTGTTGAGAGATATCTGGTCTCCTGAAATTGAGGTGGTGCCCTTGATTATTTCTGAATCTTCTTTGAAGCCACTCTTCCCTTTAATTGAAGAATATGCAAGTTCACATCTGAAGATCTTTGTCATGCTGTCTAGTCTAAGTCCAACATTCTTACCCTTTCTTCATTAAATTCCATCTCAGTGTCCTTCAGTTCAAGCTGGTAGTGTTCATGCTGGGGTGGCTGATTATTTTCACACTCATACCAATACACATCAAATGTTTGCTTGGCTACACCTTAGCATTTCCAACAAAATACATTTTCTTTCTTTCTTTCTTTCTTTCTTTCTTTCTTTCTTTCTTTCTTTCTTTCTTTCTTTCTTTCTTTCTTTCTTTCTTTCTTCCTTTCAATATGGAATTGTTGATAGTTTTCCAAATCCTTAAGTTATGGGATTATTATTATTATTTGCTTAAATATTTTTCTTCAATTTATTCTCCTCTTCCTGCATTTTACTATAAGCAGCCAACAGGAACCATGCCACTCCTTCATATTTTGCATAGAACTTTATTTAGCTAAATATCTAATTTCATTGATTGCAAATACTACCTCACTACCTTCTGCAAAACACTAGAACATGAATGCAATTCAGGCAAGTTCTTTGCCACTTCATTATAAGGATGACCTTTTTTCCATTGTCCAATAACATATTTCTTATTTGTATCTGAGACCTCATCTTAATGTCCTTTACTGTCCATATTTATACCAACATTCTTTACTTGATTATTTATGTGTTCTGTAAGAAAATGGAAGATTTCTCTACAGCTCTCCTCTTTCCTTTTTTTCAGCTCTCACCAGAATCATTATTAGCAGCAATTTCATGGCAATGTTGGCTTTTTCTGGCATGTACTCCTAAATTCTTTCAGCTTCTACCCATTACCCATTCCAAAGCTACTTCCCTATTTCAGGTATTTGTTACAACAGTACTGCACTTCTGACACCAATTACTTTCTTGGTCAGTTCAGGCTGTTATAACACGATGCCACAAACTGGGTGGCATAAACAACAAATATTTATTTCTCATATTTCTGGAGGCTGGGAAGTCCAAGATCAAGGAGCTGGAAATCTGATGTTAAGTGAGAGCCCTCTTCCTGGTTTACAGATGGCCAATATCATGCTCTGTCCTCACATGGTAGAGAAAGTGAGAGCTCTGAACTCCTCCTATTATAAACAATTAATCTCATTATAAGGCCTCTGCCTTCTCTAAACCTAATCACATCCAGAAGACCCCACCTCCAAATGTTATCAAATTTAGTATTAGGGCTTCAACATAAAAATTTGGGAGTGGATAGATAATAACACTCTTCCTGCTTTGTAATCTCATTCAAAACTGAAATTTTTGAGAATAAATAATTTGCAATAGGCAGAATATTATAATTCCTCCCCAATTATGCTCATGTTATTAATCCCCCAAACCACTGGATATGTTGGTTTACATGGCAAGAGGGACTTTGTTGATGCAATTAGATTAAGAACATAAAGATGAGGCTATTATCTGGGATTACTAGGTGGACCAAATTTATTAAAATGAGTCCTTAAAAATAAATAAAATTTTGGCTGTTGCCAGAGGGAGGTGTGATCCCTCTTCTTTTGCTTTTGTTCCTTTTAAACATGGTAAAAGGGAAGTCAGGGAACCTGATACCTCCAACTTCATTTTTCTTTCTCAAGATTGCTTTGGCTCCTTGGGGGTCTTTTGTGTCTCCATGTAAATTTAAAATGTTTTGTTCTAGTTCTGTGAAAAGGGCCATTGGTAATTTGATACAAATTGCACTGAATCCATAGGTTGCCTTGCATAATACAGTCATTTTGACAATATTGATTTTTCCAGTCCAAGAGCATGGTCTATCTTTCCATCTGTTTGTGTAATCTTCAATTTCTTTCATAATTGTCTTATAGTTTTCAGAGTACAGGACTTTTGCTTCCTTGGGTAGGTTTATTCCGAGTTATTTTATTCTTTTTGATGCAGTGGTAAATGGTATTGTTTCCTTAATTTCTCTTTCTGATACTTCATTTTTAGTGTATAGAAATGCAACAGATTTCTGTGTATTAACTTTGTATCCTGCAGCTTTACTGAATTTATTGATGACCTCTAGTAGTTTTCAGACTATACTACAAAGATATAGTAATCAAAAGAGTATGGTATTGGCACAAAAACAGATATATAGATCAATGGAACATGATAGAAAGCCTAGAAATAAACCTACACACCTATGGTCAATTAATCTATGACAAAGGAGGAAATAATATACAATGGAGAAAAGACAGTCTCTTCAATAAGTGGTGCAAAGAAAAATAGACAGCTATATGTAAAAGAATGAAATTAGAACATTCTCGAACACCATTTAAAAAATAAACTCAAAATGAATTAAACACCTAAATTTAAAACCAGATAATATAAAACTCCTAGAGGAAAACATAGGCAGAACACTCTCTGACATCAATTGAAGCAGTATTTTTTATTTTGATCTGTCTCATAGAGTAATGGTATAAGAGCAAATGGGTATAAGAGCAAAAATAAACAAATAGGACCTAATTAAACTCAAAAGCTATTGCACAGTAAAGGAAATCATAAACAAAATTAAAAGAAAACCTACAGCCTACAGAATGGGATAAAATATGCACAAACTGTGTTAACAACAAGGGATTAATCTCTAAAATATAAAAACAGCTCATATTGCTCAATATCAAAAAAGCAAACAACCCGAAAAATGGGCAGAAAAATCTAAATGGACATTTCTCCAAAGAAGACAAACTGATGGCCAAAGGCACATGAAAAGATACTCAACATTTCAATTTTTAGAGAAATGAAAATCAAAACTAATATATATATATAATATAATTGAATCACCTTGCTGTACTTTGCTGTACACCTGAAACTAACACAACATTGTAAATCAACTATACTTCAATACAAATTTCTTTAGATATTAAAAATTGTTAAAAAGGAACAAAAAACACATATACAAAAACATATGGGGGACTTCTCTGTCGACCCAGTGTTTGAGACTTTGCCTTCCAATGTTATGGGGTGTGGGAGTGTGGGTTCAATCTCTCATTGGGTAACTAAGATCCCACATGTCTCCTGGCTGAAAAACCAAAACATAAAACAGAAGCAATATTGTAACATATTCCACATCAAAAAAATTGGTCCACATCAAAAAATATTGGATCACATCAAAAGAAAAAAAGAAACATATGTGATTTATCAATACAGTGCTTAGTGTAAATTTATAGCTGAAAATATCTACAATAAAAAAGTCAATCTCAAATCCATAACCTAATGTACCTGTTTAAGAAACTATAAAGTAGCAAGTTGAACCTAAAACAAGCAAAGGAAGGACAAAAAATCAGTAATAGTGAGAAAATAAGCAAAATAGGGAATAAAAAACATTAGAGTAAACCCACAAAACTACGGATAGCAGCAAAGTTGACAAAACTTTACAGAAACTGAAAAGCAAAAAACAAAAGAATCAAATTCTCATAATTAGGCATATAACCACCAAATTTAAAGAAATAGATTATACGGGAATATTATAAACAATAGTATATTAAAAATTTACTTGACTTAGATGAAATAGACAAATTACTAAAAAGACACAAATAACACAAACTGACTAAAGACAATTATAAACCAAAAGTATACTCCATAAAGATGTTTAAAAAAAAAAAGCAATGAAAATAACAACAAAAAAAGTAGATATTGAATAATAATTAATAGCTTGCCATAAAGAAAAACATAGGCCTAGATGACTTCATTGGTGACTTCTAAAAAATATTTTAAAAAATTAATGCTAAATCTTCAAAAAGTATTCCAAATATGGAATAGAAGAGAATACATTCAAACACATTCTATAAAGCCACTGTTACTCAGTTACCAAAATTAGACAAAGACATCACAAGAAAACAAGAGATTGGGAGGAAGATGGTGGAAGAGTAAGACGTGGAGATCACCTTCCTCCCCACAGATATATCAGAAATACATCTACACGTGGAATTGCTCCTATAGAGCACCCATTGAATGATGGCAGAAGACCTCAGACCTCCCAAAATGCAAGAAACGCCCCAAGTACCTGGGTAGAGCAAAAGAAAACACAGAGACAAAATAAAAGGGATGGGACCTGCACCAGTGAGAGGGAGTTGTGAAGGAGGAAAGATTTCCAAACACTAGGAGGCACCTTCGCTGGCGGAGACTGCAGGTGGCGGAGGGGGAAAGCTTTGGAGCTGTGGAGGAGAACTCAGCAACAGGGGTGCAGAGGGTAAAGCAGAGAGATTCCTGCACAGAGTATCGGTGCTGACCAGCACTCATCAGACTGAGAGGCTTGTGTGCTCACCCGCCGGGGCGGGCGGGGGCTGGGAGATGCGGCTCGGGCTTTGGTCAGAGCGCAGGGAGAGAACTGGGGTTAACAGCGTGAACAAAGCCTGCAGGGGGTTAGTGCACCACGGCTAGCCCGGAGGGAGTCCAGGGAAAAGTCTGGACCTGCCAAAGAGGCAAGAGACTTTTTCTTCCCTCTTTTTTTCCTGGTGGGCGAGGAAAGGGGATTAAGAGCATGGCTTAAAGGAGCTCCAGAGACGGGCACAAGCTGCAGCTAATGGTGCAGACCACAGAGACAGGCATGAGATGCTAAGGCTACCGCTGCAGACACCAAGAAGCCTGTGTGCTAGCACAGGTCACTATCCAAACCTCCCCTCCCGGGAGCCTGTGCAGCCCGCCACTGCCACGGTCCCGTGATCCAGGGAAAACTTCCCCGGGAGAATGCACTGCACGCCTTAGGCTGGTGCAACGTCACACCAGCCTCTGCTGCTGCAGGCTCACCCGGCATCCGTAGCCCTCCCACCCCCCAGTCTGAATGAGCCAGAGCCGAGAATCAGCTGCTCCTTTAACCCAGTCCTGTCTGAGCGAAGAACAGATGCCCTCAGGCAACCTACACGCAAAGGCAGGGGCAAACTCAAAGCTGAAACCCTGGAGCTGTGCGAACAAAGAAGAGAAAGGGAAATCTCTCCCAGCAGCCTCAGAAGCAGTGGATTAAGTCTCCGCAATAAATTTGCTGTACCCTGCATCTGTAGAACACCTGAATAGACAACGAATCATCCCAAATTGAGGAGGTGGACGTTGAGAGCAAGATATATTATTTTTACCACTTTTCTTCTTTTTGTGAATGTGTATGTGTATGCTTCTGTAGGAGATTTTGTCTGTATAGCTTTGCTTTCACCATTTTACCTAGGGTTCTGTCTGTTTTTGCTTTTTTTTTTTTTACTTAAAAAATTATTTTTTCTATATAATTATTTTTTATTTTAATAACTTTATTTTATCTTATCTTTATTTTATTTTATCCTCTTTCTTTCTTTCTTCCTTTCTACTTTGTCTCCCTTTTATACTGAGCTGTGTGGATGAAAGGCTCTTGGAGCTCCAGCCTGGAGTCAATGCCATGCCTCTGAGGTGGGAGAGCCACCTTCAGGACACTGGTCCACAAGAGACCTCCCAGCTCCATGTAATATCAAATGGTGAAAATCTCCCAGAGATCTCCCTCTCAACACCAACACCCAGCTTCACTCAACGACCAGCAACCTACAGTGCTGGACACCCTATGCCAAACAACTAGCAAGACAGGAACACAGCCCCACCCATTAGCAGAGCAGCTGCCTAAAATCATAATAAGGCCACAGACACCCCAAAACACACCACCAGATGTGGACCTACCTACCAGAAAGACAAGATCCAACCTCATCCACCAGAACACAGGCACTAGTCCCCTCCACCAGGAAGCATACAAAACACACTGAACCAACTTTAGCCACTGGGGACGGACAACAAAAACAATGAGAACTGGAAACCTGCAGTCTGCAAAACGGAGACCCCAAACACAGTATGATAAGCCAAATGAGAAGACAGAAAAACACACAGCAGATGAAGGAGAAAGGTAAAAACTCAACAGACCTAACAAATGAAGAGGAAAGAATCAGTGTACCTGAAAAAAGAATTCAAAATAATGATAGTAAAGATGATCCAAAATCTTGGAAATAGAATAGAGAAAATGCAAGAAACATTTAACAAGGATATAGACGAAATAAAGAGAAAACAAACAATGATGAACAACAAAATAAAGGAAATTAAAAATACTATAGAAGGGATCAATAGCAGAATAACTGAGGCAGAAGAACTGATAAGTGACCTGGAAGATAAAATAATGGAAATAACTACTGCAGAGCAGAATAAAAACAAACAATGAAAAATGAAAAACAAACAATGAAAAATGAAACAATAAGGACAGTCTCAGAGACATCTAGGACAACATTAAACACACCAATATTCGAATTACAGGGGTCCCAGAAGAAGAAGAGAAAAAGAAAGGGACTGGGAAAATATTTGAAGAGATTAGAGTTGAAAACTTCACAAATATGGGAAAGGAAATAGTTAATCACGTCCAGGAAGCACAGAGAGTCCTATACCAGAAAAATTCAAAGAGAAACAGGCCAAAACACATATTAATCAAACTATCAAAAACTAACTACAAATAAAATATATTAAAAGCAACAAGGGGAAAACAACAAATAACATACAAAGGAATCCCCATAAGGTTAACAGCTGATCTATCAGCAGAAACTCTGCAAGCCAGAAAGGAGTGGCAGGACATATTTAAAGTGATGAAGGAGAAAAACCTAAACCAAGATTACTCTACCCAGCAATAATCTCATTCAGATTTGATGGAGAAATTAAAAACTATACAGACAAGCAAAAGCTGAGAGAGTTCAGCACCACCAAACCAGCTTTACAACAAAGGCTAAAGGAAGTTCTCTAGGCAAGAAACACAAGAGAAGGGAAAGTCCTACAAGAACAAACCCAAAGCAATTAAGAAAATGGGAACAGGAACATACATATCGACAATCACCTTAAATGTAAATGGATTAAATGCTCCCACCAAAAGACACATACTGGCTGAATGGATACAAAAATAAGAACCATATATATGCTGTCTACAAGAGACCCACTTCAGACCTAGGGACACATACAGACTGAAAATGAAGGGATGGAAAAAGTTATTCCATGCAAGTGGAATCAAAACAAAGCTGGAGTAGCAATTCTTATATCAGAAAAAATATACATTAAAATATAGACTATTACAAGAGACAAAGAAGGATACTACATAATTATCAAGGGATCAATCCAAGAAGAAGGTATAACAATTGTTAATATTTATGCACCCAACATAGGAGTACCACAATACCTAAGGCAAATAGTAACAGCCATAAAAGGGGAAATGGACAGTAAAACATTCATAGTAGGGGAGTTTAACATCCCACATTCACCAATGTACAGATCATCCAAAATGAAAAAAAATAAGGAAACACAAGCTTTAAATGATACATTAAACAAGATGGACTTAATTGATATTTATAGAACATTCCACCCCAAAACAACAGAATACACATTTTTCTCAAGTTCAAATGGAACATGCTCCAGGTTAGATCATATCTTGGATCACAAAGCAAGTCTTGGTAAATTTAAGAAAATTAAAATCGTATCAAGTATCTTTTCCAATCACAATGCTATGAGACTAGATATCAATTACAGGAAAAGACCTGTAAAAAATACAAACACATGGAGGCTAAACAGTACGCTACTTAATAACGAAGTGATCACTGAAGAAATCAAAGAGGAAATCAAAAAATACCTAGAAACAAATGACAATGGACACAGGATGACCCAAAACCTATGGGATGAGGCAAAAGCAGTTCTAAGAGAGAAGTTTATAGCAATAAAATCCTACCTTAAGAAACAGGAAAAATTTCAAATAAAGAACCTAACCTTGCACCAAAAGGAATTAGAGAAAGGAGAACAAAAAAACCCACAAAGTTAAGAAAGAAAGAAATCATAAATATCAGATCAGAAATAAATGAAAAATAAATGAAGGAAACAATAGCAAAGATCAATAAAACTAAAAGATGGTTCTTGGATAAGATAAACAAAATTGATAAATCATAAGTTAGACTCATCAAGAAAAAACGGAGAAGACTCAAATGAATAGAATTACAAATGACAAAGGAGAAGTAACAACTGAAACTACAGAAATACAAAGGATCATGAGAGATTACTACAAGCATCTCTATGCCAATAAAATGGACAACCTGGAAGAAATGGACAAATTCTTAGAATGGCACAACCTGCCAAGACTGAACCAGGAAGAAATAGAAATTATGAACAGATCAATCAGAAGCACTGAAATTGAAACTGTGATTAAAAATCTTCCAACAAACAAAAGCCCAGGACCAGATGGCTTCACAGGCGAATTCTATCAAACAGTTAGAGAAGAGCTAACACTCATCTTTCTCAAATTCTTCCAAAATATAGCAGAGGGAGGAACACACCCAAACTCATTCTACAAGGCCAACATCACCCTGATACCAAAACCAGACAAGGATGTCACAAAGAAAGAAAACTACAGGCCAATATCACTGATTTACATAGATGCAAAAATCCTCAACAAAATACTAACAAACAGAATCCAACAGCACATGAAAAATATCATACACCATGATCAAGAGCCGTTTATTCCAGGAACGGAAGGATTCTTCAATATATGCAAATCAATCAACGTGATGCACCATAATAACAGATTGAAGGAGAATAACCATATGATCATCTCAATAGATGCAGAGAAATCTTTCAACAAAATTCAATATCCATTTATGAAAAAAAACCCAGCAGAAAGCAGGCATAGAGGGAACTATTCTCAACATAATAAAGGCCATATATGACAAACCCACAACCAACATCGTCCTCAATGGTGAAAAACTGAAGCCATATATGACAAACCAACAACCAACATCGTCCTCAATGGTGAAAAACTGAAGCCATATATGACAAACCCACAACCAACATCGTCCTCAATGGTGAAAAACTGAAACCATTTCCATTAAAATCAGGAACAAGAAAAGGTTACCCAACCTCACCACTATTATTCAACATAGTTTTGGAACTTTTAGCCAGAGCAATCAGAGTAGAACAAGAAATAAAATGAATCATAAAAAAAAAAAAAAGAATCCTAATCGCAAAAGAAGAAGTAAAGCTGTCACTGTTTGCAGATGACATGATACTATACATAGAGAATCCTAAATATGCTACCAGAAAACTACTAGAGCTAAACAATGAATTTGGTAAAGTAACAGGATACAAAATTAATGCACAGAAATCTCTGGCATTGCTATAAAATAATGATGAAAAATCTGAAAGTGAAATTAAGAAAACACTCCCATTTACCACTGCTACAAAAACAATAAAATATCTAGGAATAGCCCTACCTAAGAAGACAAAAGACCTGTATGCAGAAAATTATAAGACACTGATGAAAGAAATTAAAGATGATACAAACAGACGGAGAGATATACCATGTTCTTGGATTGGAAGAATCAACATTGTGAAAATGACTCTACTACCCAAAGCAATCTACAGATTCAATGCAATCCCTATCAAACTACCAATGGAAATTTTCACAGAACTGGAATAAAAAATTTCACAATTTGTATGGAAACACAAAAGACCCCGAAGAGCCAAAGCACCCTTGAGAGGAAAAAATGGAGCTGGAGGAATCAGGCTCCTTGTCCTCAGATTATATTACAAAGCTACAGTAATCAAGACAGTATGGTACTGGCACAAAAACAGAAAGATAGATCAATGGAACAGGAGAGAAAGCCCAGAGGTAAATGAACGCACCTATGGTCACCTTATCTTTGATAAAGGAGGCAAGAATATACAGTGGAGAAAAGACAGCCTCTTCAATAAATGGTGCTTGGAAAACTGGACAGGTACAAGCAAAAGTATGAGATTAGAATATTCTCTAACACCATACACTGAAATAATCTCAAAATGGATTAAATACCTAAATGTAAGGCTGGAAACTCAAACTCTTAGAGGAAAACATAGGCAGAACAGTCTATGACATAAATCACAGAAAGATCCTTTTTGACCCACCTCCTAGAGAAATGGAAATAATAATAAAAAGAAACAAATGGGACCTAATGAAACTTCAAAGCTTTTGCACAGCAAAGGAAACCATAAACAAGACCAAAAGACAACCCTCAGAATGGGAGAAAATATTTGCCAATGAAGCAACTGACAAAGGATTAATCTCCAAAATTTACAAGCAGCTCATGCACCTCCATAACAAAAAACCCAATCCAAAAATGGGAAGAACACCTAAATATACATTTCTCCAAAATAGATATACAGGTTGCCAACAAACACATGAACGAATGCTCAGCATCATTAATCATTAGAGAAATGCCAATAAAAACCACAATGAGATATCATCTCAAACTGGTCAGAATTGCCATCATTAAAAATCTAGAAACAATAAATGCTGGAGAGGGTGTGGAGGAAAGGGAACACTCTTGCACTGCTGGTGGGAATGTAAATTGATAAAGCCACTATGGAAAACAGTATGGAGGTTCTTTAAAAAACTACAAATAGAACTACTATACGACCCAGCAATCCCACTACTGGGCATATACCCTGAGAAAACCATAATTCAAAATGAGTCATGTACCATAATATTCATTGCATCTGTATTTACAATAGTTAGGAGATGGAAGCAACCTAAGTGTCCATCATCGGATGAATGGATAAAGAAGATGTGGCACATATATGCAGTGGAACATTACTCAGCCTTAAAAAGAAATGAAATTGAGTTATTTGTAGTGACTTGGATGGACATAGAGTCTGTCATACAGATTGATACAAGTCAGAAAGAGAAAAATAAATACCATATGCTAACACATATATATGGAATCTAAGAAAAAAATGTCATGAAGAACCTAGGGGTAAGATGGGAATAAAGACACAGACCTACTAGAGAATGAACTTGAGGATATGGGGATGGGGAAGGGTAAGCTGTGACAAGGTGAGAGAGTGGCATGGACATATATACACACTACCAAACGTAATATAGATAGCTAGTTGGAAGCAGCCGCACAACACAGGGAGATCAGCTTGGTGCTTTGTGACCACCTAGAGTGGTGGGATAAGGAGGGTGGGAGGGAAGGAGACACAAGAGGGAAGAGATATGGGAACATATGTATATGTATAACTGATTCACTTTGTTATAAAGCAGAAACTAGCACACCATTTTAAAGAAATTATACTCCAATAAAGATGTTAAAAATAAAAGAATACAACATTGAAGACCAAAGTTTCTTATGAATACAAATCCAAAATATACACAACAAATATTAGTGCACTGAGGGCAGTAATGTATAAAAATGATTACTATATACCATGACAGAGGAGGATTTATTCCCCAAAAGGAAAATAGGTTTTACGTCTGAAAATCAATGTGACATACAATGTCATTAGAAGTAAGGACAAAAAGAACATATGGTTATTTCAACAAAAGCAGAAAAATATTGAAATATCTACCCTTTTTATATAAACTCTCAATAAATTAAGAATATAGGGAGTTTCCACAATCTCATGGAGAAAAATCTACCAAAAAACTCATGACAAATATTATACTTAATCTTGAAAATCTGTAGCCTTTCTATTGTGTTCAGGAACAGAACAAGAATGTATGCTCTCACTACTTCTAATCCACATTTTACTGTAGATTCTAGACTGAACAATTGGGCAAGATATGCATATAAAACATTTAAGCTGAAAACAAAGGAAAACAAAACAAAAATAAACTGCTTGCAGATGACATGATCTTCTGTATTAAAAAAAAACAAGAAATCCTGTAAAATGTATGTGAACAAATAAAAAGTTAAACAAGTTAACTTGGTACAAATTAATATATAAAAAAACTATTGTGCTCCTTACATTAGCAGTGAAGTATCAGAAAATGAAATTAATAAGTCAACTACATTTACCATGGCATCAAAAAGAAGAAAATACTTGGGAATAAATATAATCGAAGAATTCTAAAAATTACACTATAAAAATTACAAAAGATTTTTTTAAATTAATTTTTTTGTTTTGTTTTGGACTGAACTGAGTCTTCGTTGCTGTGTGCGGGTTTTCTCTTGTTGCGGCGAGTGGGGGCTACTCTTCTTTGCAGGGTGTGGACATATTGTCGTGGCTTCTCTTTTTTCAGAGCATGGGCTTTAGGCACGTGGGCCCAGTAGTTGTGGCTCATGGGCTCTAGAGCACATGCTCAGTAGTTGTGGCACTCGGGCTTAGTTGCTCTGCGGCATGTGAGATCTTCACAGACCAGGGCTCGAACCCATGTTCCCTGCATTGGCACGTGGATTCTTAACCACTGCACCACCAGGGAAGCCCCTACAAAAGATTTTTGCAAGAAAGTAAAGAAGGCAAGAATGGAAAGACATACTGTGTTTATGGATCAGAGAACTTAATATTGTTAAAATACTCCCCAAATTGATCTAAAGACTCAACATATTGCCTGTTAAAATCCCAGTTAGCTGTTATTAGTACTTGAAAAGTTGATCCTAAGATTCATAGGGAAATTCATATTGAAATTTATTCAATATTCAAGGGATTCAAAATAATCAAATGATCATAAAAATTAGAAAGAATGTGGACGACTTTCACGTTCCAATTTTAAAACTTACTACAAAGCTGTGTTAATGATGTCAATGTGGTACTGGCACTAGTTTTACATTTAGATCAATGGAAGATAATTGACAGTCCACAAACAAACCGTAATATTTACAATTTTAACAAGAATATCAAAATAATTTAATAAGCAAGAGCAATCTTTTCAACCAAAAATTATAAAACAACAGGCAATTAATATGCCAAAAAGTGAAGTTGAACTCCTTCCTCACAGCATACCCAAACTTTAAATCAAAATGGGCCACATACCAAGATCCTTAGAAGAAAATATAAGACTAATTCTTTGTGACACTGGGTTAGGCAAAACTTTCTTTGATATGACAGTCAAAGCACAAGCAGGAAAGTTAATTAGATTTCACCATAATTAAAAAAAATCATTTGTGTTTCAAAGGATACCATTAAGGAAGTGAAAAGATAAATCATAGTACTGAAGACAATATTTGTAAATCATATATCTGATAAAGGGCTTGTATCCAGAATATACAAATAACCATTATAATGCAATAATAAAAGAACAAATATCCAAATTATAAAATGGGCAAAATGTCTGAATAGACATTTCTCCAAAGAAGATATAAAACTGGCCAATTAAACACATAATTGCTTTAGACAAAAGGCTGAGGACTTGGCTCTACAAATTTTGTTAATTTCTTAGAAAGAACAAAGTTCAGAATATTTAGTTACAAAGTCTCTTTGAAGAGATAAAGGGCATGACTCAAAGATTTCCCCCAATCAAACGAGAAAGCATGTCAAAATCATAAAATTATCTCTGCAAAAGTATAAGAGAGAGAAAAAGAGTGAGAGTGAGAGGGAGAGCAAAAGAGAGAGGAGAGAGAGAAAGAGAGAGATAATGAATGAATGAATGAATGAATGACCTAAGAAAAAATTGTAGACTAATGTCCTGTCTAGATGAGTGAATCTCTGCAAGACTTACAAGTTTCATGAAAATATTGTATCTTCAGAAACACTTCCAGCTTAGAAGGCAAGATAATGTATGAAAGAAATGAAGGCTGTTGGACTCCCCCAAATTCTATTGCAAGGAAATAGGCTGATAAAACTATTCAGTTGCACCATGTGATACATTTCATAAAATAGAAAGGATGACTGAGAGGCTGGAACTACCAGCCTAGATAAGAGAGCTGCAAGCCCAAAGAATGGAATCAAAAACACAAAGGATTTTTTCCAGACTTTGAAACCTAAAGGATTTTGCCTGGCTGGAGTTCAAAATTGCTTTTTACAGGTGACTTATTTCTTCCTTGGACTTATTCCTTCCTTCCTTTGTTCTTTCTAAGAAATTAACAAAACATTAACAATTAACAATAAGTCACTTATTTTCTCCCCTTTGGAACAAGACCATTTATAACACTTATGCTTTTCCCAGAATTGTATTTTGGGAGCAGATAATATATTTCCTTATTTTAGGGGTTCAAGAGGGAAATGAATTGTGCTCCTGGATGGATTATATACAGCATCTTGCCAATACCTAATTTTTATCATTTAAATGATAGTGTTTAGAACTTTTGAGCTAATAAGATTAGTACGAGGTTTTGAATGTTGAGTTGACACTATAAAGGGATGAAACTCTTGTACACCTCAAAATGTGGTGACTGCATTTTTTATGTGGTAATGAATGTTGAGGGCAAAAGATAGACTATAGTACATAGAAAAATGACCACCAGGTTATTCACTTCCTATCCCTATAACCTGTGAACTGCTGCTTTACTTAGCAAAAACACTTTTGTGGATGTGATTAAAATTAAAGACTGTGAGATGAAGTAATTATCTTGAACTATTTGGGTGGTTCCAGTTTAATTATGTGAATCTGTAAAAGTGGAGATTATTTCCCTTTTTTCAATTTGATAAGATTTTTTTTTACTGAAGAAAAAATTGCATGCATATATTACCATTGTACTATTTTATGAGTTGTTTTTAGTTGATATTGTTGACTGAAAAGAATACGCAATGTGAGAGTTGTGAGTTAAGTTTTTTTGCAGGGCAAAATGAGGCTATTGCCTGGGACACAGCATTTCAGAAAGCTCTGAGAAACTTTTCCAAAGGAGTGGGGGGAAGATCAGTGTACCTGACATTTTGGTGAAGGGGGAGTACAAGCAATCAAGCATATATTTTTGCAAAAGTTTGCTGCTAGTCTCGTGAAGGTTTTACTGCTAGTCACAAGGAGAAGACATCACCATGAAGGATTTTAGTGCTTTTCTAGATATGAGGAGATGATACAAGAATTGTGCTCATAAAATCTTCTCCTGAAAATATCTAACTATCTAAAGATCTGATCTGCCAGTTTTACCCAGAGCACAAAGTGCCTCATTCCTCATTTCAACCCTAAACTCCTTCCCGGGGCTGTTGAAGGTTAGCAGCTGCAGCAGCTAATAATGTAATCTTTATAGAGGTATATGGCAAGTGCTAATTTGTAGTTGGTAGGGCCCACTCATGGCTGTAAATTTCACCATGGTTTGGGAAGCATTTCATGACCATTTTGTCCCATGATGCTAGGAATGCTCTTTCGCAGGTCTGGCAAAGATTTTGTTGATAGACCACTCAATGTACTATTACTGGACTAGACCTTACTAACAGTAACCAAAAGTTCCTGGGCCACCAGTCTTACTAGTCTGTTATGGTCCAGGAAAAATTTCCTCTTGTTGTATCTTCCCATATCTTGAGTGCCACTATTACAGTCATTGATCTCACAGAGAACTATACATTTTTGTCAGAGGCTCAGTCACACATCTTGTAATGCAAGAAACAACAATCTTGTAAAACAGGCAAAATAGAAATAACAGCTAGCAGTATTATTAAAATCATAAGTATGAATTAAGCCAAAAGCTTCCATTAGGTGTGGCCCAGTATAACCCTAGGTCGTCTAACTTAGCCTGTTCTGTACCAATCCTTATCTTTAAGGGAAATTATATAATGGCACTGTCCATAAAACTCCCAGCCCAATTTCCTAGTGTTACTAGGATGGTTATTCTCAGTGTAATTTAATTGTTCCCAAAACAAAAGGGGAGCCTCAAAATTCAAATGACCATAGTCTTGTGTTAACCACATAAATCTATCCCATAATTATGGGATGTTTCCTTCTAATAAGTGAGAGATTACAGTTTTTGACAGAGAGTGAGCTCATTGTTCTGACTGAGCTTGAGTAACACTAAAATAAAATTCATATTTATGGCCAGAGTCAGAGCAGGTATTATTAATTGGCTAGCTGAGGGGATCCCACCTAGTAATATCAATTGTGGCTTGAACAGGACTATAATTACTTTCTTCTAAATAAATTTCCTAAGGGCCAACTAATTAGAGCCTTAGAGTGGAGAAATCCACCAAGGTAATCCAGAAGTACTAGACACAGGTAACTGGCCACTAACAAAAAAGTACTGATTTTTAAATTTAGCATACTATCGTGTCCATGATAGAAAACATTTGGTTCATATGGAAAAGTCCAAGAAGCAAATAAATAATCATACAAGTCAGGTCTAGGACCTTGGGCCAGGTGTCTACTTCTGATGTTGTCATCTGCTGATCTTGGTATGACTGTAGTTTCTCCTCTGTTTGAGCATTGTTTTAAGGTGAGTTGGAGGTCAGCTGTCGTCTCTATAGGCCAGAACAATGCAGGTGCCCTTTGTAAGTGGCAATTAATCCAAGAGTTAATTCCCTTCAATTTCACTGTACTTGAGCTAGTTAAGAGTACCTGATAAGAGTCTTTCTATCTAGGTTGAGGATAGTCCTTTAAATTATGTCTTTTCCAGTATCCATAATCCCCTGATTGAAGACTGTGGGCATATGATCATCATTCAAAGAGAGATTACTGAGATAAGCTTCAGTAACAAACTTAGAGTGTTCTTTTAATAATTCAACTAAACTTTACATTAATAACAGAGTTGTGATCAAGATGGTGGAGGAGTAGGACATGAAGCTCACCTTCTCTAACAAAAATATTAAAAATCCATCTACAAGTGGAACAATTCATGCAGAACAGTTACTGAACACTAACAGAAGACCTCGGACTTACAAAAAGTCAAGTAAAACTCCACATAACTGGGTTGGACAAAAGGAAAAAGAAAATGAAGGAATCTGGATGGGGTCTGTGTTTCAGGGAGGGAGATGTGAAGGAGGCAAGTTTCTTGCACTCAGGGAAGTCTCCTCACTGGCAGAGCAGGAAGGTCAGACTGGATGTAGGGGGAACCTCAGAGCCTAGGAGTAGAGTGCAGCAACTGGTTTGTGGAAGGCAAAATAGAGAGTAACATTCACACAAGGTCAGCACTTCTACTCTGCTCTCCCCAGCCTGAGGCACTTGGATGGGGGCTAGGTGTTAAAGCTTATGCTTCAGAGGTCTGACCCAGGAAGAAGATTGAGGTTGGCTGTGCAGAAACAGCCTGAAGGAGCTAGGCTGTGGCAGCTGAGGGTGTACTCAGAAGAAGCCTGGGCCCACCAGAGAGACAAGGCACCATTACTCAGGTGTGCATGAGGAGAGGGGTGGGATGACCATAAGCGATTCTTTCCCTGTGAGTGCTCCCAGGCAACAGGACACTGTCTACAGGAGCTCCAGGGGTGGGCGTGTGTTGCCCCTGTCTTC
This sequence comes from Orcinus orca, assembly GCF_937001465.1. Taxonomy (NCBI): domain Eukaryota; kingdom Metazoa; phylum Chordata; class Mammalia; order Artiodactyla; family Delphinidae; genus Orcinus; species Orcinus orca. The sequence continues at coordinate 70,969,535 of NC_064580.1, forward strand.
AGGGGCTCCAGAGGCAGGCACTGACCAAGGCTAAGATACCCATGAGCAGGTGGCAAGCCTTGTCCCGACTGTCCCAGGAGGGGTTGAGAGAGCTGCCTATAGAATACCCTTAAGCAGGTACCAGGAACTGCCCCAACTGTTTCAGGAGTGCACAAGTGTCACTGTACCTGCACACCAAATATCAAGGGGATAACTGCCAGCACACACCGAGGAAAGAGGCAGCAAGCATCCAAATTAAAAGCAGCCTCTTGAATCCCCAAAAAAGGGTGGAATAGGACTTAAGCTCGCCACCTCTCATGAAAACACCAAAATCACAACTAACTGCTGAACAACTATTGGTAAAAAAGACTGTAACCTACCAAGAAAGATATTTTACATTCAAAGACAAAGAAGAAGCCACAATGAGGTGGCAGAAGGGACTCTTTTGTGACATAATCAAATCCAATCCTGGCCAGATGGGTGACCAAAAAACTGTAAAGTAATTATATCACAGAGGTTCTCCCACAAGAGTGAGAGTCCTGAGCCCCACATCAGCCTCCCCAGCCTGATGATCTTTCATTGGAAGGAGGAATCCTGAAAGCATTTGGCTTTGAAGGCCAATGGAGCTTGAGTGCAGGAGCTCAATGGGACAGGGGGAAACAGAGACTCCATTCCTGGAAGTCATACAAAAGTTATAACATACACTGGGACATAGAACAAAGCAATAACTCATAGGATCCATGACTGGACCTACCTATGAGTTGTGGCGGGTTTCCTGGGGAGGCGGGCATCAGCTGTGTCTCACTGAGGGGGCAAGGACCTTGCTGGCAGAGGCCTCAGAGAATATTGATCAGCATGAGCTCCCCAGAGGTCGCCATTTTGGCATCAAGACCTGGCCCAACCTAATAGACAACAGGTTCCAGTTCTGGAATGTCTCAGGCCAAACAACCACCAAGATAGGAACTCAGTACCACCCAACAGCAGACAGAGTGCCTAAAGACATAGTAAGCTCACAGCCACCTATAAACATATTCTTGACATGGACCAGACCACCAAACAGACAAGACCCAGCTCTACCCACCAGTGGGCAGACAACAGTCCCTCACACCAAGAAGCCTCCACACACCTCAGGACCAACCTCACTCACCAGAAGGCAGACACCAGAAGCAAGAGGAACTACAATCCTCCAGCCAGCAGAAAGGACTCCACTAACACAGAAAGTTAGACAAAATAACATGGTAGAGAAATATGTTTCAGACATAGGAACAAGATAAAAACCCACAAGAACAACTAAATGAAGAGGATACAGGCAAGCTACCTGAAAAAGAGTATGGAGTAATGATAGTAAAGATGATCCAATATCATGGAAAAAGAATGGAAGCACAGAGAGGGGGAAGATGGCAGAAGAGTAAGACGTGGAGATCACCTTCCCCTCCACAGATACATCAGAAATACATGTACATGTGGAACAACTCCTACAGAACACCCAACAAACACCAGCAGAAGACCTCAGACCTCCCAAAAAGGCAAGAAATCCCCCATGAAACTGGGTAGGGCAAAAAAAAAAAAAAAGAATAAGCAGAGACAAAAGAATAGGGACGGGACCTGCACAAGTGGGAGGGAGCCGTGAAGGAGGAAAGGTTTCCACACACTAGGAAGCCCCCTTGTGGGCAGAGACTGAAGGTGGAGGAGGGGGGAAGGTTCAGAACCATGGAGGAGAGAGCACAGCAACAGGGGTGTGGAGGGCAAAGCGGAGAGATTTCCGCACAGAAGATCGGTGCCAACCGGCACTCACCAGCCCGAGAAGATTGTCTGCTCAACCACCGTGGTGGGCAAGGGCTGGGAGCTCAGCCTCGGGTTTCAGTTGGATCACAGGGAGAGGACTGGCCTGGCAGCATGAACACAGCCTGAAGGCGTTACTACACCACGGCTAGCCGGGAGGGAGTCCGGGGAAAAGTCTGGACATGCCAAAGAGGCAAGAGACTTTTTCTTCCCTCTTTGATTCCTGGTGCGTGAGGAGAGGAGATTAAGAATGCTGCTTAAAGAAGCTCCAGAGATGGGTACGAGCTACGGCTAACAGCACGGACTCCAGAGATGGGCATGAGATGCTAAGGCCACTGCTGCCGCCAGCAAGAGGCCTGTGTGCGATCACAGGTCACTATCTATACCTCCCCACCCGAGAGCCTATGCAGCCTGCCACTGCCAGGGTCCCGTGACGTAGGGACAACTTCTCTAGGAGAATGCACGGTGCACCACAGTCTGGTGCAAAGTCCCACTGGCCTCTGCCACTGCAGGCACGCCCCACACACCATGCCCCTCCCTTTCCCTGAACTGAGTGAGCCAGAGTCCCTGAATCAGCGGCTCTGTTAAACCTGTCCTATCTGAGTGAAGGAGAGATGCCATCCAGCAACCTACACACAGAGGTGGGGCCAAATCCAAAGCTGAGCCCCCAGAGCTTTGCGAACAAAGAAGAGAAAGGGAAATTTCTGCCAGCAGCCTCAGGAGCAGTGGATTAAATCTCCTCAATCAACTTGATGTACCCTGCGTTGGTGGAATACCTGAATAGACAATGAATCAACCCAAATTGAGGAGGAGGACTTTGAGAGCAAGATTATTTTTCCCCTTTTTCTCTTTTTTGTGAGTGTGTATGAGTATACTTCTGTGTGAGATTGTGTCTGTATAGCTTTGCTTTCACCATCTGTCCTAAGGTTCTGTCCATCCGTTTTTGGTTGTTGTTTTATTTTTTTACATTAAATTTTTTTTTATTAATAATAATTTTTTATTTTAATAAATTTATTTTACTTTATCTTACTTTATTTTATTTTATCATCTTTCTTTCCAGCTTTTCTCCCTTTTATTCTGAGTCATGTGGATAAAAGGATCTTGGTGCTCCAGCCAGGAGTCAATGCTGTGCCTCTGAGTGGGAGAGCCAATTTCAGGACACTGGACAAAAAGAGACCTCCCAGCTCCACATAATATCAAATGGGAAAAATCTCCCAGAGATCTCCATCTCAACACCAACACCCAGCTTCACTCAATGACCAGCAACCTACAGTGCTGGACACCCTATGCCAAACAACTAACAAGACAGGAACAAAATCCCACCCATTAGCAAAGAGGCTGCCTAAAATCATAATAAGTCCACAGACATCCCAAAACATACCACCAGACGTGGACCTGCCCATCAGAAAGACAATATACAGCCTCATCCACCAGAACACAGGCACTAGTCCCCTGCACCAGGAAGCCTACACAACCCACTGAACCAACATTAGCCACCGGGGACAGACACCAAAAGCAATGGGAACCATGAACCTGTAGCCTGCAAAAAGGAGACCCCAAACACAGTAAGAAAAGCAAAATGAGAAGACAGAAAAACACACAGCAGATGAAAGAGCAAGATAAAAAGCCACCAGGCCTAGCAAATGAAGAGGAAATAGGCAGTCTACCTGAAAAAGAATTCAGAATAATGATAGCAAAGACAATACAAAATCTTGGAAATAGAATAGAGAAAATGCAAGAAACATTTAAGAAGGACCTAGATGAAGTAAAGAGGAAACAAACAATGATGAACAACACAATAAATGAAATGAAAACTACTCGAGAAGGGATAAATAGCAGAATAACTGAGGCACAAGAACGGAAAAGTGACCTGGAAGATAAAATAGTGGAAATAACTACTGCAGAGCAGAATAAAGAAAAAAAATGAAAAGAACTGAGGACAGTGTCAGAGACATCTGGGTCAACAGTAAACGTACCAACATTTGAATTACAGGGGTCCCAGAAGAAGAGGAGAAAAAGAAAGGGACTGAGAAAATGTTTGAAGAGATTATAGTTGAAAACTTCCCTAATATGGGAAAGGAAATAGTTAATCAAGTCTAGGAAGCACAGAGAGTACCATACAGGATAAATCCATGGAGAACCATGCCAAGACACATATTAATCAAACTGTCAAAAATTAAATACAAAGAAAAAATATTAAAAGCAGCAAGGGAAAAACAACAAAAAACACACAAGGGAATCACTATAAGGTTAACAGCTGAACTCTCAACAGAAACTCTGCAAGCCAGAATAGAATGGCAGGACATATTTAAAGTGATGAAGGAGAAAAACCTACAACCAAGATTACTCTACCCAGCAAGGATCTCATTCAGATTTGATGGAGAAATTAAAACCTTTACAGACAAGCAAAAGCTGAGAGAGTTCAGCACCACTAAACCAGCTTTACAGCAAATGCTAAAGGAACTTCTCTAGTCAAGAAACACAAGAGAAGGAGAAGACCTACAAAAACAAACCCAAAACAATTAAGAAAATGGGAATGGGAACATACATATCGATAATTACCTTAAATGTAAATGGATTAAATGCTCCCACGAAAAGACACAGACTGGCTGAATGAATACAAAAACAAGACCCATATATATGCTGTCTACAAGAGACCCACTTCAGACCTAGGGACACATACAGACTGAAAGTAAGGGGATGGAAAAAGATATTCCATGCAAATGGAAACCAAAAGAAAGCTGGAGTAGCAATTCTCATATCAGACAAAATAGACTTTAAAATAAAGACTGTTACAAGAGACAAAGAAGGACACTACATAATGATCAAGGGATCGATCCAAGAAGAAGATCTAACATTTGTAAATATTTATGCACCCAGCATAGGAACACGTCAATACATAAGTCAAATACTAAGAGCCATAAAAGGGGAAATCAACTGTAACACATACAGAGTAGGGCACTTTAACAACCCACTTTCACCAATGGACAGACCATCGAAAATGAAAATAAATAAGGAAACACAAGCTATAAATGAAACATTAAAAATATGGATTTAATTAATAACTATAGTACATTCTATCCAAAAACAAAAGAACACACATTTTTCTCAAGTGCTCATGGAACATTATACTAGATAGATCATATCTTGGGTCACAAATCAAGCTTTGGTAAATTTAAGAAAATTGATATTGTATCAAGTATCTTTTCAGACAACAACACTATGAGACTAGATACCAATTACAAGAAAAGATCTGGAAAAAATACAAACACATGGAGGCTAAACAATACACTACTTAATAACGAAGTGATCAGTGAAGATATCAAAGAGGAAGTCAATAAATACCTAGAACCAAATGACAATGGAGACACGACGACCCAAAACTTATGGGATGCAGCAAAAGCAGTTCTAGGGGGGAGGTTTATAGCAATACAACCCTACCTTAAGAAACAGGAAACATCTACAATAAACAACCTAACCTTGCACCTAAAGTAATTAGAGAAAGAAGAACAAGAAAGCCCCAAAGTTAGTAGAAGGAAAGAAATCATAAAGACCAGATCAGAAAAAAATGAAAAATAAATGAAGGAAACAATAGCAAAGATCAATAAAATTAAAAGCTGGTTATTTGAGAAGATAAATAAAATTGATAAACTATTAGCCAGATTCATCAGGAAAAAAAGGGAGAAGACTCAAATCAATAGAATTAGAAATGATAAAGGAGAAATAACAACTGACACTGCAGAAATACAAAAGATCATGAAACATTACTACAAGCAACTCCATGCCAATAAAATGGACAACGTGGAAGAAATGGACAAATCCTTAGAAATGCACAACCTGCCAAGACTGAATCAGGAAGAAATAGAAAATATGAACAGAACAATCACAAGGACTGAATTTGAAGCTGTGATTAAAACTCTTGCAACAATCAAAAGCCCAGGAGCAGGTGGCTTCACTGGTGAATTCTATCAAACATTTAGAGAAGAGCTAATACCTATCCTTCTCAACTTCTGCCAAAATATTGCAGAGGGACAAACACTACCAAACGCATTCTAGGAGGCCACCATCACCCTGATTCAAAAACCAGACAAGGATGTCACAAAGAAAGAAAACTACAGGCCAATATCACTGATGAACATAGAAGCAAAATCCTCAATAAAATACTAGCAAACAGAATCCAACAGCACATTAATAGGATCATACACCATAATCAAGTGGGGTTTATTTCAGGAATGCAAGGATTCATCAATATATGCAAATCAATCAACGTTATACACCATATTAAGAAACTGAAGGAGAAAAAACATATGATCATCTCAATACATGCTGAGAAATGTTTAGAAAAATTCAACACCCATTTATGATAGAAACCCTGCAGAAAGTAGGCATAGAGGGAACTTTCCTCAACATAATAAAGGCCATATATGAAAAACCCGCAACTAACGTGCTGAATGATGAAAAACTGAAACAATTTCCACTAAGATCAGGAAAAAGACAAGGTTTCCCACTCTCATCACTCTTATTCAACATAGTTTTGGAAGTATTAGCCACAACAATCAGAGAAGAAAAGGAAATAAAAGGAATCCAAATTGGAAAAGAAGAAGTAAAGCTGTCACTGTTTGCAGATGACATGATACTATACATAGAGTATCCTAAATATGCTACCAGAAAACTACTAGAGCTAATCCATGAATTTCTTAAAGTAGCAGGATACAAAAGTAATGCACAGAAATCTCTGGCTTTCCTATACACTAATGATGAAAAACCTGAAAGTGAAATTAAGAAAACACTCCCATTTACCACTGCAACATATAGAATAAAATATCTAGGAATAAACGTACATAAAGAGACAAAAGACCTGTATGCAGAAAATTATAAAACACTGATGAAAGAAATTAAAGGTGTTACAAATAGATGGAGAGATATACCATGTTCATGGATTGGAAGAATCAACATTGTGAAAAAACTCTACTACCCAAAGCAATCTACAGATTCAATGCAATCCCTATCTAACTACCACTGGCAGTTTTTACAGACTAGTACAAAAAATTTCACAATTTGTATGCAAACACAAAAGACCCCGAATAGCCAAAGCAATCTTGAGAATGAAAATCGGAGCTGCAGAAATCAGGCTCCCTGACTTCAGACTATACTACAAAGTTACAGTAATCAAGAGAGTATGGTACTGGCACAAAAACAGAAAGATAGATCGATGGAACAGGATAGAAAGACCAGAGATAAACCCATGCACATATGGTCACCTTATCTTTGATAAAGGAGGCAGGAATGTACAGTGGAGAAAGGACAGCCTCTTCAATAAGTGGTGCTGGGAAAACTGGACAGGTACATGTAAAAGTATGAGATTAGATCACTCCCTAACACCATACACAAAAGTAAATTCAAGATGGATTAAAGACCTAAATGTAAGGCCAGAAACTATCAAACTCTTAGAGGAAAACATAGGCAGAACACTCTATGACATAAATCACAGCAAGATCCTTTTTGACCCACGTCACAGAGAAATGGAAATAAAAACAAAAAGAAACAAATGGGACCTAATGAAACTTCAAAGCTTTTGCACAGCAAAGGAAACCATAAACAAGACCACAAGACAACCCTCAGAATAGGAGAAAATATTTGCAAATGAAGCAACTGACAAAGGATTAATCTCCAAAATTTACAAGCAACTCATGCAGCTCAATAACAAAAGAAAAACAACCCAATCAAAAAATGGGCAGAAGACCTAAGTAGACATTTCTCCAAAGAAGATATACAGATTGCCAACAAACACATGAAAGAATGCTCAACATCACTAATAATTAGAGAAATTCAAATCAAAACTGCAATGAGATATCATCTCACACCAGTCAGAATGGCCATTATCAAAAAATACAGAAACAATAAATCCCTGAGTGGGTGTGGAGAAAAGGGAACACTTGCACTGCTGGTGGGAATGTGAATTGGTACAGCCACTATGGAGAACAGTATGGAGATGCCTTCGAAAACTACAAATAGCACTACCATATTACCCGCAATCCCACTACTGGACATATATCCTGAGAAAACCATAATTCAAAAAGAGTCATGTACCACAATGTTCATTGCAGCTCTATTTACAGTAGCCAGGACATGGAAGCCACCTACGTGTCCAACATCAGATGAATGGGTAAATAAAATATGGCAAATATATACAATGGAATATTACTCAGCCTTAAAAAGAAACGAAATTGAGTTATTTGTAATGAGGTGGATGGACCTAGAGTCTGTCTTACAGAGTGAAGTAAGTCAGAATATGAAAGACAAATACCGTATGCTATTACATATATATGGAATCTAAGAAAAAAATATATATCATGAAGAACCTAGGGGTAAGATGGGAATAAAGACACAGACCTACTAGGGAATGGACTTGAGGATATGGGGAGGGGGCAGGATAAGCTGTAACAAAGTGAGAGAGTGGCATAGACATATATACACTACCAAACGTAAAATAGATAGCTCGTGGGAAGAAGCCTCATAGCATGGGGAGATCAGCTCGGTGCTTTGTGACCATCTAGAGGGGTGAGATATTGAGGTCGCGAGGGAGGAGGTACAAGAGGGAAGAGATATGGGAACATAAGTATATGTATAATTGATTCACTTTGTTATAAAGCAGGAACTAACTTTGGAATGGAAAAGTTAGTTAGTTCCAAAGTTAGCAGGAACTAACTTTGGAATGGAAGCACAGACAGAGAGTTGCATGAGATGTTTAACGAAGAGCTAGAAGAGTTAAAGAGAAAACAAGCAAAGATGAACAACACAATAAGTGGAATGAAACATACAATAGAAGGAATCAATAGCAGAATAACTGCGGCAGAAGAATGAGTAAGTGAGCTGAAGACAGAATGGCGGTAATCACTGCCAGGGAACAGAATAAAAGAAAAACAGAATGAAAAGGAATGAGGAGAGTCTCAGAGACACCTAGCACAGCATTAAGTGCAACAATTTTCTCATTATAAGGGTTGCAAAAGGAGAACAGAGACAGAACGGTCCTGAGAAAATATTTGAAGAGATTATAGGCAGAAACTTCTCTTACATGAGAAAGGAAACATTCATTCAATTTCAGGAAGTGTAGACAGCCCAATACAACATAAACCCTTGGAGGAACACACCAAGCCACATGTTAATCAAACTGAAAAACAAAGACAACGATAAAATATTAAAAGTAACAGGAGAAAAGCAACAAATAACACACAAGGGAACCTCAATAAGGTTATCAGTTGATTTTTTCAGTACAAACTCTGCAGGCCAGAATGGAGTGGCATTATATATTTAAACTGATGAAAGGGAAAAACCTACAACCAATAATACTGTACCTGGCAAGGCTCTCATTCAGATTCAATGGAGAAATCCAAAGTTTTATGGACGAGAAAAAGCTAAGAGAATATTGCACCATCAAATGAGTGTTACAACAAATCCTAAAGGAACTTCTGTATGTGGAAAATAGGAGGCCAAAACTAGAATCAAAAAAATTACAAACTGGGAAGCTCAACAGTAAAGAGAAACATAAAGTAAAGGTAGGAAATTATCCCCACACAAATATGGTATCAAAACCAGCAATCATGTGAAGAGGAAAGTACAAATGCAGAATATTGGAAATGCATTTGAAATCAAGAGATCAGCAAGTTGAATAATCGCGTATATATAGAGACTGCTATACCAAAACCTCATGGGAACTGCAAACCAAAAAATCTACACACACAATAGATACACACACACAAATGAAAAAGCAATCCAAACACATCACTAAATATAGTTATAAAATCACAAGAGAAAGGAAAAAATGATGAAGGGAAGACAAAAAACCCTCAAAAACAAATTGGAAACAATTAACAAAATGGCAATAAGAGCATTCATTTTCATAATTACTTTCAATGTAAATGGATTAAATGGTCCAAGCAAAAGATAGAGACTGGCTGAATGGATACAAAAACAAGACCCACATATATCTGGTCTACAAGAGACCCAATTCAGATCTAGGGACACATACAGACTGAGGGTGAGGAGATGGAAAAAGGTATTCCATGCAAACGGAAATCAAAAGAAAGCTGGGGTTGCAATACTCATATCACACAAAATAGACATCAAAATAAAGAATGTTGCAAGAGACAAAGGACAAAAAATAATGATCAAAGGATCAATCCAAGAAGAAGATATAACAATTGTAATGAGCAGAGCAGAAATAAATGAAATAGAGATGAAGAAAACACTAGCAAAGATCAATTAAATTAAAGCTGGTTCTTTGAGAAGATAACCGAAATTGATAAACCTTTAACCAGGCTCACCATGAAAAAAAGGGGAGAGGATTCAAATCAATAAAATTAGAAATGAAAATGGAGAAGTTAAAACGGACACCACAGAAATACAAAGGACCATAAGAGATTACTACAAGCAACTGTACACCAATAAAATGGACAAATTAGAAGGAATGGACAAATTATTAGAAAGATACAACCTCCCAAGAATGAACAAGGAAGAAATAGAATTTATGAAGAGACCAATCACAAGTACTGAAATTATAACATTGATTAAAAGTATTCCAACAAACTAAAGTCCAGGACAAGATGGCTTTATAGGCAAATTCTATCACATATATAGAGAAGGGTTAACACCTACACTTCTGAAACTCTTTTAAAAAATTGCATAGGAAGTAACACACCTGGGCTCATTCTACAAGGCTAGCATCACCCTGATAGCGAAACCATGAGGTTTTGATATAGCAGTCACAATATATACAAGATTGTTTCAAGTTGCTGAATTCTTAATTTCAAATTCATTTCCAGTATTCTGCATTTGTACTCTCCTCCTCTCATGACTACTGATTTTTGTTAATTTGGACCACAAATTAAGCTGCAGTAAATTTATGAAAAGTGAAATCATATCAAGCATTTTTTCCGACCACAATGGCATGGGATTAGAAATCAACTACAGAAAAAGAAAAACACAAAGAAGGGAAATCCTTGGAGGTGCAGTGGTTAGGATTCCTCACTTTCAATAATGCGGGCATGCATTCATTACCTGATAGGGGAATTAGGATTCCACAAGCTGCGTGGTGCAGACAAATAAAATAAAATAAAATAAAGGCTAAACAATATGTTGCTAAACCACCAAGGAATTACTGAAGAAATAAAAGAGGACATAAATAAAGACCTAGAGACAAATGACAATGAAAACATAATGGTCCAAGTCCTTTGGGACACAGCAAAATCAGTTCTAAGAAGGAAATTTTTAGCAATACAATCTTACCTCAGGAAACAAGAAATATCTCAAACAACATAACCGTACACCTAAAGCAACTAGAGAAAGAAGAATGAACAAAGCCCAAAAAGAGTAGAAGGAAGGAAATCATAGAGATCAGAGCAGAAATAACTGAAATAGAGATGAAGAAAGCAATAGCAAAAATCAATGAAACTAAAAGCTGGTTCTTTGAGAAGATAAACAAAACTGATAAAACTTTAGCCAGACTCATCAAAAAAAAAAAAAAAGAGGGACAGAGTTCAAATTAAAAAAAAATAGAAATTAGAAACAAGTTACAATGGAAAACACAGAAATATAAAATATCATAAAAGACTACTACAAACAACTATATGCTGAAAAATGGAGAACATAGAAGAAATGGACAAATTCGTAGAAAGGTACCATTTTCCAAGATGATACCAGAAAAAATACAGAAAATATGAACATATCATTCACAAGTACTGAAATTGAAACAGAGATTTAAAAACTTGCAACAAGCAAAAGTCCAGGACTAGATGGCTTCACAGGCGAATTCTATCAAACATTTAGAGAAAAGATAACACATATTCTTCGGAAAGTATTCCAAAAAATTGCAGAAGAAGGGATATTCCCAAGCTCATTCTCTGAGGCCACCATCACCCTGATACAAAAAAAAAAAAAAAAGACAAAGATATCACACAAAAAAAGAATATTACAGGCCAATATCACTGATGAACATAGACGCAAAAATTTGCAACAAAATACTAACAAACCGAAATTAGCAACATATTAGAAACATCATACAGCTTGATCAAGTGGGATTTATCCCAGTGATGCAAGGAATCTTCAATATACAGAATTCAATAAATGTTATACACCACATTAACAAACTGAAAAATATAAAAGAATGATTATCTCAATAGATGCAGAAAAACTTTTGACAAATTTCAAAACTGATTTATGAAAAATAACTCTCCAGAAAGTGAGTTTAGAGAAATCCTTCCTCAACATAATGAAGGCCATGTATGAGAAACCTATAGCTAACATACTCAATGGTGAAAAGCTGAAAGTATTTCCTCTAAGATCAGGAAAAGACAAAGATGTCCACTATTGCCACTTTTATCCAGCATAGTTTTGGAAGTCATAGCCACAACTATTGGAGAAGAAAAAAAAAAGAGGTATCCAAATTGGAAAAGAAGTTGTAAAATGTTTGTGTTTGCAGATGACATGATACAATACATAGAAAATCCTAAAGATGCTACCAGAAAATTACTAGAGCTCATCAATGAATATGGTAAAATTACAGGATACAAAATTAACATACAGAAATCCCTTGCATTCCTACATACTAGCAACAAAAGATCAGAAAGGAAGATTACGGAAATGATACCATTTACTATTGCATGGAAAATAATAAATACCTAGGAATACACCTACGTAAGGAGGCAAAAAGCAGTACACAGAAAACTATAAGATGCTGATGAAAGAAATAAAAGATGACACAAATAGATGGAGAGATATACAATGTTCTTGGATTGGAAGAATCAATATTTTGAAAATGACTATACTACTCAAAGCAATCTACAGATTCAATGCAATCCCTATTAGATTACCAATGGTATTTTTCACAGAAATAGAATAAAAGTTTTTTACAACTTTTATGGAAACATGAAAGACATTGAATAGCCAAAGCAATCTTGAGAAAGGAAAATGGACCTGCAGGAATCAGGTTCTGTGACTTTGGACAATACTAAAAAGCTACTGACATCAAAACAGTATGGCACTGGCACAAAAGCAGAAATATAGATCAATGGAATGGAATAGAAAGTCCATAGATAAACCCACGTAAGTATAGTCACCTAATATATGACAAAGGAGGCAAGATATGCAATGGAGAAAAGACAGTCTCTTCAATAAGTGGTGCTGGGAAAACTGGACAGCTACATGTAAAAGAATGAAAACAGAACACACCAAAGCGCCATACACAAAATAAACTGAAAATGAATTAGAGACCTAAATATAAGGCTGGATACTATAAAACTTTTAGAGGAAAACATATGGAGGACACTCTCTGACATAAATCACAGGAAGATCTTTATTGATCCACCTCTTAGACTAATGAAAATTAAAACAAAAATAAACAAATGGGACTTAATTAAACTTAAAAGATGTGCACAGCAAAGGAAACCATAGACCAGATGAAAAGACAACCCTCAAAATGGGAGAAAATATTTGCAAATGAAGCCACTGACAACGGATTGGTCTGCAAAATATACAAACAGCTCATGCAGGTCAATATAAAAAAAAGCAAACAACACAATAAAAAGTGGGCAGAAGATCTAAATAGACATTTCTCCAAAGAACACATACAGATGGTTAAAGCATGTGAAAAGATGCACAACATCACAAATAATTAGAGAAATGTAAATCAAACCTACAGTTAGATATCACAAGACCGTCAGAATGGCCATCATAAAAAAATATACAAACAATAAATGCTGGAGATTGTGTGGAGAAAAGGGGACATTCCTCCACTGTTTGTGGGAATGCAAACTTCTAGAGCCATCACTATGAAAACAGTATGGAGGTTCCTTAAAAATGAAAACAGAGCTACCATATGATCCAACAATTCCATTCCTGGACATATATCTGGAGAAAAACATAATTCGAAAAGATACATGAACCAAAATGTTCATTGCAGCACTATTTGCAATAGCCAGGACATAGAAAAAACCTAAATGTCCATCAAGAGAGGAATGAATAAAGAAGGTGTGGTACATATATACAATGGAATATTGCTCATCTATAAAAAAGAACTAAATAATGCCATTTGTATCAACATGGATGGACCTAGAGATCTTCATACTGAATGAAGTAAGTCAGACAAAGAAAGACGAATATCATGTAATATTGCTTACATATGGAATCTAAAAAAAGGCTACAAATGAACTTACCTACCAAACCAAATTAGGGATAACAGGTATAGAAATGAACTTATGGTTATTGGGGGTTTGGTGGGGAGGGATAAATTGGAAGATTGGGATTGACAACTACACACTAGTATATATAAAATAGATAACTAATAAGGACCTACTGTATAACACAGGGAACTATATTCTATATTCTGTAATAGCATATATTGGAAAGAATCTAAAAAGAGTGTATATATGTATTTGCATAACAGATTCACTTTGCTGTATATCTGAAACTAACACAACATTGTAAATCAATTATACCCCAAGAAAAGTTTCTAAAGAAGAATTAGAATATTTAAAGCTTTTATTTTACCTTAACTTATCCCTTCCTTAATGTTCTTTTTTTCATGTAAATCCACGTTTATGAACTATATTATTTTTCTTCTATCTAAATAATTTCTTTCAACATTTCTTACAAAGAAGGTCAAATAGCAACAAAACCCCTCAATTTTTGTTTGCCTGAAAAATTCTTTATTCTTCCTTTACTATTGATGGATAATTTCATAAGGTACAGATTTATAGGTTGGTGTGTATTTTTTTCTCTCTCAACATATAAAATATTTTACTCCTGTTTCTTCTTGCTTGCATGGTTTCTGAGGAGAAGTTGGATGGAATTCTTGTCTTTATTCCTCTACGGGTAAGGTGATTTTATATTCCCACCTCTGGCTTACTTCAGCATTATTTATTTATCTTTTATTTTCTGTAATTTAAAGATAATACACCTAGGTACAGGTAATTTCGGGAGGGAGGGATTCATTCTGTTTACTGCTATCTGAGCTTCCTGGATCTGTAATTTGGTGTCTAACATTAACATTGGGAACTTCTAGGTCATTATTGTTTCAAATATTTATTCTGCTTTCTTTCTCTGCTTCTTCTCCTTCCAGTATGCCAATACATGTGTGTTACACCTCGTGTAGTAGTTACACAGTCCATGGAGAGACTGTTCTGTTTTATCAGTCTTTGTTCTCTTTACTTTACTATTTTGAAGATTCTCTTAATACATATTCCAGCTCAGAGATTCTTTCCTCAGCTGTGTCGAGTCTACTAATATTCCCATCAAAGAAACTCTTCATTTCAGTGTTTCTTTTTAATTACTAGCATTTCTTTAATGTTTTTTAAGGGACTTCCCTTGCTCTACTTATGTTGCCCATTGTTTCTGCATGCTGTCTATATAACTGTTAGAGTTCTTAAGATTATAATTGGAATCTCAATTCCAAACATCACTACCATGTCTGATTCTGATGTTTACTCTCTTCAAATTGTGAGGGTTTTTTTTTGCATTTTATTAAGCCTTTTAATTATTTCTTGGTGGACAGACATAAATCTATATCAGTAATCCAATTGTGTTAATAAATTAGATACAGTATAAAGGTTAAAGAAAAAGAGTGTTAAAGATAACAATAGCTACTATAATTTATTAACAAATACACAATATAGAAAGAGCTTAATTGTTACATCAAAATATAAAAGGGGGAGTAAATGGGTATAGTGTTTTCTGTAATGGAAGCTATGTTGTTATCAGCTTAAAATAGACTATTTGACCTATGATGTGTTTTATGTAGGCCATATGTTAACTCAAAAGAAATAACCCAGAGGTTGTGTCCTCCCCAGCCTCAGAGACCTGTTTACCTGGTGCTGTAGCAAGCCATGTGGCTGACAGGGTCTTGGTCCTCTGGCTGGGTGTCAGGCCTGAGCCTCTGCAGTGGAAGAGCCACGTTCAAGACATTGGTGCACTACTGAGCTCCTAGGCCCATGTAATATCAATCAGTGAGAGGTCTTCCAGAGACCTCTGTCTCAATGCTAAGATCCAGCTCCTCTCAATGACTAGCAAGCTCCAGTGATGGACACACCATGCTAAACAACTAAGGGAACAGGAACAGAACACAACCCATTAGCAGAGAGGCGGCCTAAACTCATACTAAGTTCACAGACACCCCACAATACACCATCAGACATAGTCCTGAGCAGGAGAAAGACAAGATCAAGCCACATCCACCAGAACACAGGAGCCATTACCCTCCATGAGGAAGCCCACTAAACAAACCTTACCCACTGGGGACAGACACGAAAAACAATGGGAACTATAAACCTGCATCCTGTGAAAAGGAGACCCCTAACACAGTAAGTTAAGGAAAATGAGAAGACAGAGAAATACACAACAGATGAAGGAACAAGATAAAACCCACCAGAACAAACAAGTGTAGAGAAAATAGGCAGTCTACCTGAAAAAGAATTCAGAGTAATGATAGTAAAGATGATCCAGTATCTTGGAAATAGAATATAGAAAATAAAAGAAATGTTTAACAAGGACCTAGAACAAGGAAAGAGCAAAAAAAAATGATGAACAACACATTACATGAAATAAAAAATTCTCTAGAAGGAATCAATAGCAAAATAACTGAAGCAGAAGAATGAGGAAGTGACCTGGAATATACAATAGTGGAAATAGCTACCACAGAGCAGAATAAAGAAAGAAAATGAAAAGAATTGAGGACAGCCTCAGAGACCTCTGGGACAACATTAAACGCATCAACATTCGAATTATAGGGGTCCCAGAAGAAGACGAGAAGAAGAAAGGGACTGAGAAAATATTTGAAGAGATTATGGTTGAAAAGGTCCCTGATTTGGAAAGGAAATAGTCAATAAAGACCACGAAGCATGGAGAGTTGCATATAGAATAAATCCAAGACATATATTAATCAAACTATCAAAAATTAAATACAAAGAAAAAAATTTAAAAGCAGCAAGGGAAAAGCAACAAAAGACATACAAAGGAATCCCTATAAGGTAAACAGCTGATCTTTCAGCAGAAACATGGCAAGCCACAAGGGAGTGGCAGGACATATTTACAGTGATGAAAGGGAAAAATGTACAACCAAAATTACTCTACCCAGCAAGGATATCATTCAGATTTGACAGAGAAATCAAAACCTTTACAGAAAATAAAAAGGTATGAGAATTCAGCACCAGCAAACCAGCTTTACAACGAATGCTAAAGGAACTTCTCTAGGCAGGAAACACAAGAGGAGGAAAAGATCTACAATAACCAACCCAAAACAATTAAGAAAATGGTAATAGGAACATACATATCAATAATTACCTTAAATGTAAATGGATTAAATGCTCAAAGCAAAAGACATAGACTATCTGCTTGGATACAGAAACAAGATCAGTATTTATGCTGTCTACAAGAGACCCACTTCAGACCAAGGACACAAACAGACTGAAAGTGAGGGGATGGAAAAAGATATTCAATGTGAATGGAAATCAAAAGAAAGCTGGAGTAGCAATTCTCATAGCAGAAAAAATAGACTTTAAAATGAAGACTATTACAAGAGCCAAAGAAGGACACCAAATAATGATCAAGGGATAAATCCAATAAGAAGATATAACAATTGTAAATATTTATACACCCAACATAGGAGCACCTCAATTCATAAGACAAATGCTAACAGCCATAAAAGGGGAAATTGACAGTAACACAATAATAATAGGGAACTTTAACACGCCACTTTCACCAATGGGCAGATCATCCAAAATGAATATAAATAAGGAAACACAAGCTTTAAATGACACATAAGACCAGGTAGACTTAATTGATACTTACAGGACATTCCATCGAAAAACAACAGAATACATTTTCTTCTCAAGTGCTCATGGAATATTCTCCAGGATAGATCATATCTTGGGTGACAACTCAAGCCTTGGCAAATGAAAAAAATTGAAATCATGTCAAGTATTTTTCCTGACCACAATGCTATGAGGCTATATAACAATTATAGGAAAAAAATGTAAAAAAATACAAACACATGGAGGCTAAACAATACACTGATAGATAATTAAGAGATCACTGATGATTTCAAAGAGGAAATCAAAAAATACCTAGAACTAAATGGCAATGAAAACACGACCAACAAAAACCTATGTGATACAGAAAAGCAGCGCTAAGAGGGAAGTTTATAGCAATGCAATCCTACCTCAAGAAACAAGAAAAATCTGAAATAAACAACCTAACCTTACACATAAAGCAATTAGAGAAAAAAGAACAACATAACCTAGAGTTAGCTGAAGGAAAGAAGTCATAAAAAACTGATCAGAAATAAATGAAAAATACATTAATGAAACAATAACTAACATCAAGTAAACTAAAAGCTGATCCTTTGAGAAGGTAAACAAAATTGATAAAGCATTAGTCAGACTCTTCAAGAAAAAAAGAGAAGACTCAAATCAATAGAATTAGGAATGAAAAGGGAGACATAACCGTTGACACCACAGAAATACAAAGGATCATGAGACATTACTACAAGCAACTATATGCCAATAAATGGACAACCTGGAAGAAATGGGCAAATGTTTAGAAAAGCACAACCTTCTGAGACTGAACAAGGAAGAAATAGAAAATATAAACAGACCAATCTCAAACACTGAAATTGAAATTGTGATTAAAAGTCTTGCAACAAACAAAAGCCCAGGACCAGATGGCTTCACAGGCAAATTCTCTCAAACATTTAGAGAAGAGCTAACACCTATCCTTCTCAAACTCTTCCAAAATATAACAGAGGGAGGAAAACACCCAAAGTCATTTGACAAGGCCACCATCACCCTGATATCAAAACCAGACAAAGATGTCACAAAGAAAGAAAACTACAGGCCAATACCACTGATGAACATACATGTAGAAATTCTCAACAAAATGCTAGCAAACAGAATCCAACAGCACATTAAAAGGATCATACAACATGATCAAGTGGGGTTTATCCCATGGATGAAAGGAGTCTTCAACATACACAAATCAATCAATGTGATACATCAAATTAACAAATTGAATGAGAAGACCATATGATAATCTCAATAGGTACAGAAAAAGCTTTTGACAAAATTCAACACCCGTTTATGATAAAAACCCTCTGGAAAGTATGGAAGTCTATTACCTCAACATAATAAAGGACATATATGAAAAACTCACAGCCAACATTGTTCTCAATAGTGAAAAACTGAAACATTCCCAGTGAGATCAGGAACAAGATAAGGTTGCCCACTCTCACCACTATTATACACATAGTTTTGGAAGTTTTAGCCACAGCAATCAGAGAAGAAAAGGAAATAAAATAGATCTGAATTGGAAAATAAGTAAAATTGTCACTGTTTGAAGATGACATGATACTATACATAGAGAATCCTAAAGATGCTACCAGAAAACTACTAGAACTAATGAATGAATGAATTTGGTAAAGTAGCAGGATATAAAATTAGTGCACAGAAATCTTTTGCATTCCTATACACTAATGATGAAAAATCTGAAACAGAGCTTAAGGAAGCAATCCTATTTACCATTGCAACAAAAAGAATAAAATACTTAGGAATAAACCTATCCAAGGTGACAAAAGACCTGTATCCAGAATACTATAAGACACTTACAAAAGAAATTAGAGATGATATAAAGAGATCATGATGATATATACGTGAGAGATATATGATGTTCTTGGATTGGAAGAAACAACGTTGTGAAAATGACTATACTACCCAAAGCAATCTCCATATTTAATGCAATCCCTATCAAAGAACCAATGGCATTTTCACAGACCTAGAACAAAATTAAACAATTTGTATGGAAACACAAAAGACCCCAAATAGCCAGAGTAATCTTGAGAAAGAAAAAACGAGCTGGAGGAATCAGGATCCTGGACTTCAGACTATTGTACGAAGCTGCAGTTGTCAAGACAGTATGGTACTGGCACAAAAACAGAAATATCGATCAAAGGAACCGGATTGAAAGCCCAGAGATAAACCAATGCATGTATGGTCACCTTATCTTCAATAAAGGAGGCAAGAATAAACAATGGAGAAAAGACAGCCTCTTCAATAATTGGTGCTAGGAAAACTAAACAGCTACATGTAAAAGAAGGAAATTAGAACATCCCTAACACGATACACAAAAATACACTCATTATGGATTAAAGACCTAAAAGTAAGTCCAGACACTCTAAAACCCTTAGAGGAAAACATTGGCAGAACACTCTATTAAATGAGTCACAGCAAGATCTTTTTGACCCACCTCCTAGAGAACTGGCAATAAAAGCAAAATAAACAAATGGGACCTAATGAAAGTTACAAGCTTTTGCACAGCAAAGGGAAACTTAAACAAGACGAAAAGAAAACCCTCAGAATAGGAGGAAATATTTGCAAATGGATCAACTGACAAAGGATTAATCTCCAAAATATACAGACAGCTCATGCAGCTCAATATCAGAAAAACAAACAACCCAATCTAAAAATGGGCCAAAGTTATAAATAGACATTTCTCCAAAGAAGTTATACAGATTGCCAGCAAACAAATGAAAGAATGCTCAGCATCACTAATTATTTGGGAAATGCAAATCAAAACTACAATGAGGTATCATCTCACAACGGTCAGAATGGCTATAATCAAAAAATCTACAAACAATAAATGCTGGAGGGGGTGTGGATAAAATGGAACCCACTTGCACTGTTAGTGGGAATATAAATTGATACAGCTTCTATGGAGAACAGTATGAAAAAAATAAAAGTAGAACTAACATACGACCCAGTAATCTCACTACTGGGCACATACCATGAGAAAACCATAATTCAAAAATAGTCATGTACCACAATGTTCATTGAAGCACTATTTACAATAGTCAGGACATCGAAGCAACCTAAGTGTTCCTCAACAAATGAATGGATAAAGAAGATGTGGCACATAGGTATAATGGAATATTACTCAGCCATCAAAAGAAAGGAAAATGAGTTATTTTTTGTGAGGTGGATGGACGTTGAATCTGTCATACAGAGTGAAGTCAGAAAGAAAAAACAAATACAGTATGCTGACACATATACATGGAATCTAAAAAAAAGAAAAAGGTTCTGAAGGATTTAGAGGCAGGACAGGAATAAAGACACAGATGTAGAAAATGGACTTGAGAGTACGGAGAGGGGGAAGGGTAAGCTTGGACGAAGTGAAAGAGTGGCATTGCCATATATATACTACCAAATATAAAATAGATAGCTAGTGGGAAGCAGCCGCATAGCACAAGGAGATCAGCTCTGTGCTTTGTGACCACCTAGAGGGGTCGACAGGGAGGGTGGGAAGGAGACACAAGAGGGAGGGGATATGGGGTTATATGTATACCTAAAGCTGATTCACTTTGTTATACAGAAGAAACTTACATAATATTGTAAAGTAATTATACTCCAATAAAGATGTTATAAAAAAGAAAAGCAATAACCCTGAGTAGATTCATAAATGATAAAATAGAGGAAATAGAACATATCCACATAGAAATTTACCAATTTACAAACATATGTAGAAACCAGGGGTGAGAGAAATGGAAATACAAAACAAAAAGAAAGCTATATAGGCATAACTCAGAAATATAATGGGTTCAGTTCCAGACTACCAAGTTGAAGTGAATACTGCAATAAAGAAAATCACATGTTCTTTGTTTTCCCAGTGCATACATAAATATGCTTATACTATACTCTAGTCTATTGTGTGTAGTAGCATTATGTCTAAAAATAAATATATACATACATTAGTTTAAACATACAAAACAGAACAAAAAAACAATTATAATGAAAACTTCGAAGATCACTGCTCACAAATCACCAAAACAAATATAACAATAATAAAGTTTGTAATATTTTGGGAAATACCAAAATGTGACACCCAGTCATGAAATGAACAAATGCTGTTTGACAAATTATTCCATTAGACTACCTCCATGCATGGTTGCTGCAAACTTTCAATTTGTAAAAGTTTCTGTAAATAAGATGGCATTAGTAAGTTCTTACATATCAACAATATCTCCATATGCAAGTGGATTGAATTAATCAACGAAAAGGCACAGAATTGCTGGATAGGTTTTCTTTTTAAAGACCCAATTATATGATGTCTACAAAAGACTGCATTCAAAGAAAACAAAACAAAACATAACAAACAACAAAAAGACTGAATTTAGATTTAAGTGCACACAGAGGTTCAAAGTGAAGGGCTGGAAAAATATATTCCATGAATGTGGAAAACAAAACAAAGTGGGGGTAAGTCTATTTGCATCAAATAATTAAAATAGACAAACTAAAAATGGTAAAAGAAAATAAAAAGACAAAGAATGTGATTAGATAATGATAATGGGGTCAAGTTAATTCATCAAGAAGCTATAACAATCATAAATATATGCTCACACAACATCAGTGACACATATGTCATATATGTGTCATATAAAGGAATTGCTGACATATCTGAAGGGAGAACTAGACAACAATACAATAATAGTAAGGAATACCTTCTTTCAGCAATGGATAGCTTATCCAGAAAGAAAATAAACAAGAAACTTTGGACTTGAACCATACAAATATTAGACCAAATGGACCTAACAGATATTTTATAGAACATTCCTCTCAAAAAGAGTATAACACCAATTCTTATTAAGTGCACACAAATTTTTCTGCAGGATAGAGAGTAAAACAAAACAAAAAACAAATTTTGGAAAATTTAGGAAGATTGCAATAATACCAAGTATATTCTCCAACCACAATGGTATCAACTAGAAATCAACAAGAGGAAAGCTGAAAATTTTACAAGTATATGGAAACTAAACAATACAGTAATGAATAAAAAATGAGTAAAAGAAGAAATCAAAGAGGAAATAAAAAAGTATCTCAAAACGCAAAATTAAAACCACAAAATAACCTAAACTTATGGGATGCTGCAAAAGTTCTGAGAGGAAACTTTATAACGATAAAAGCTTATATTTAGAAAATAGAAATATCTCAAATAAACAGGTTAACCTTACATTTGAAGAAACTGAGAAGAACAAAATAAACCCAAAGTTACCAGAAGGAAGAAAATAAGAAGAATCAGAACAGAAATAAACAAAATATAGACCAGAAAAACAATGGAAAAGGTCAATGAAACTAAGAACTCTTAATTTGAAAGAAAATAAAATTGACATTTAGCTAGATAATCTAAAGAGAGAGAAAAGACAAATAGCTAATAAATTAGATAACCTAAAAAATTGATAAATGCCTAGAAACATAACTTACCAAGACTGAGTCACAAAGAAACAGAAAAATTGAAACAGTCCAATAATGAGTAAGGAGATTGAATCAGTATTCAAAAAAAAATTTAAACAGAGAAAACCCCAGGACTAGATGGTTTCACTGATAAATTCTGCCAAATATTTAAAGAAGAATTAACACAGATATATCTCAATCTCTTCCAAAAATATGAAGAGGAGGGGACACTTCTATACTCAATTTATAAGACCAGTATCACCCTGTTACCAAAGCAAGAATAGGACACTACAAGGAAAGAAAACTATAGATCAATGTCTCTGATAAAAGTAGATGCAAAAATTCTCCACAAAATATTAGCTAACTGAATTCAAGAATGCATTAAAAGGATTATAAACCATGACCAAGTCAGATTTATGCCTTCAATGGAAGAACAGTTCAAAATTTGCAAATCAATATTTGTTGTATATCACATTCATAGAGTGAAAGATAAAAATTTTATGATATCTCAATAGATGCAGTAAAAGAATGTGACAAAATGCAACATTCGTTCATGGTAAAAGCTCACAAGATATTGAATATAGGAGGAATGTTCCCCAGAATCATACAGGGCATATACAACAAAACTCACAGCTAAGATCATACTCAATGCTGAAAAATGAAAAGCTTTTTCTTTAAGGTCAGGAAAAAAACAAGGGTGCCCACTCTCACCACTTATTAAACATAGTCTTGGAACTCTCAATATAAGCACATAGGAAAGACAAATAAATAAAAGCCATCTTAGTTGGAAAGTCAAAGTAAAATTTTCATTTATGTATGCTGTAGTTTTATATACAGAGATTCCCAAAGACTTAATCAAAAAAATGTTGGAAGTAATCACAAAATTCAGTAAAGTTGCAGGAAATAAAATCAACATTCAGAAATCAGTTACATTTGTATAAACTAACAGTGAAACATCTGCAAAGAAATTTTTTAATATCTTTATTGGAGTATAATTTATTTATGATGTGTTAGTTTTTGCTGTATAGCAAAGTGAATCAGCTATATGTATACATATATCCCCATATCCACTCCCTCTTGCATATCCCTCCCACCCTCCCTATCTCACCCCTCTAGGTGGTCACACAGGAAATTTTAAAACGTGTTTCTTTCACAGTATCATCAAAAACAATTAAATACTTAATGATAAATTTAACAAAATAATTGAAATTTCTGTACAATGAAAAGTACAAGACTTTGATGAAAGAAATAGAAGAAGATACAAATGAGAAAACATCTTGGTTCCATGGATTGGAAGAATCAATATTGGTAAAATATCTGTACTATCCAAGCCATGTATATATTCAATGTAATCCCTATCAAAATAGTAATGGACTTTTTCACAGAAATAGAAAAAAGCAATCATAAAATTTGTGTTATATCAAAAAAAGAGGTCAAATAACCAACACAATTCTAAGAAAGAATAAATCTATGGGTATCACACTTCCATATTTCAAACTATACTAAAAGCTGTAGTAATCAAGAGTATAATATTGGCATAAACATACACACATAGACCAATGGAACAGAATAGAGATCCCAGAAATAAATTCCTGGATATACAGTCAACTAATAGAGAAAAGATAGTCAAGAATATTCAATGGCGAAAGTTAGTCTCTTCAACCTATTGTGTTGGGAAAACTGGATAACCACATGCTGAAAAAAGAAAAATGGATTCCTATATTACACCACCAACAAAATTAACTCAAAAAATGCAGAGGAAGGAGTGTTTTTGAACTCATTCTACTGAGACCAGGATCAACCTTATATCAAAACCAGAAAAAATATATCACACAAAAAAGAAAATTACAGACCAATATCACTGATGAACATAGATGCAAAAATCCTCAACAAAAGATTAGCAAACCAAATTCACCAATGCAGTAAAAGGATCACACACCATAATCAAGTGCCATTTTCCCAGGGATGGAAGGAAGTTTAAAAATCCATAAATCAATGTGATACACATCATTAACAAAAAGAAGGCTAAAAATCACATGATCATCTCAATAGATGCAGGAAAAGCATTTGATAAAATTCAAAACCTTTCATGATAAAAACTCACTACAACTTTCCTAAAGAGGGAACACACCTCAGCATGATACAGGCCATATACGACAAGCCCACAGCTAAGATACTCAACAGTGGAAAGCTGAAAGCATTTCCTCTAAGATCAGAAATAAGACAACATTGCCTGCTCTAGTCACTTTTATTCAACATAGTAATGAAAGTTCTTGCTAGAGCAATCTGATAAGAAAAATAAATAAAAGGAATTCAAATTGGAAAGGAAGAAGTGAAACTGTCACTATTTGAGGATTACATGATACTATATATAGAAAATCCTAAGAATGCCATCAAAAAACTACTAGAGGGGGACCTTAAAGATGGCGGAAGAGTAGGACGCGGAGATCACCTTCCTCCCCACGGATACACCAGAAATACATCTACACGTGGAACAACTCCTACAGAACACCTACTGAACGCTGGCAGAAGACCTCAGACCTCCCAAAAGGCAAGAAACTCCCCACGTACCTGGGTAGGGCAAAAGAAAAAAAAGAAAAAACAGAGACAAAAGAATAGGGACGGCACCTGCACCAGTGAGCGGGAGCTGTGAAGGAGGAAAAGTTTCCACACACTAGGAAGCCCCTTCGCGGGCGGAGACTGCGGGAGGCGGAGGGGGGAGCTTCGAAGCCGCGGAGGAGTGCACAGCAACGGGTGCGGAGGGCAAAGCGGGGAGATTCCCACACAGAGGATCGGTGCCGACCGGCACTCACCAGCCCGAGAGGCTTGTCTGCTCACCCGCCGGGGTGGGCGGGGTTGCGAGCTGAGGCTCTGAGGCTCGGGTTTCGGTTTCGGACGGAGCGCAGGGAGAGGACTGGGGTTGGCGGCTTGAACATAGCCTGAAGGGGTTGGTGCACCACGGCTGGCCGGGAGGGAGTCCAGGGAGGAGTCTGCACCTGTCGAAGAGGCAAGAGACTTTTTCTTCCCTCTTTGTTTCCTGGTGCATGAGGAGAGGGGTTTAAGAACACTGCTTGAGGGAACTCCAGAGACGGGCGCGAGCCGCGGCTAAAAGCGCGGACCCCAGAGACGGGCGCAAGGCACGGCTAAAAGCACGGACCCAGAGATGGGCGGGAGAATATGGCTGCTGCTGTGTGCAAGGGGCCTGTGTGCGAGCACAGGTCACTCTCCACACCCCTCTTCCGCGGAGCCTGTGCAGCCCGCCACTGCCAGGTTCCCGGAATCCAGGGACAACTTCCCCGGGAGAACGCACAGCGGGCCTCAGGCTGGTGCAAAGTCACGCTGGACTTTGCCTCCGCAGGCCCGCCCCGCACTCGGTGCCCCTCCCTCCCCACCGGCCTGAGTGTGCCAGAGCCCCCGAATCAGCGGCTCCTTTAACCCCGTCCTGTCTGAGCAAAACACAGACGCCCTCCAGCGACCTACACGCAGAGGCAGGGCCAAATCCAAAGCTGAGCCCCTGTGAGCTGTGAGAACAAAGACGAGAAAGGGAAATCTCTCCCAGCAGCCTCAGAAGCAGCGGATTAAAGCTCCAAATCAACTTGATATACCCTGCATCTGTGGAATACCTGAATAGACAACCAATCATCCCAAATTAAGGAAGTGGAATTTAGGAGCAAGATCTATGGTTTTTTTCCCTATTCCTCTTTTTGTGAATAGGTATGTGTATGCTTCTGTGTGAGATCTTGTCTGTATAGTCTTGCTTCCACCATTTGTCCTAGGGTTCTATCCGTCCATGTTTTTTTTTAAATTTTTTTCTTAATAATCAATTGTAATATTAATAACGTTATTATACTTTACCTTCGTTCTTTCTTTCTTTCTTTCCTTCCTTCCTTCCCTCCTTTAGACAATGAATCATCCCAAATTGAGGAGGTGGTCTCTGACAGCAAGATTTATGATTTTTCCCCCTTTACCTCTTTTAGTGAGGGTGTATGTGTATGCTTCTCTGTAAGATTTTATCTATAGAGCTTTGCTTCCAACATTTGTCCTAAGGTTCTATCCGTCAATTTTTATTTTTTTTCTAAATAAGAATTTTTTAATTCAATAACTTTATTATACCTTATTTTATTTTTACTGTATCTTCTTTCTTTCTGTCTTTTTTCCTTCTTTCCCTCCTTCCTTCCTTCCTCCCTCCCTCCCTCCTTTCTTTCCTTCTTGCCTTCTTTCCTTCTTTGCTTCTTTCTTTCTTTCTTCCTTCCTTCCCTCCTTTCCTTCTTTCTTTCCTCATACTTCTACTAATTCCCTCTACTTTTTCTCCCTTTTATTCTGAGCCGTGTGGATGAAAGGCTCTTGGTGGTCCAGCCAGGAGTCAGGGCTCTGCCTCTGAGGTAGGAGAGCCAACTTCAGGACACTGGTCAACAAGAGACCTCCCAGCTCCACATAATATCAAACGGCGAAAATCTCCCAGAGACCTCCATCTTAACACCAGCATCCAGCTTCACTCAACGACCAGCAAGCTACAGTGCTGGACAACCTATGCCAAACAACTAGCAAAACAGGAACACAACCCCACCCATTAGCAGAGAGGCAGCCTAAAATCATAATAAGGCCACAGACACCCCAAAACACACTACCAGAAGTGAACCTGCCCACTAGAGAGACAAGATCCAGCCTCATCCACCACAACACAGGCACTAGTCCCCTCCACCAGGAAACCTACACAACCCACTGAACCAACCTTAGCCACTGGGGACAGACATCAAAAACAGCGGGAACTACGAACCTGCAGTCTGCAAAAAGGAGACCCCAAACACAGTAAGATAAGCAAAATGAGAAGACAGAAAAACACACAGCAGATAAAGGAGCAAGATAAAAATGCACCAGACCTAACAAATGAAGAGGAAATAGCCAGTCTACCTGAAAAAGAATTCAGAATAATGATAGTAAGGATGATCCAAAATCTTGGAGATAGAATGGACAAAATGCAAGAAACAGTTAACAAGGACCTAGAAGAACTAAAGATGAAACAAGCAACGATGAATAACACAATAAATGAAATTAAAAGTACTCTAGATGAGATCAATAGCAGAATAACTGAGGCAGAAGAACGGATAAGTGACCTGGAAGATAAAATAGTGGAAATAACTACTGCAGAGCAGAATAAAGAAAAAAGAATGAAAAGAACTGAGGACAGTCTCAGAGACCTCTGGGACAACATTAAATGCACCAACATTCGAATTATAGGGGTTCCAGAAGAAGAAGAGAAAAAGAAAGGGACTGAGAAAATATTTGAAGAGATTATAGTTGAAAACTTCCCTAATATGGGAAAGAATATAGTTAATCAAGTCCAGGAAGCACAGAGAGTCCCATACAGGATAAATACAAGGAGAAATACGCCAAGACACATATTAATCAAACTGTCAAAAATTAAATACAAAGAAAGCATATTAAAAGCAGCAAGGGAAAAACAACAAATAACACATAAGGGAATCCCCATAAGGTTAACAGCTGATCTCTCAGCAGAAACCCTACAAGCCAGAAGGGAGTGGCAGGACATACTGAAAGTGATGAAGGAGAAAAACCTGCAGCCAAGACTACTCTACCCAGCAAGGATCTCATTCAGATTTGATGGAGAAATTAAAACCTTTACAGACAAGCAAAAGCTGAGAGAGTTCAGCACCACCAAACCAGCTTTAAAACAAATGCTAAAGGATCTTCTCTAGGCAAGAAACACAAGAGAAGGAAAAGACCTATAATAACGAACCCAAAACAATTTAGAAAATGGGAATAGGAACATACATATCGATAATTACCTTAAATGTAAATGGACTAAATGCTCCCACCAAAAGACACAGATTAGCTGAATGGATACAAAAACAAGACCCATATATATGCTGTCTACAAGAGACCCACTTCAGACCTAGAGACACATACAGACTGAAAGGAAGGGGAAGGAAAAAGATATTCCATGCAAATGGAAACCAAAAGAAAGCTGGAGTAGCAACTCTCATATCAGACAAAATAGACTTTAAAATAAGGACTATTAAAAGAGACAAAGAAGGACACTACATAATGATCAAGGGATCGATCCAAGAAGAAGATATAACAATTGTAAATATTTATGCACCCAACATAGGAGCACCTCAATACATAAGGCAAATACTAACAGCCATAAAAGGGGAAATCGACAGTAACACATTCATAGTAGGGGACTTAAACACCCCACTTTCACCCATGGACAGATCATCCAAAATGAAAATAAATAAGGAAACACAAGCTTTAAATGATACATTAAACAAGATGGACTTAATTGATATTTATAGGACACTCCATCCAAAAACAACAGAATACACATTTTTCTCAAGTGCTCATGGAACATTCTCCAGGATAGATCATATCTTGGGTCACAGATCAAGCCTTGGTAAATTTAAGAAATTGAAATTTTATCATCTTTTCTGACCACAACGCCATGAGATTAGATATCAATTACAGGAAAAGACCTGTAAAAAATACAAACACATGGAGGCTAAACAATACACTACTTAATAATAAAGTGATCACTGAAGAAATCAAAGAGGAAATCAAAAAATACCTAGAAACAAATGACAATGGAGACACAACGACCCAAAACCTGTGGGATGCAGCAAAAGCAGTTCTAAGGGGGAAGTTTATAGCAATACAAGCCCACATTAAGAAGCAAGAAACATCTCGAATAAACAACCTAACCTTGCACCTCAAGCAATTAGAGAAAGAAGAACAAAAAAAAAAAAACCCAAAGCTAGCAGAAGGAAAGAAATCATAAAAATCAGATCAGAAATAAATGAAAAAGAAATGAAGGAAACAATAGCAAAGATCAATAAAACTAAAAGCTGGTTCTTTGAGAAGATAAACAAAATAGATAAACCACTAGCCAGACTCATCAAGAAAAAAATGGAGAAGACTCAAATCAATAGAATTAGAAATGAAAAAGGAGAGGTAACAACTGACACTGCAGAAATAAAAGAGATCATGAGAGATTACTACAAGCAACTCTATGCCAATAAAATGGACAATCTGGAACAAATGGACAAATTCTTAGAAATGCACAACCTGCCAAGACTGAATCAGGAAGAAATAGAAAATATGAACAGACCAATCACAAGTACTGAAATTGAAACTGTGATTAAAAATCTTCCAACAAAGAAAAGCCCAGGACCAGATGGCTTCACAGGCGAATTCTATCAAACATTTAGAGAAGAGCTAACACCTATCCTTCTCAAACTCTTCCAAAATATAGCAGAGGGAGGAACACTCCCAAATTCCTTCTAGGAGGCCACCATCACCTTGATACCAAAACCAGACAAGGATGTCACAAAGAAAGAAAACTACAGGCCAATATCACTGATGAACATAGATGCAAAAATCCTCAACAAAATGCTAGCAAACACAGTCCAACAGCACATTAAAAGGATCATACACCATGATCAAGTGGGGTTTATCCCAGGAATGCAAGGATTCTTCAATATATGCAAATCTATCAATGTGATAAACCATGTTAACAAATTGAAGGAGAAAAACCATATGGTCATCTCAATAGATGCAGAGAAAGCTTTTGACAAAATTCAACACCCATTTATGATAAAAACCCTGCAGAAAGTAGGCATAGAGGGAACTTTCCTCAACATAATAAAGGCCATATATGACAAGCCCACAGCCAACATCATCCTCAATGGTGAAAAACTGAAAGCATTTCCACTAAGTTCAGGAACAAGACAAGATTGCCCACTCTCACCACTCTTATTCAACATAGTTTTGGAAGTTTTAACCACAGCAATCAGAGAAGAAAAGGAAATAAAAGGAATCCAAATTGGAAAAGAAGAAGTATAGCTGTCACTGTTTGAAGATGACATGATCCTATACATAGAGAATCCTAAAGATGCTACCAGAGAACTACTAGAGCTAATCAATGAATTTGGTAAAGTAGCAGGATACAAAATTAATGCACAGAAATCTCTGGCATTCCTATATACTAATGATGAAAAATCTGAAAGTGAAATCAAGAAAACACTCCCATTTACCACTGAAACAAAAAGAATAAAATATCTAGGAATAAACCTACCTAAGGAGACAAAAGACCTGTATGCAGAAAATTATAAGACACTGATGAAAGAAATTAACGATGATACAAATAGACGGAGAGATATACCATGTTCTTGGATTGGAAGAATCAACATTGTGAAAATGACTCTACTACCCAAAGCAATCTATAGATTCAATGCAATCCCTATCAAACTACCACTGGCATGTTTCACAGAACTAGAACAAAAAAATTTGCAATTTGTATGGAAACACAAAAGACCCCGAATAGCCAAAGCAATCTTGAGAACGAAAAAAGGAACTGGATGAATCAGGCTCCATGACTTCAGACTATACTACAAAGCTACAGTTATCAAGACGGTATGGTACTGGCACAAAAACATAAATATAGATCAACGGAACAGGATAGAAAGCTCAGAGATAAACCCATGCAAATGTGGACACCTTATCTTTGATAAAGGTGGCAGGAATGTACAGTGGAGAAAGGACAGCCTCTTCAATAAGTGGTGCTGGGAAAACTGGACAGGTACATGTAAAAGTATGAGATTAGATCACTCCCTAACACCATACACAAAAATATGCTCAAAATGGATTAAAGACGTAAATGTAAGGCCAGAAACTATCAAACTCTTAGAGGAAAACATAGGCAGAACACTCTATGACATAAATCACAGCAAGATCCTTTCTGACCCACCTCCTAGAGAAATGGAAATAAAAACAAAAATAAACAAATGGGACCTAATGATACTTCAAAGCTTTTGCACAGCAAAGGAAACCATAA
This sequence comes from Orcinus orca, assembly GCF_937001465.1. NCBI lineage: Eukaryota > Metazoa > Chordata > Mammalia > Artiodactyla > Delphinidae > Orcinus > Orcinus orca. The sequence continues at coordinate 71,001,410 of NC_064580.1, forward strand.
ACAAGACCAAAAGACAACCCTCAGAATGGGAGAAAATATTTGCAAATGAAGCAACCGACAAAGGATTAATCTCCAAAATTTACAAGCAGCTCATGCAGCTCAATAACAAAAAAACAAACAACCCAATCCAAAAATGGGCAGAAGACCTAAATAGACATTTCTCCAAAGAAGATATACAGACTGCCAACAAACACATGAAAGAATGCTCAACATCATTAATCATTAGAGAAATGCAAATCAAAACTACAATGAGATATCATCTCACACCAGTCAGAATGGCCATCATCAAAAAATCTAGAAACAATAAATGCTGGAGAGGGTGTGGAGAAAAGGGAACACTCTTGCACTGCTGGTGGGAATGTGAATTGGTTCAGCCACTATGGAGAACAGTATGGAGGTTCCTTAAAAAACTACAAATAGAACTGCCATATGACCCAGCAATCCCACTACTGGGCATATACCCTGAGAAAACCAAAATTCAAAAAGAGTCATGTACCAAAATGTTCATTGCAGCTCTATTTACAATAGCCCGGAGATGGAAACAACCTAAGTGCCCATCATCGGATGAATGGATAAAGAAGATGTGGCACATATATACAATGGAATATTACTCAGCCATAAAAAGAAACGAAATTGAGCTATTTGTAATGAGGTGGATAGACCTAGAGTCTGTCATACTGAGTGAAGTAAGTCAGAAAGAAAAAGACAAATACCGTATGCTAACACATATATATGGAATTTAAGAAAAAAAAATGTCATGAAGAACCTAGGGGTGAGGCAGGAATAAAGATGCAGACCTCCTAGAGAACGGACTTGAGGTTATGCGGAGGGGGAACGGTGAGCTGTGACAGGGCAAGAGAGAGGCATGGACATATACACACTACCAAACGTAGTAAGGTAGATAGCTAGTGGGAAGCAGCTGCATGGCACAGGGATATTGTCTCGGTGCTTTGTGACAGCCTGGAGGGGTGGGATAGGGAGGGTGGGAGGGAGGGAGACGCAAGAGGGAAGAGATATGGGAACATATGTTTATGTATGACTGATTCACTTTGTTATAAAGCAGAAACTAACACACCATTGTAAAGCAATTATACCCCAATAAAGATGTTAAAAAAAAAAAAAAACTACTAGAACTCATCAATGAATTTGGTAAAGTTGCAGGATACAAAATTAATAGAGATGAATCTGTTGTATTTCTATAATTAACAACAATCAAGTATTAATCAAAAATTAACAAGAAAGAGAAATTAAGAAAATATTCTCATTTACAATCACATCAGAAAGAATAAAATAACTGGGAATAAATTTAACTAAAGAAGTAAAAGACATGTATTCAGAAAACTATAAGACACTGATGAAAGAAATTGAAGATGACACAAACAGATGGAAAGATAGATCATGCTCATGGATGGATGAAATAATATTGTTAAAATACTTATATTCACCAGACAATCTACAGGTTCAGAACAATCTCTATCAAAATATCAATGGCATTTTTCACAGAACTAGAACAAGTAATTCTGAAATTTGTATGGAAACACAAAAGACCCTGAATAGCCAAAACATTCTTAGAAAGAACAACAAAACTGGAGGTATCATGCTCCTTGATTTCAAGCTATACTACCAAGCTGCAGTAATTAAAACAGCATAATACTGGCACAAAACCAGAAAATGGAACAAAATAGAGAGCCCAGAAAAGAACCCACAGTTATATGGTCAATTAATCTATGACAAAGGAGGCAAGGATATAAAATGATAAAACAGAGCCTCTTAAATAAAATGCGTTGGGAAAACTGAACAGCTACATGCAAAAGCATCAAACTAGACTACTTTTTCCACACCTTATAATAAAATAAACCCAAAATAAGCTTCCCTGGTGGCGCAGTGGTTGAGAGTCTGCCTGCCAATGCAGGAGACACGGGTTCGTGCCCCGGTCTGGGAAGATCCCACATGCTGCAGAGCGGCTAGGCCTGTGAGCCATGGCCGCTGAACCTGCGTGTCCAGAGCCTGTGCTCTGCCACGGGAGAGACTGCAACAGTGAGAGGCCCGCGTACCACACACACACACAAAAAAAATGGATTAAAGACCTGAAACCCTAAAATGTCTAGAATAAAATATATGCAATACATCCTTTGATAATGGACTTAGAAAAGTGTTTCTTTCTGATATGTCTCCTCAGGCAAGGGAAACAAAGGCAAAAATAAACAAATTGGAATACATCAAGCCAAAAAGTTTTTGTACAGCAAGAAAACAATAATCAAAATGAAAAGACTGCCTACTGAATAGGAGAAGAGATTTGCAAGTGACATATTTTATAAGGGGATAATATTCATAATACACAAAGAACTCATAAAACTCAACATTAAAACAAAACAAAACAAATCAAACAGCCCAATTAAAAAATGGACAAGTGACCTGAATAGATATTTTTCCAAAGAAGACATACAGATAACCAACAGACACAGAGGGGAGGGAATTTGTGGAAAGGAGATAAATGGATGTAGAAGATTAAGAGGTACAAACTTTCAGTTACAAAATAAATCAGTCACAGTTATGAAAGTTATAGGGTGGGAATAGAGTCAATAATTATGTAATATATTTGCATGGTGACAGATGGTAGCTAGACTTACCAGAGTGATCATTTTGAAATGTGTAGAAATATTCAGTCATTATATTGTGTACCAGGAACTGAAATAGTGTTGTAGGTATATTATTCTTCTAAAACAAACTAACCAACAAACTCATAGAAAATGAGATCAGATTTTTAGTTACCCAAAGAGGGGAATGAGTAGAGGGGAAATTGGATAAAAGTAGGGTAGTCAAAGGGTACAAACTCCCAGTTATAAGATAAATAAGTAGTAAGGTTGTAATATACAACATGGTAAATATAATTAACACTGCTGTGTATTAAGTATAAAAGTGTTTAAGAGAGTAAATCCTAAGAGTTCTAACTCTTCACAAGGATATTTTGTTTCATTTCCTTAATATTGTATCTATATGAGTTTTGAAAGTTCCCTAAACTTATTGTGCTAATATCATGAACTATGTAAGTCAAACCATTATGCTGTACACCTTAAAATTATACAGTGTTGTGTGTCAATTTTGTCTCTATAAAACTGGAAGCAAAAAATAAATAGAACTCCAATAAAACTTATTTTTGTAATTAAAATATAACTTAAAATTCATTAAAGACTTAAACTTAACACCTCTACCATAAAACTCCTCAAAAATTAAAATAAGAAAGAACATCACTGACATTGGTCTTAGCAGCAACATTTTAGATATGACACCAAGAGTACAAGCAACAAAAGCAAATATCAAGTGGGACTACATCCAATTGCTTCATCCAAAAGCTTCTGCACTTCAAAAGAAAAAACAAAATGAAAAGAAAAACTATCAAATGGGAGAAAATATTTACAAACCTTATGTCTGATAAGATGCTAATATCCCAAATATAGAAAGAACACATGTAATTCAATAATTTTAAAAATAATAAGTATAGAAAAGAGGCAGAGAAACATTTCTCCAAAGAAGACATTAAGATGGCTAACACAGGAAAAGATGCTCAACATCATTATTCACTAGGGAAATGCAAATCCAAAATAATACAAACTAATAAATATAACTGAAAGGAAATAGACTCACAGATACAGAGAACAAACTACTAGAGGGGAGAGCGGTCGGGGAAGAGAAATATAGGTGAAAGGAATGAATATCTACAATCTACTAGGTATAAAATAAATAATGTACAGCACAGGGAATATAGACAATATTTTATAGTAACTTTATATGGAGTATAATCTATAAAAAATCCAATCACTATGCTGTGCATCTGAAACTAATACAATACTGCAAGTCAACTGTACTTCAATAAAAATTTTTTAAAAACACAACAAAAAACCCCACCATGTGATGTTACCTCAGACCTACTAGAATGGCTATCATCAGAATGACAAGATAATTGTTGGTGAGGATGTGGAAAAAAGGGAACACTTTCAGAATGCAAATTGGCTCAGCCACTATTGAAAACTATATAGAGTTTTGAAAAAAGAAATAAAACTAGAATTACCATATGATTCAACAATCCCACTCTTGCATAAATGTTAAAAGGAAACAAAAACAGAATTTTGAATTCTCATGTTTGAATTCTAATGTTTATTGAAGGATTATTCACAGTACACAAGGTATGGGAACAACCTATGTGTCCTTCAATGGATGAATATGTAAAGAAGGTTTGGTATGTATATACCATGGAATTTTATTTAGCCATGATAAAGAAGGAAATCCTGCCATTTGCAACCACACTGATGGACCTTGACAGCATTATGCTAAGTGAAATAAGTCAGACAGAGAAAGACAAATATTGTGCAATGTCCCTTATTTATAGAGTCTAAAAGAGCTGAACTTGTAAAACCAAAGAGTACAATTATAATTAGCAGGGCCTGGGGTTGGGGAGAGCTGGGTTCAGGAACTAGGGAGAGGTTTATGGGTACAACTTTCAACTAGTAGATAAGTTTGGGGATATAAAGTATATTATAATGATTACAGTCAACAATACTGTATTATAAACTTCAAAGTTCCTAAGAGACTAGATGTTAATTTTTCTCAACAAAAAACAAAATGATAATTATGTAATGTGATAAAGGTGTTAACTAGTGCTAAGTTGGTAAGGTGATAATCATATTATGTTATATAAATGTATGTCAATGTTCACTTTAAACGTATGCAATTCTATATGTCAATTATATCTTGCTAACTACAAGATGGCACTTGCCATCTACCTCTACAAGGATTAAATCATGAGTTGCCACAGCTGCTGACCTTCAACACACCCTGAAAGTATTTCAGGGTGGAGATCAGGAATGCGGCACTCTGTGCTCTGGGAAAAACTGGCAGAACAGATCTTCAGATACTTTCAGTAGAAGATTTTATAAGCCCAATTCTTGTATGTCCTCATACCAAGAAAAACACTAAAGTCCTTCATGGTGATGTCTGCTCCTCATGACTAGAAGTAACCTTCATGCAAGTAGCAGCAACCTTTTGCAAAAACTATGTGCTTGATTGCATGTACTCCACCTTCACCAAAATCACATATACACTGATCTTCCCCCCTTCCTCTTTGGAGCTGTTTCTCAGAGCTATCTGAAATGCTGTCTTCCTGGATATAGTCCTCATTTTGCTCCAAATAAAGCATAACTCACAACTCTCACATTGTGCGTATTTTTTTCAGTAGACAGTTTATGACAACCACAGATATGGGACCCAGAGTAGACTTCTCTCCTTTGCCTGAACTCTACAAGGGACCAGAACCTTTGTAGCAGCAGTGGCCACTTGCACTTATCCACCTCCTTGAAGGGTCCAGACAAACCTGGGTGAGTCTCTCCTGGTTCTCGGACCTCCTGTATTGGTTGATAATCCTGAATTTTATTTGGTGATGTGTAACAGGTACTAGTTGCGAAATACTGGGGGGCGGGTTGAAAGAAACCAGGGAAATACCCACCCAGGTGAAAGATACTGGGGGGGTGGTTGAAGGATACTGAGGTTTGTTCAGTTGAGGGAGACTGAGTGGTTAGGTAAGACACTTTTCCTCAATTTGACGGCCTTTTTGAATTTGTTGGGATAAAAGTGAAGGTATTACATGAGAGCTCTGCTCCAAAGAAAAGGGACAAGACTGCTCCCAGCCAGTTACAGCTTTCTCTAGTGACTGAGAAATTTACAAATGGTCGAGGCAGAGTCCTCATACCATGCAGTGGTACAATAGGGAAACCCACTCATTAATTAAAAGACTTGCTCATCCAGGGGTCATGCATAAGAATTGACCATTCAGTGATCTAAGCGCCTTCAGAGGTCTTAGACCACGAAAGGGAGAAACTGAGAAATGTAAAACGACTGAAGTGACTCTAGGTTGATGCCTAGAGAGTTAAGCTCACAATCAGCTTGCTAGTCCAACACACACATTCATTAGTAAATTTTATCCCTGACAAATTCAAGTAAAAGGGGATATAGAATCTCTCAGATGGAGAAATGAAGGGGACCAGAAAACCAACCTCTGACTAACACTCCAGCCAGATTCATGTACAATACATACAGAGCTCATACTTGCAAGTACCTACTTAATTGGAGAAATTATACTAAAGGAGACCTCAACCTAAATGGCCAAATTGGGGTTCTTTTGGTATTCAAAAATTAATATTTTTGTGCACAGTTAGAAAAATCCAGCCATAAGATCAAACAGACTGAATGGAATGCTTACTTTGATTGGTATTTAGAAGCTTCTAAAAGAGGAAATGATAGAGTAAACTCTTTGCAGGAAACCGACAAGAAATTCCTTGAAACTATATCAGAACTAAAAAAGGTCGCTAGCACTGACTCTGTCTCTCTCTCTCTGCTCCTCTAACGTATCGTCTTCCAATCTGAATGCCTGGCCCAGACACTATATCTTTTTCTCTGCCAACTCTTCCATCTCCCACTACTTCCTCTTCTCCAGTAAAGGAGGATAAAAAAATCAGAAGTAATTATAGCTCCCTTTAAAAAGAAACCTATTATAGGGAGAGGTGAACCATCCTCGGTGCTTATGTACACAGCCTGGACCTGAGCAGAACTTAGAGCCTTGGCTAAGGAATTTCCCCTTCCAAGTCAGGATCCATTAGGATTTGCTAAGGAATTTGAGTTAACCACCTGGACCTACAAGCTGAGGTTTTCAGATCTATATGAATTAATAGAGCTATTAATTTCTAAAAGCAAAGCAAGGGAATTCATAGAGAAAGCAGGATGGAAACACACTCTTAATGGAGTGTGTTTGAATCACATAGTCCACAGGCTCACACTGAACACAAGGAATAAGTTCAGAAATTACTCGAACTTATCACAGAGCTTTTTCCAAAAACTGTAGACTGGACAAAGATTCAGCAATGCAAGAAAAAACAAGATAAATCACTTCCAGACTATTATGAAAGGTTTGAAAAAACTTTTAAGCAATATTCTGGCTTGTTTAGTAAATTATTCTCTAACCACTAAAATGATCCTTTGCTTAACAAAACCTTTTTAGAAGGCTTAGATGAGGATTTGGATAGTCTTCTCAAAAGACACAATCTAGGTTGGTCTGCATTACATACAAATCCCCTTGTTACACTGGCTGACCAACTTTTCAAAACCATTAAAAAGAAAGAAAAGGGGATATCTATGAAAATTATGAACCTTCCATTGTGCCAATTAAGTACTCATGGCAGTTGATGGTTAACCATCCTCATTTAATTCTTAACCAGTAGAGAAACCAAAAGTTTGCTTTTACTGCAGAAAGCCAGAGCTCACAAAAACACTTATCTTATTCTAGACCATCTCTAATTCCCGAGACTGTGGGGTTGGGGGTGGGGAGAACAGGAAAAAAGTTTTTTTTTTAATTTAACATTTTCTGTTATTTACAACTAGTCAATTTTATATTGTGAAATCTGCTTCATGAGTAAGTTTGGAAAATTGAGCTATGAGATCTCTTTTTGTGTCTGTCTATATGTTTATGTGTGCATTTTCTTCATTTTTAACTTTGGATGGTATTATCAAAATTAATTGTAAGTGAACTCTACTTAATCGGCTCAAAGGAAATTAAGCATATATAAATTCTCAAAAATACAGAAAACAACAGGCCAGAATTAATTTCAGGTTCACATGAACTAGGCAATATTCAGTATTAAAGTAATAACTGATATTAATGTTTAAGCTTGTTGGGCTAATTAATATAGAGAGGTTTTTAGAGTCATCAACATTAAGCATAATACTTTTATTGCACCTAGGTTTAATATGTTAAATAAAATCTTGCTGTACCTGTTGCAAATTTGTCAGCAAGAAAAATAACTTGGTATAATAAAATTTTTATGAGTAAATTAAATTAAATGAGACAAGAGCTTTGGATGTACTCTTTAGGAATACTTGTTCTTGGAACATCAACTTAAAAATAATCTCTCTAAATATTTGGTAACTTGAAACTTTAGAGTTGTGCTAAGTTAAGTTAAATGATGGAAGTTTATTGAATAGCTAGGTCATTTCCATATTAAATAAGATACTGAAATATTAATTACTGAACATCGACTTCCTTTTACAGACAACCTAAAGGTTTAGAACTATTAATATAAACGTTTGGTGCCACACTGAGATATTTTCTATAAGAAAGCACATTATTGAACAAATTATTGTTGAAGTTTATGTTTGCCAATCTACAGAACACTAATGTAAAAGAGAATTCAAAATTGTTTACTTCTTACATTTCACTAGAAATTAAGGTTTATAAGAGTTGAGGACTCTATATAAAACATGTAATTAAAGTTAATAAAATGATAAAGGAAACATTTCAGTATACAGTAGGAAAGTAGGATGTGTATTTTCAGTAAAGAATGTATGAGGAATGGAATTGCATTTTATTAAAGGAAAAGAAAGTAAGTCTGTCTCAGAGCTGGTTGTTTCTGGATGGAGAAAAATAAAGTGATGGATACAGAAAGTAATGGAAGGTTTGTGGGAAGTGGACCATGAGGAAAGAGTTTTGTGCATTGTCAGTATTGACTAAGTTTAGAATAAATTAAATTGAGTAAATTGTGGGATAAAGAGGGTGGGAGGGAGATGCAAGCAGGAAGGGATATGGGAATATATGTATACATATAGCTGATTCACTTTGTTATACATAGTTGCTTGTAGTAACTACAAGCAACAGCAGAAACTAACACAACATTGTAAAACAATTATACTCCAATAAAGATGTTAAAAAACAAGTAAGCTGGTGCAAAATTGAATTTGGTTTCTCACTCTCTTAAGAGGACAAACTTTCTTAAAATGTTTAACTGACTTTGATAACAGATTTCGAGTTTCTTTACCTTTTTAGTGATCAGTCTGTATTTGCCTTTGAAATCTTTTATTGTCATCTTGGCTAAGTGAATAACTATTGTTGCACACTGACCTGTGATCCTATCTGATGGGAGTTTTAAACCTTTTTGATATTTTTTGACAAAACTTCCTACGTCAACTACTAATGAAGATCTTTTGACCTCTAGCTAACTTTAGGATGCTTCAGAGGGCCCATGAAACCTCCCAAAGACAGATATTAAACTTATTAGTTTCATCTGGTATGGTCAATTACATGAGAAGTATTGTCAAATGATCAATAAATTTTCTTAGATTATATTATATGGTAAATATTATTAATATAGATATTTTATAAATTATATGGAGTTCCTAAAAATATGATATGTCCTGGGAAATTTTATCAGTCATAATTCTCATTATTATCTGAAAGTGTTGAATTTCACAGCAGTAACAAAGATTATTTGTCAATTGCATTGTAATCAGATTTTGAAAGTACTTTCTAAAGTCCTTTGTCATTATGGACAGCTGTGGTTTTACTCTGATGCCTTCGCAAAAATGCTTCCTCTTTAAGAAGCTGTCCAGAAAGGACTTTTGGATAAATACAGCTTTCTAACTTTCAGACCATAATGCTGAACAGAGTAAGAAATTACAGAATTCCAATGGGAAACTTGATAGCCTCATAAAACTGTTAAAAAAAAAGGATTAGTTACTGAAAGCTGGTTCTTTGAAAGATAAACAAAATTGATAAACCATAAGTCAGACTCATAAGGAAAAAAAGAGAGAAGACTCAAATCAATAGAATAAGAAATGAAAAAGAAGTAACAACTGACACTGCAGAAATACACAGGATCATGGGAGATTACTACAAGCAACTATATGCCAATAAAATTGACAACCTGGAAGAAATGGACAAATTCTTAGAAAAGAACAGCCTGCCGAGACTAAACCAGGAAGAAACAGAAAATATAAATAGACCAATCACAAGCACTGAAATTAAGACTGTGATTGAAAATCTTCCAATAAACAAAAGCACAGGACCAGATGTCTTCACAGGCGAATTCTATCAAACATTTAGAGAACAGCTAACACCTATACTTTCAAACTCTTCCAAAATATACCAGAGGGTGGAACACACCCAAACTCATTCTATGAGGCCACCATCACCTTGATACCAAAACCAGACATAGATGTCACAAATAAAGAAAACTACAGGCCAATATCAATGATGAACATAGATGCAAAAGTCCTCAACAAAGTACTAGCAAACAGAATCCAACAGCACATTAAAAGGATCTACACTGAACACCAGAAGATGGCGGAAGAGTAAGACGCGGAGATCACCTTCCTCCCCACAGATACACCAGAAATACATCTACACGTGGAACAACTCCTACAGAACACCTACTGAACGCTGGCAGAAGACCTCAGACCTCCCAAAAGGCAAGAAACTCCCCACGTACCTGGGTAGGGCAAAAGAAAAAAAAGAAAAAACAGAGACAAAAGAATAGGGACGGCACCTGCACCAGTGGGAGGGAGCTGTGAAGGAGGAAAAGTTTCCACACACTAGGAAGCCCCTTCGCGGGCGGAGACTGCGGGGGGCGGAGGGGGGAGCTTCGAAGCCGCGGAGGAGTGCACAGCAACGGGTGCGGAGGGCAAAGCGGGGAGATTCCCGCACAGAGGATCGGTGCCGACCGGCACTCACCAGCCCGAGAGGCTTGTCTGCTCACCCGCCGGGGCGGGCGGGGCTGCGAGCTGAGGCTCTGAGGCCCGGGTTTCGGTTTCGGACGGAACGCAGGGAGAGGACTGGGGTTGGCGGCTTGAACATAGCCTGAAGGGGTTAGTGCACCACAGCTAGCTGGGAGGGAGTCCGGGGAAAAGTCTGCACCTGCCGAAGAGGCAAGAGACTTTTTCTTCCCTCTTTGTTTCCTGGTGCGTGAGGAGAGGGGTTTAAGAATGCTGCTTAAAGGAGCTCCAGAGACGCGAGCGAGCCGCGGCTAAAAGTGCGAACCCCAGAGACGGGCGCGAGCTGCGGCTGAAAGCGCGGACCCCAGAGACGGGCGCGAGCCGTGGCTGAAAGCGCGGACCCCAGAGACGGGCAGGAGACGATAAGGCTGCTGCTGCCGCCACCGAGGGGCCTGTGTGCGAGCACAGGTCACTCTCCACACCCCTTTCCGCGGAGCCTGTGCAGCCCGCCACTGCCAGGTTCCCGGGATCCAGGGACAACTTACCCGGGAGAACGCACAGCGGGCCTCAGGCTGGTGCAAAGTCACGCCGGCCTTTGCCGCCGCAGGCCCGCCCTGCACTCGGTGCCCCTCCCTCCCCGCCGGCCTGAGTGCGCCAGAGCCCCCGAATCAGCGGCTCTTTTAACCCTGCCCTGTCTGAGCAAAAAACAGACGCCCTCCAGCGACCTACACACAGTGGCAGGGCCAAATCCAAAGCTGAGCCCCTGGGAGCTGTGAGAACAAAGACGAGAAAGGGAAATCTCTCCCAGCAGCCTCAGAAGCAGCGGATTAAAGCTCCACAATCAACTTGATATACCCTGCATCTGTGGAATACCTGAATAGACAACCAATCATCCCAAATTAAGGAAGTGGACTTTAGGAGCAAGATTTATGATTTTTTTCCCTTTTCCTCTTTTTGTGAATGTATATGTGTATGCTTCTGTGTGAGATCTTGTCTGTATAGTCTTGCTTCCACCATTTGTCCTAGGGTTCTATCCATCCATGGTTTTTTTTTTAATTTTTTTTCTTAATAATCAATTTTAATTTTAATAACGTTATTATACTTTACCTTCGTTCTTTCTTTCTTTCTTTCTTTCCTTCCTTCCTTCCCTCCTTTAGACAACGAATCATCCCAAATTGAGGAGGTCGTCTCTGACAGCAAGATTTATGATTTTTCCCCCTTTACCTCTTTTAGTGAGGGTGTATGTGTATGCTTTTGTGTAAGATTTTGTCTGTATAGCTTTGCTTCCAACATTTGTCCTAAGGTTCTATCCGTCCCTTTTTTTTTTTCTAAATAAGAATTTTTTAATTCAATAATTTTATTATACTTTATTTTATTTTTACTGTATCTCTTCCTTTCTGTCTTTTTTTCCTTCTTTCCCTCCTTCCTTCCTTCCTCCCTCCCTCCCTCCCTCCTTTCTTTCCTTCTTTCCTTCTTTGCTTCTTTCTTTCTTTCTTCCTTCCTTCCTTCCCTCCTTTCCTTCTTTCTTTCCTCATACTTCTACTAATTCCCTCTACTTTTTCTCCCTTTTATTCTGAGCCATGTGGATGAAAAGCTCTTGGTGCTCCAGCCAGGAGTCAGGGCTCTGCCTCTGAGGTAGGAGAGCCAACTTCAGGACACTGGTCAACAAGAGACCTCCCAGCTCCCCATAATATCAAACGGCGAAAATCTCCCAGAGACCTCCATCTTAACACCAGCACCCAGCTTCACTCAACGACCAGCAAGCCACAGTGCTGGACAACCTATGCCAAACAACTAGCAAGACAGGAACACAACCCCACCCATTAGCAGAGAGGCTGCCTAAAATAATAATAAGGCCACAGACACCCCAAACACACCACCAGACGTGAACCTGCCCACTAGAGAGACAAGATCCAGCCTCATCCACCACAACACAGGCACTAGTCCCCTCCACCAGGAAACCTACACAACCCACTGAACCAACCTTAGCCACTGGGGACAGACATCAAAAACAGCAGGAACTACGAACCTGCAGCCTGCAAGAAGGAGACCCCAAACACAGTAAGATAAGCAAAATGAGAAGACAGAAAAACACACAGCAGATAAAGGAGCAAGATAAAAATACACCAGACCTAACAAATGAAGAGGAAATAGGCAGTCTACCTGAAAAAGAATTCAGAATAATGATAGTAAGGGTGATCCAAAATCTTGGAGATAGAATGGACAATAGAATGGACAAAATGCAAGAATCAGTTAACAAGGACCTAGAAGAAGTAAAGATGAAACAAGCAACAATGAACAACACAATAAATGAAATTAAAAGTACTCTAGATGAGATCAATAGCAGAATAACTGAGGCAGAAGAACGGATAAGTGACCTGGAAGATAAAATAGTGGAAATAACTACTGCAGAGCAGAATAAAGAAAAAAGAATGAAAAGAACTGAGGACAGTCTCAGAGACCTCTGGGACAACATTAAATGCACCAACATTCTAATTATAGGGGTTCCAGAAGAAGAAGAGAAAAAGAAAGGGACTGAGAAAATATTTGAAGAGATTATAGTTGAAAACTTCCCTAATATGGGAAAGAAAATAGTTAATCAAGTCCAGGAAGCACAGAGAGTCCCATACAGGATAAATACAAGGAGAAATACGCCAAGACACATATTAATCAAACTGTCAAAAATTAAATACAAAGAAAGCATATTAAAAGCAGCAAGGGAAAAACAACAAATAACACATAAGGGAATCCCCATAAGGTTAACAGCTGATCTCTCAGCAGAAACCCTACAAACCAGAAGGGAGTGGCAGGACATACTGAAAGTGATGAAGGAGAAAAACCTGCAGCCAAGACTACTCTACCCAGCAAGGATCTCATTCAGATTTGATGGAGAAATTAAAACCTTTACAGACAAGCAAAAGCTGAGAGAGTTCAGCACCATCAAACCAGCTTTACAACAAATGCTAAAGGATCTTCTCTAGGCAAGAAACACAAGAGAAGGAGAAGACCTATAATAACGAACCCAAAACAATTTAGAAAATGGGAATAGGAACATACATATCGATAATTACTTTAAATGTAGATGGACTAAATGCTCCCACCAAAAGACACAGATTAGCTGAATGGATACAAAAACAAGACCCATATATATACTGTCTACAAGAGACCCACTTCAGACCTAGAGACACATACAGACTGAAAGTAAGGGGATGGAAAAAGATATTCCATGCAAATGGAAACCAAAAGAAAGCTGGAGTAGCAACTCTCATATCAGACAAAATAGACTTTAAAATAAGGACTATTAAAAGAGACAAAGAAGGACACTACATAATGATCAAGGGATCGATCCAAGAAGAAGATATAACAATTGTAAATATTTATGCACCCAACATAGGAGCACCTCAATACATAAGGCAAATACTAACAGCCATAAAAGGGGAAATCGACAGTAACACATTCACAGTAGGGAACTTAAACACTCCACTTTCACCCATGGACAGATCATCCAAAATGAAAATAAATAAGGAAACACAAGCTTTAAATGATACATTAAACAAGATGGACTTAATTGATATTTATAGGACACTCCATCCAAAAACAACAGAATACACATTTTTCTCAAGTGCTCATGGAACATTCTCCAGGATAGATCATATCTTGGGTCACAAATCAAGCCTTGGTAAATTTAAGAAAACTGAAATTTTATCAAGTATCTTTTCTGATCACAATGCCATGAGACTACATATCAATTACAGGAAAAGATCTGTAAAAAATACAAACACATGGAGGCTAAACAATACACTACTTAATAATAAAGTGATCACTGAAGAAATCAAAGAGGAAATCAAAAAATACCTAGAAACAAATGACAATGGAGACACAACGACCCAAAACTTGTGGGATGCAGCAAAAGCAGTTCTAAGGGGGAAGTTTATAGCAATACAAGCCCACCTTAAGAAGCAGGAAACATCTAGAATAAACAACCTAACCTTGCACCTCAAGCTATTAGAGAAAGAAGAACAAAAAACCCCCAAAGCTAGCAGAAGGAAAGAAATCATAAATATCCGATCAGAAAAAAATGAAAAAGAAATGAAGGAAACAATAGCAAAGATCAATAAAACTAAAAGCTGGTTCTTTGAGAAGATAAACAAAATAGATAAACCACTAGCCAGACTCATCAAGAAAAAAAGGGAGAAGACTCAAATCAATAGAATTAGAAATGAAAAAGGAGAGGTAACAACTGGCACTGCAGAAATAAAAGAGATCATGAGAGATGACTACAAGCAACTCTATGCCAATAAAATGGACAATCTGGAAGAAATGGACAAATTCTTAGAAATGCACAACCTGCCAAGACTGAATCAGGAAGAAATAGAAAATATGAACAGAGCAATCACAAGCACTGAAATTGAAACTCTGATTAAAAATCTTCCAACAAAGAAAAGCCCAGGACCAGATGGCTTCACAGGCGAATTCTATCAAACATTTAGAGAAGAGCTAACACCTATCCTTCTCAAAATCTTCCAAAATATAGCAGAGGGAGGAACACTCCCAAACTCCTTCTACGAGGCCACCATCACCTTGATACCAAAACCAGACAAGGATGTCACAAAGAAAGAAAACTACAGGCCAATATCACTGATGAACATAGATGCAAAAATCCTCAACAAAATACTAGCAAACAGAATCCAACAGCACATTAAAAGGATCATACACCATGATCAAGTGGGGTTTATTCCAGGAATGCAAGGATTCTTCAATATACGCAAATCTATCAATGTGATAAACCATATTAACAAATTGAAGAAGAAAAACCATATGATCATCTCACTAGATGCAGAGAAAGCTTTTGACAAAATTCAACACCCATTTATGATAAAAACCCTGCAGAAAGTAGGCATAGAGGGAACTTTCCTCAACATAATAAAGGCCATATATGACAAGCCCACAGCCAACATCATCCTCAATGGTGAAAAACTGAAAGCATTTCCACTAAGATCAGGAACAAGACAAGGTTGCCCACTCTCACCACTCTTATTCAACATAGTTTTGGCAGTTTTAGCCACAGCAATCAGAGAAGAAAAGGAAATAAAAGGAATCCAAATTGGAAAAGAAGAAGTAAAGCTGTCACTGTTTGCAGATGACATGATCCTATACATAGAGAATCCTAAAGATGCTACCAGAAAACTACTAGAGCTAATCCATGAATTTGGTAAAGTGGCAGGATACAAAATTAATGCACAGAAATCTCTGGCATTCCTATATACTAATGATGAAAAATCTGAAAGTGAAATCAAGAAAACACTCCCATTTACCATTGCAACAAAAAGAATAAAATATCTAGGAATAAACCTACCTAAGGAGACAAAAGACCTGTATGCAGAAAATTATAAGACACTGATGAAAGAAATTAAAGATGATACAAATAGATGGAGAGATATACCATGTTCTTGGATTGGAAGAATCAACATTGTGAAAATGACTCTACTACCCAAAGCAATCTATAGATTCAATGCAATCCCTATCAAACTACCACTAGCATTTTTCACAGAACTAGAACAAAAAATTTTGCAATTTGTATGGAAACACAAAAGACCCCGAATAGCCAAAGCAATCTTGAGAACGAAAGAAGGAACTGGAGGAATCAGGCTCCCTGACTTCAGACTATACTAAAAAGCTACAGTTATCAAGACGGTATGGTACTGGCACATAAACAGAAAGATAGATCAACGGAACAGGATAGAAAGCCCAGAGATAAACCCATGCACATATGGACACCTTATCTTTGATAAAGGTGGCAGTAATGTACAGTGGAGAAAGGACAGCCTCTTCAATAAGTGGTGCTGGGAAAACTGGACAGGTACATGTAAAAGTATGAGACTAGATCACTCCCTAACACCATACACAAAAATAAGCTCAAAAGGGATTAAAGACCTAAATATAAGGCCAGAAACTATCAAACTCTTAGAGGAAAACATAGACAGAACACTCTATGACATAAATCACAGCAAGATCCTTTCTGACCCACCTCCTAGAGTAATGTAAATAAAGGCAAAAATAAACAAATGGGACCTAATGAAACTTCAAAGCTTTTGCACAGCAAAGGAAACCATAAACAAGACCAAAAGACAACCCTCAGAATGGGAGAAAATATTTGCAAATGAAGCAACCGACAAAGGATTAATCTCCAAAATTTACAAGCAGCTCATGCAGCTCAATAACAAAAAAACAAACAACCCAATTCAAAAATGGGCAGAAGACCTAAATAGACATTTCTCCAAAGAAGATATACAGACTGCCAACAAACACATGAAAGAATGCTCAACATCATTAATCATTAGAGAAATGCAAATCAAAACTACAATGAGATATCATCTCACAGCAGTCAGAATGGCCATCATCAAAAAATCTAGAAACAATAAATGCTGGAGAGGGTGTGGAGAAAAGGGAACACTCTTGCACTGCTGGTGGGAATGTGAATTGGTTCAGCCACTATGGAGAACAGTATGGAGGTTCTTTAAAAAGCTACAAATAGAACTACCATATGACCCAGCAATCCCACTACTGGGCATATACCCTGAGAAAACCGAAATTCAGAAAGAGTCATGTACCAAAATGTTCATTGCAGCTCTATTTACAATAGCCCAGATATGGAAACAACCTAAGTGCCCATCATCGGATGAATGGATAAAGAAGATGTGGCACATATATATAATGGAATATTACTCAGCCATAAAAAGAAACGAAATTGAGCTATATGTAATGAGGTGGATAGACCTAGAGTCTGTCATACAGAGTGAAGTAAGTCAGAAAGAAAAAGACAAATACCGTATGCTAACACATATATATGGAATTTAAGAAAAAAAAATGTCATGAAGAACCTAGTGGTAAGGCAGGAATAAAGACGCAGACCTCCTAGAGAACGGACTTGAGGTTATGGGGAGGGGGAAGGGTGAGCTGTGACAGGGCGAGAGAGAGTCATGGACATATACACACTAACAAACGTAGTAAGGTAGATAGCTAGTTGGAAGCAGCCGCATGGCACAGGGATATTGGCTTGGTGCTTTGTGACAGCCTGGAGGGGTGGGATAGGGAGGGTGGGAGGGAGGGAGACGCAAGAGGGAAGAGATATGGGAACATATGTATATGTATAACTGATTCACTTTGTTATAAAGCAGAAACTAACACACCATTGTAAAGCAATTATACCCCAATAAAGATGTTAAAAAAAAAAAAACAAAGGATCTGCACCATGATCAAGTAGGGTTTACCCAAAGAATGCAGGATTTCTTCAATATAGGCAAATCAATAAATGTCATAAACCATATTAATAAACTGAAGGAGAAAAGTAATATGATCATCTCAATAGAGGCAGAAAAAGCTTTTGACAAAATTCAACGTTTTATGATAAAAATACAGCCAGAAAGTAGGCATAGAGGGAACTTACCTGAACATAATAAAGGCCATATATGACTAACCCACAAACAACATCATTCTCAGTGGTGAAAAATTGAAACCATTTCCTCTAAGATCAGGAACAAGATAAGGTTGTCCACTCTCACCACTGTTATTCAACATAGTTTTGGAAGTTTTAGCCACAGCAATCAGAGAAGAAAAAGAAATAAAGGAAATCAAATCAGAAAAGAAGAAGTCAAGCTGTCACTGTTTGCAGATGACTTGATACTATACATAGAAGACCTTAGAAATGTTACCAGAAAACTACTAGAGCTAATCAGTGAATTTGGTAAAATAGCAGGATACAAAATTAATGCACATAAATCTCTTGTATCCCTATACACTAATGATGCAAAATATGAAAGAGAAGTTACAAAACACTCCATGTACCATTGCCAGAAAAAATACCTATGAATAAACCTACCTAAGGGGACAAAAGACCTATAGGCAAAAAACTATAAGACACTGCTGAAAGAAATTAAAGATGGTACAAGCAGATGGAGAGATATACCATGTTCTTGGATTGGAAGAATCAACATTGTGAAAATTACTACACTATCCTAAGCAATCTACAGATTCAATGCAATCCCTATCAAACTATCAATGGCATTTTTCACAGAACTAGAACGAAAATTTTCACAGTTTGTACAGAAACACAAAAGACCCCAAATAGCCAAAGCAATCTTGAGACAGAAAGACGGAGCTGGAGGAAACTGGCTCCCTGACTTCAGGCTATACTAAAAAGCTACAATAATCAAGAGAGTATGGTACTGACACAAAAACAGAAATATAGATCAATGGAACAGGATAGAAAGCCCAGAGATAAACCCATGCACATATGGTCACCTTATTTTTGATAAAGGAAGCAAGAATATACAATGGAGAAAACACAGCCTCTCCATTAAGTGTTGCTGGGAATACTGGACAGCTTCATAAAAAAGAATGAAATTAGAACCCTCCCTAACACCATAAACAAAAGTAAACTCAAAATGGATTAAGGACCTAAATGTAAGGTCAGACACTATCAAACTCTTAAAGGAAAACATAAGCAGAATACTCTATGACATAAATCACAGCAAGATCATTTTTGACCCACCTCCTATAGAAATGGATATAAATAAAAAAATGGGACATAATGAAACTTAGAAGCTTTTGTACAGTAAAGGAAAACATAAACAAGACAAAAGGACAATGCTCAGAATGGGAGGAAATACTTGCAAATGAAGAAACTGACAAAGGATTAATCTCCAAAATTTACAAGCAGCCCATGCAGTTCAATATCAAAAAAAATAAACAACCCAATCCTAAATGGCCAGAAGACCTAAATAGACATTTCTCCAAAGAAGAGACACAGATTGACAACAAACATATGATAGGATGCTCAACATCACTAATCATTAGAGAAATGCAAATCAAACGTACAATTAGGTATGAACTCACATGGGTCAGAACGGCCATCTTCAAAAAATCTACAAACAATAGTGCTGGAAATGGTGTGGAGAAAAGGGAACCCTCTTGCACTGTTGGTGGGAATGTAAATTGATACAGCCACTATGGAGAACAATATGGAGTTTCCTCAAAAAACTTAAAAATAGAACTACCATAGGACCCAGCAATTCCACTGCTGGGCATATACCCTGAGAAAATCATAATTCAAAAAGAGTCATGTACCACAATGTTCACTGCAGCTCTATTTACAGTAGCCAGAACATGGAAAAAACCTAAGTGTCCATCGACAGAAGAATGTATAAAGAAGATGTGGCACATATATACAATGGAATATTAGCCATAAAAAGAAA
Organism: Orcinus orca; assembly: GCF_937001465.1. Taxonomy (NCBI): domain Eukaryota; kingdom Metazoa; phylum Chordata; class Mammalia; order Artiodactyla; family Delphinidae; genus Orcinus; species Orcinus orca. The sequence goes on from NC_064580.1 coordinate 71,021,194, forward strand.
CGAATTTGAGTCAATCATAGTGAGGTGGATGGATCTAGAGTCTGTCATACAGAGTGAAGTAAGTCAGAAAGAGAAAAACAAATACCATATGCTAACACATATGTATGGAATCTAAAAATAAATAAATAAAAATGTTTCTGAAGAACCTAGGGGCAGGAGAGGAATAAAGACGCAAATGTAGAGAATGGACTTGAGGACACAGAGAGAGGGAAGTTTAAGCTGAGACTAAGTGAGAGAGTGGCATGGACTTATATATACTACCAAATATAAAATAGATAGCTAGTGGGAAGCAGTCATATAACACAGGGAGATCAGCTAGGTGCTTTGCTACCACCTAGAGGGGTGGGATAGGGAAGGTGGGAGGGAGATGCAAGAGGGAGGAGATATGGTGATATATGTATATGTATAGCTGATTCACTTTTTTTATAAAGCAGAAACTAACACCATTTGTGAAGAAATTATACTCCAGTGAAGATGTTAAAAAAACTTATACCCCAATAAAGATGTTAAAAAAAAAAAGGGTTAGTTACATAGGAGTGAGTGAATTGGGGATATGGTAAAGTTTTTATGGTTAATGGTATTAATCTGTGTTTTCCAGCCATAAGGAAACCCTTCACCTCAAGATAATTATGACTTGAGTAGCTTGGTAAATTACACCTTTGTAAGCAGAATTAAAACGTTTACTCTTTGTCTCTATCTGATCCCTCCAGAGAATGGAAACTCTTAGGCTCCCAGCAGCTTTATCAGATAAATTTAGGAAGCCCACCTCCTAACAGGTACAGGAATCTCAGGGTATTCTGAGGACTTTGAAAATGGAGGAATTCACCTAAATCTTTACGTGAAATCTGTGCCAAGCCATTGGCCTGACTTTCCCAGCACTGAGAAATCTTTTAAAGGTTCAGTCTGTGACTTCTTACAAACGTTTCAGCAAAGCCAATTTTTTAAAAAGCCCATATGATCACTTCAATTTATGTAAATCATCAGTCCATGTTTATTGAGACCAGACTTATTTTGCAAACAAATTAGTCTTAATTTGGCTATATTTGGTATGTATGAGGGTAATTAAAAAAAAAGATTATGTTTCAGTGACTATTAAATTCCAGTTTTGTTAATGAAGGTGTGTATTTACTAAAACTCACTTCCCAGATAGTTACTGCTGTTATGTTATATATATATTTCAGTAACTATACATCTACATTATTTTTTTAAAAAATATTGGAGTATAGTTGATTTACAATGCTGTGTTAGTTTCTGCTGTACAGCAAAGTGAATCAGTTATACATATACATACATCCACTCTTTTTTAGATTCTTTTCCCACATAGGTCATTACAGAGTATTGAGTAGTGTTCCCTGTGTTATACTGTAGCTCCTTATTAGTTGTCTATTTTATATACAGTACTATGTATATGTCAATCCCAAAATCCCAATTTATCCCTCAAACCCCTTTCCCCCCTGGTAACCATAAGTTTGCTTTCTACATCTATGACTCTATTTCTGCTTTGTAAATAAGTTCATTTGTACCATGTTTTTAGATTCCACAATAAGCAATGCCATATGATATTTGTCTTTTTCTGTCTGAATTAGTTGGCTTAGTATGATAATATCTAAGTCCATCCATGTTGCTACAAATGGTTTATTTCATTCTTTCTTTATGAAAGAATATATATATATATACACCACACCTTTTTATCCATTCATCTGTTGATGGATATTTAGGTTGCTTCCATTTCTTGGCTATTGTAAATACTGCTGCAATGAATATTGGCATGCTTGAATGTTTTTGAATTAGAGTTTTCTCATGATATATGCCCAGGAGTGGGATTGCTGGATCATATGGCAGTTCTATTTTTACATTTTTAAGGAACCTCCATAATGTTCTCCATAATGTTTGTACCAATTTTTATTCCCACCGACACTGTAAGAATGTTTCCTTTTCTACACACCCTCTTCAGCATTTACTGTTTGTAGATTTTATGATGAAGACCATTCTGACTGATGTGTGGTGATATCTCATGGCAGTTTTGATGTGCATTTTTCTGATAATTAGTGATGTTGAACATTTTTTCATGTGCTTTTAGCCATCTGTATGTCTTCTTTGGAGAAATCTCTATTTAGATCTTCTGCCCATTTTTTGATTTGGTTGTTTGTTGTTTTGATATTGAGCTGCAGGAGTTCTTTTTATACTTTGGAGATTAATCCTTTGTCAATTGCTTCATTTGCAAATATTTTCTCCCATTCTATGTGTTGTCTTTTCCTTTTGTTTATGGTTTCCTTTGCGTGCAGAAGCTTTTAAATTTAATGAGATCCCATTTGTTTATTTTTGTTTTTCATTTTCATTTCTCTAGGAGGCAGATCAAAGAAGATAGTGCTATGGTTTATGTCAAAGAGTGTTCTGCATAGGTTTTCATTTAAGAGTTTTATAATGTCCAGCCTTACGTTTAGGTCTTTGATATATTTAGAGTACATTTTTCTGTATGGTGTTAGAGAGTGTTCTAATTTCATTTTTTACATGTGGCTGTCCAGTTTTCACAGCGACTGTTTTTTCTCCATTGTATATTCTTGCTTCCTTTATCATAGATTAGTTGATCACAGGTGCGTGAGTTGATTTCTAGGCTTTCTATCCTGTTTCATTGATCTATATTTCTGTTTTTGTTCCTTAACCATAATTTTTGATGACTGTATCTTTGTAGTATTGTCTGCAGTTAGGGAGTCTGATCCCTCCAGCTCCATTTTTATTTATTTATTTATATATTTTTTCTCAAGATTGCTTTGGCTATTCAGGGTCTTTTGTGTTTCCACATAGATTTTATTATTTTTTTTTGTTCCAATTCTGTGAAAAATGTCATTGGTAATTTGACAGGGATTGTATTGAATCTGTAGATTGCCTAGGGTAGTATATTCGTTTGACAATATTGATTCTTCCCATCCAAGAACATGGTATATCCTTCCACCTGTTTCTGTCATCTCTGATTTCTTTCAACAGTGTCTTATAGGTTTCAGAGTAGAAATCTTTTTTCTCCTTATGTATGTTTATTCCTAGGTATTTTATTCTTTTGATACAATGCTAAATTAGATTGTTTCCTTATTTTTCCTTTCTGATCTTTTGTTTTTAGTGTATAGGAATGCAAGCAATTTCTTTGTATTAATTTTGTATCAGGGTATCTTTCCAAATTCATTGGTTAGCTCTAGTAGGTTTCTGGTAGCATCTTTAGGATTCTCTATGTATAATATCATGTCCTCTGCAAACAGTGACAGTTTTAATTCTTCTTTTCTGGTTTGGATTTCTTTTATTTCTTTTTCTTCTCTGATTGCCATGGCTTGGACTCCAAAACTATGTTGAATAGAAGTGCTGACAACGGACATCATTTCCTTCCTCCTGATCTTAAAGGGAATGCTTTCAGCTTTTCATCACTGATAATGATATTAGCTGTGGGTGTTTCATATATGGCCTTTAATATGTTGAGTAAAGTTCCCTCTTTTCATACGTTCTAGAAAGCTTTTATCATAAATGATTGTTGAATTTTGTCAAAACCTTTTTCTGCATCAATTGAGATTATTACATGGTTTTTATTCTTCAGTTGTTAATGTGTTGTATCACATTGATTGATTAATGGATATTGAAGAATCTTTGCAGCCCTGGGATATATCCTACTTGATTAAGGTAGATGATCCTTTTAATCTATTGTTAGATTCTGATTGCTAGTGATTTTTTGAGAAATTTTTCACCTATGTGCATTTATATGCCTGTAATTGTGTGTGTGTGTGTGTGTGTGTGTATGTGTGTGTGTGTGTGTAACAATATATCTGGTTTTGGTCTCAGGGTGATGGTGGCCTGATACAATAAGTTTGTAAGTGTTCCTTCTTTTGCAATCTTCTGGAATATTTTCAGAAGAATAGGCATTATCTCTTCTCTAAATATATGATAGAATTTGACTCTGAAGCCGTCTGGTCCTGGACTATTGTTTGCTGGAAGCTTTTTAATCACTGTTTCAATTTCAGTGCTTATGAATGTTCTGTTCATACTATCTGTTTCTTCCTGGTCCAGTCTTGGAAGTTTGTACTTATCTAAGAATTTGTCCATTTCTTCTATTTGTCCATTTTATTGGCATATAATTGTTTGTAGTAGTCTCTTATGATCTTTTGTATTTATCTGGTGTCTGTTATAACTTCTTTTTTATTTCTTTTATTGATGTGAGCCCTCTCCCTCTTTTTCTTCATTAGTCTGGATAAAATTTTATCAATTTTATTTATCATCTCAAAGAACCAACTTTTAGTTTCATTGATTTTTTTAACATCTTTATTAGAGTATAATTGCTTTACAATGGTGTGTCAGTTTCTGCTTTTTAAAAAAGTGAATCAGTTATACATATGTCCCCATATCTCTTCCCTCTTGCATCTCCCTCCTTCCCACTCTCCCTATCCCACCCCTCCAGGTGGTCACAAAGCACCAAGCTGATCTCCATATGCTATGCAGCTGCTTCCCACTAGCTATCTATTTTAGGTTTGGTAGTGTATATATGTCCATGTCACTCTCTCTTTTTGTCCCAGCTTACCTTTCCCTCTCCCCGTATCCTCAAGTCCATTCTCTAGTAGGTCTGCATATCTATTCACATCTTGCCTCTATGTTCTTCTGACCATTTTCTTTCATTTTTTCTTTTTCTTTTAGATTCCATATATATGTGTTAGCATACTGTATTCGTTTTTCTGTTTCTGACTTACTTCACTCTGTATGACAGTCTCTAGGTCCACCCACCTCACTACAAATAACTGTTTTGTTCCTTTTTATGGCTGAGTAATATTCCACTGTATATATGTGCCACATCTTCTTTATCCATTTATCTGTTGATGGACACTTAGGTTGCTTCCATGTCCTGGCTATTGTAAATACAGCTGCAGTGAACATTGTGGTACATGACTCATTTTGAATTATGGTTTTCTCAGGGTATATGCCCAGTAGTGGGATTGCTAGTTTCATTGATTTTTGCTATTGTTTTCTTCATCTCTATTTCATTTATTTCTGCTCTGATCTTTATGATTTCTTTCCTTCTACTAACTTTGTGTTTGTTCTTTTTCTAATTGTGTAGGTGTAAGTTTATGTTGTTTGAGATTTTTCTTGTTTCCTGAAGTAAGTTTGTATTGCTAAAATCTTTCCTCTTAGAACTGCTTTTGCTGTGTCCCAAAGGTTTTCGTCTGACGTGTTTTCATTGTCATTTGTCTCTAGGTAATTTTTACAATTTTCTCTTTGATTTCTTCAGTGATCCATTGGTAGTTTAGTAACATATTGTTTAACTTCCATTTCCACACCACAACCACCACACTGCATGCTGGATGTCAGTTTCCCTACAGGTAGTGAACTCACGCCCTCAGCATTGAAAGTGCAGAATCCTAACCACTGGACCTCCAAGGAATTCTGTTCTTTGTGTTTTTTAGTTTTTTTCCTGTAATTCATTTCTAATCCTATAATGTTGTGCTCAGAAAAGATTCTTGAAATGATTTCACTTTTCTTAAATTTACCATGGATTAATTTGTGGCCAAAATCAAGAAAAAAAACAGTAATCATGAGAACAGGATAGTACAAATGGAGAATATTGGAAATGCATTTGAAATTAAGAGATCAGCAACTTAAAACAATATTTTGTATATAGACTGCTATAATAAAACCTCATGGTTTTGCTATCAGGGTGATGGTTGCATCATAGAATGAACTTGAGAGTGTTCCTTCCTCTGCAATTTCTTAGTTAAGTTTCAGAACTGTGGTGTTAACTCTTCCCTATATGTGTAACAGAGTTAGCCTGTAAAGCCATCTCATCCTGGACTTTTGTTTGTTGGAAGGTTTTTAAGCAAATTTCAATTTCAGTACTTGTGATTGGTCTGCTCATACATTCTATTTTTTCCTGGGTCAGTCTTGAGAGGCTGTATCTTTCTAAGAATTCCATTTCTTCCAAGTTTTACATTTTATTGGAATACAGTTGCATGGTCCTTTATATTTTTGTGGTGTCTGTTGTAACTTCTTCATTTTCCTTTCTAATTTTATTGATATGAATATTCTCCTTTCTTTATCATGATGAGTGGTTAAAGTTTTATCAATTTTACTTATCTTCTCAAAGAACCATCTTTTAGTTTCATTGATCTTGCTATTGTTTTCTTCATCTCTATTTCATTCATTTCTGCTCTGATCTTTACAATTGCTATATCTTCCTCTTGAATTGATCCTTTGATCATTATTTAATGTCCTTCTTTGTCTCTTGCAACATTCTTTATTTTGAAGTCTGTTTTGTGTGATATGAGTATTGCTACCCCAGCTTTCTTTTGATTTCCATTCAAATGGAATAACTTTTTTCATCCCCTCACTTTCCATGTGTATGTGTCCTTAGATCTGAAGTGGGTCTCTTGTAGATAGCATATATATGGGTCTTGTTTTGTATCCATTCAGCAAGTCTGTGTTTGTTTGCTTTTTTTAAAATTTTTCTCAGGGCTAATTTACCCCAATATTTTTATTATAGAAAAAAAATTTAAATACAGAAAAGTTGGAAGAATTGTACAAAAATGACGATTATACTCACCAACTAGGTTCATCAATTGATAAACATTTTTCATTTATTCTTTATATATCAGTATGGAAATGTATTGCAAATATCATGACACTTTTCCCCTAATATCACCTGCATAACTAAAAACAGACATTCTTTTATATAATCACATTACTATGGGTTTTCATTTACTAAATATTTTATAATTAATTGCTGTCATTAATCTTTTTGATATTAAAATTGCCCCCAATTTGGTATCTATGTGCTTTTTGTCATGCTCCCATTAATCTTACAGATCTTACATGAATTCTCTCTCAGGTTGACTGAATTTTTCTTAATCAAAGGAAACTCTATAGTGGAATTTAGGCAATATGTGGAAAAAATTTGGGGATGAGGAGAAGGAGAAATTAGCCTCTATATAGGTAGGCCAGTGGGATTGTCCATGGATTCAAGTAGCTCATCTAGACTCAAGCAGTCATTTCTATCTTATATCAGAGCCTCAGATTCACCAAAAGCTCCACTGTTTTTCAGAATTTATTGGCAGCAGGAGGCTGAAATTACTATTTGAATGTTTTGCTTGTTTGCACATTAAGAAATGCCTGCTTATTTGTGTAGGAAGAATGAGGATAAATATGACCCAAACATAATTGATTAAAACTGAAGGGAAAATACTCATCAGTAGCAACATGGAGCATTAACTGAGGAAAGCATGTTAATTTGTATGGTGATGACAGACTTCTGACTGAGACCCAGAGAGAGCAGACCATGGGCCCCACTGCCCACAGAAACTTAGTTGTTCTTTGCCTTATTCCATATGGCTTTCTGAGCTCACATTGACAAATGAGCCCCATGGCTTTGGGATATGAGAGAGTTATATTTTAAGAAAATTTCTTGTGGTAATAATACCTTGACCAAAAAGCAAACATTTTCAATTTGGGTCACTGAAACAAGTCAGTTGAGAAGTTTGATTTTGGACAGTGGTTTTTTCAAAAAGTCACACCATAAGAGCTATTCCTATTCTACTATCTATCTCTGGCCCTGTCTACAAACTTATGACTACATGTCTTTTGAACATGTGTACAAAGAAAATCCTAAAAATGCCACCAGAAAACTACTAGAGCTTAACAATGAATTTGGTAATGTTGCAGGATACAAAATTAATGCATTCCTATACACTAACAATAAAAAATCAGAAAGAGAAATTAAGGAAACAATCTCATTCACCATCACAACAAAAGGAATAAAATACCTAGGAATGAATGTACCAAAGGAAGCAAGACAGCTGTATTCAGAAAACTATAAAACACTGATGAAAGCAATCAAAGAAGACACAAACAGATAGAGATATATACCATGTTCTTGAATTGGAAGAATCAACATTGAGAAAATGACTATATTACCCAAAGCAATGTACAGATTCAATGTAATCCCTATTAAATTACCAAAGGCATTTTTCACAGAACTAGAACAAAAATTTTATAATTTGTGTGGAAACACAAAAGACTCCAAATAGCCAAAGCAATCTTGAGAAAGAAAAACGGAGCTGGAGGAATCTGGCTCCCTGGCTCAGACTCTACTACAAAGCTACAGTAATCAAAACAGTATGGCACTGGCAGAAAACCAGAATATAGATTGATGGAACAGGATAGATAGCCCAGAGATAAACCCACACATATATGGTCATCTTACCTTTGACAAAGGAGGCAAGAATATACAATGGAGAAAAGACAGCCTCTTCAATAAGTGGTGCTGGGAAAACTGGACAGCCTCATGTAAAAGAAATAAATTCGAACTCTTCCTAACACCATACACAAAAATAAACTCAAAATGCATTAAAGACCTAAATATTAGGCCAGACACCATAAAATTCTTAGAGGTAAACATAGGCAGAACACTCTATGACATAAATCACAGCAAGATTCTTTTTGACCCACCTCGTAGAGATATGGAAACAAAGACATTAATAAACAAATGGGACCTAATGAAACTTAATACATTTTGCACAGCAAAGGAAACCATAGACAAGATGAAAAGACAGCTCTCAGAATGGGAGAAAATATTTGCAAATGAAGCAATTGACAAAGGACTAATCTGCAAAATATACAAGCAGCTTATGCAGCGTAATATCAAAAAAAACAACCTTATGTAGAAATGGGGAGAAGATCTAAATAGACATTTCTGAAAAGAAGATATACAGATTGCCAACAAACACATGAAAGGATGCTCAACATCACTAATCATTAGAGAAATGCAAATCTAAACAACAGTGAGGTGTCATGTCACACTGATCAGAATGGCCAACATCAAAAAATCTATAAACAAAAAATGCTGGAGATGGTGTGGAGAAAAGGGAACCTTCCTACACTGTTGGTGGGAATGTAAATTGATACAACCTCTATGGGGAACAGTATGGAGGTTCCTGAGAAGTCTAAAAGTAGAACTACCATATGACCCAGGAATCCTACTACCAGGCATATACACTGAGAAAACCATAGTTCAAAAAGATACATGTAGCACATTGTTCATTGCAGCACTATTTACAATATCTAGGACATGGAAGCAAGCTAAATGTCCATTGACAGAGAAAAGAATAAAGAAGATGTGGTGCATATATAGAATGGAATATTATTCAGCCATAAATAGGAACAAAATTAAGTCATTTGTAATGAGGTGGATCAACCTAGAGCCTATCATACAGAGTGTAGTAAAACAGAAAAAAAAATACCATATGCTAACACATATATATGGAATCTAGAAAAATGGTACTGTTGAACCTAGTGGCAGAGCAGGAATAGAGACGTAGACATAGAGAATGGACATGTGGACACTGGAGGGGAGAAGGGGAGGGTGGGATGAAATGAGATAGTAGCACTGACATATATAAACTATCAAATGTAAAATAGATAGCTAGTGGGAAGCTGCTGTGTAGCACAGGGAGATCAGCTCAGTGCTTCATGATGACCTAAAGCAGTGGGATAGGGAGGGTGGTAGTGAGGCTTAAGAGGAGAGCATATGGGGATATATATATACATATAGTTGACTCACCTTGTTGTACAGCAGAAACCAACACACCATTGTAAAGCAGTTATACTCCAATAAAGATGTAAAAAAGAAAAGAAGATGTGGTACATATATACAATGCAATATTAGCCATAAAAATGAATGAAATTGGGTCATTTGTAGAGACATGGATGGAGATAGAGACTGCCATACAGAGTGAAGTAAGTCAGGAAGAGGAAAACAAATATTGTATGTTAACCCATATATGTGCAATCTAGAAAAATGGTAGAAAATAACCTGTTTGTAAGGCAGAAATAGAGACACAGAAGTGGAGAACAAAATATAGACACCAAAGCGGGGGAAGCTGGGGAGATGAATTAGGATATTGGGATAGGCATATATATACAAATATGTGTAAAGTAGATAACTAATGAGAACCTTCTGTATAGCACAGGGAACACTACTTAGTGCTATGTGATGACCTACATGGGAAGGATATCCAAAATGAATAGATATATGTATACATATGGTTGATTCACTTCACTGTACAGTAGAAACTAACTCAACTTTGTAAAACAACTATATCCCAATAAAAATGATAATAAATAAATAAATAAATAATGCACACCACCATGGAAAAACACCAATTTTCAAAGGTAGACAGAAACAGAAGAAGAAACAAACAAACAGCAGGAAAACAAACAATAAGATGCACGTAGTAATTAATTCCTTAAATATAAATAATTATAAATGTAAATGGGTTGAATTCACCAATCAAAGACAAAGAGTACCTGCAAGGGTAAATAAAGAACAGCAAACAAACAAACAAATAAAACCAAAACCGACTATATGCTGCATACAAGAGATTAGTTTCAGCTCTAAAAAATCACATTGGCTTAAAGTGAAGGGACAGAAAAATATTCTATGCAAGTGGAAACAGAAAGAAAGCAGGGAGAATTACATTCACATCAAATAAAATAGACCTTAAGCCAAAAATTTTAACAAGAGCCAAAGAAAGTCATTATATAATGATAAAGCGACCAATACATAAAAAAGATATAAGAATTGTATATATGTGTGTGTATATAAATACATATACATATACATATACATATATATATATATATATATATATACAGACACACCCAACACCACAGCACCTAAATATATTAAGCAAACAAATACTAACAGATCAGGAGGGAGAAATAGACAACAATAAAATAATTGTAGATGACCTCAATAACCCAATATAAGCAATGGTTGTATCATTCAGACAGGTAATAAAAAGATTGGAATTGAATCGTACTTCTGACTAAATGGACTTAACGGATATATATATATATATATATATATATATATATATATAAAACATTCCATCTAACAGTCACAGAATACACATTCTTTTCAAGTGCACACACACAGAATATTCTGCAGGATAGATCACATGAAGGGACACAAAACATCTTAGCAAATATAAGAAGACTAAAATCATACCAATTATCTTCTGTGACCAAAATGATATGAAACAAGAAATTAACAATAAAGGGAAATTTGGAAAATCTGCAAATACATGGAAAGTAAACAACTCACTTCTGAGAAACCAATGGGTCAAATAAGAAATCAACGGGAAATAAAAATTATCTCAAAACACATGAACATATAAACACAACATACAAAATCTTATAGGATTCTTTTGCAAAACTGTTCTGAGAGGAATGTTGAAAGCAATGTAAATATATATTAAGAATTTAGAAGGAATTCTCTGGCAGTCCAATGGTTATGATTCTGTGCTTTCACTTCCAGGGCCCAGATTCAATCCCTGGCCAGGAATCTATGATCCCACAAGCCACATGGCATGGCAAAAAAAAAAAAAAAAAATTTGGAAAGATCTCAAATAAATACCTTAGATTACATCTCAAGGAACTAGAGAAAGAACAAATAAGCCAAAGTTTAGCAAAAGGAAGAAAATAATAAAGATCAGAGTGAAAATAAATAAAATAAGACCAGGAGAAAAATAGAAAGGATCAACAAAACTGAGCTTTTTTTTTTCCTAAAAAATAAAGTTGGCAATACTTTAGATTAAGGAAAAATAAATAAAATTAATAGTGAAAGAGAAGACAAAATAACTGATAGTCCAAAAATACACTGGGTCATAAGAGACTACTATGAACAATTATACACCCACAAACTAATTAAATTTGCAGAATTGGATAAATTTCTAGAAATACAAAACTTACCAAGACTAAAGCAGGGAGAAATAGAAAATCTGAACAGACCAATTGTCAGTAAGGTGACTGAATCAGTTTTCTAAAACTTCCCAACACAGAAAAGCTCAGAACCAGATGGCTTCATGTTCAGTTCTACCAAATATTTAATGTAGAATTAATGCAAATCCTTCTCAAACTCTTCCAAAATATTAAAAAGGAGGCAACATGCCCAAACTCTTTCTACGAAGCCAGCATTACAGACAACTCAAAGTCAGATAAAGACACTACAAGAAAAGAAACTATGAATCAATATCCTTGATGGATATAGATGCAAATATTTTCAACAAAATATTAGTAAATTGAATCCAAGAGCACATTAAAAGGATTCTACACCTTGAGTAAGTGAGATTTATCCCTGAAATGAAAGGATGATTCAACATGAACGAATCAATAAATGTAATAAATCATTTTAATGAAATGAAAGATAAAAAATCTCCATGATTAACTCAATACATGTGGATAAATCATTTAACAAAATATAATATCCTTTTATGAGTAACAACCTAGATATATTGTGTATAGAAGCAACATACCGCAACATCATAAAGGTATGTTGAGGTATGTATCATATATGATACACCCACAGATAACATCATATTCAAAGAAGAAGAACTGAATACTTTTCCTCTAACATCAGGAACAAGACCAGATTGTCCATTCTCATCACTCTTATTGAGAATAGTACTGAAACTTCTAGCCAGAACAATTAGGCAAGGGAAAAAGTAAAAGACACCCAAATCAGAAAGAAAGGAAGTTAAATTGTCACTATTTTCAGATGGTATGATTTTATATATACTAACTTCCAAAGACTCAAACTAAAAACAGTTGGGAATAATAAGCAATTTAAAGCTGGAAAATATAAAGTCAGCATACAGAAACCTTTGTGTTTCTATACACTAACAACAAAACATCAGAGAAAGAAATAAAGAAAATAATCCTATTCACAATAGTATCAAAATTAATAATATACCAAATAATAAATTTAACTAATGAAGTGAAAGATCTGTACAGTGAAAATCACAGGAGTTACTGAAAGAAATCAAATCAAACACAAACAACTGGAAAGAAATCCTGTGTTCCTGTGTATTAGTATCATTAAAATGTCCATGCTACCCAAAACAATCTATAGATTCAAATCAAATTACCAACAGCATCCTTCACAGAAATAGAAAAATATCCTAAAATGTGTATGGAACCACAAAAGACATCAAAAAGCTAAAGCATGGCATGGACATATATACACTACCAAATGTAAAATAGATAGATAGTGGGAAGCAGCCACATAACACAGGGAGATCAGCTCAGTGTTTTGTGACCACCTAGAGAGGTGAGATAGGGAGGGTGGGAAGGAGATGCAAGAGTGAGGAGATATGGAGATATACGTATATGTATAGCTGATTCACTTTGTCATAAAGCAGAAACTAACACACCATTGTAAAGCAATTATACTATAATAAAGATGTTAAAAAATAGCTAAAGCAACACTGAAGAAAAAGAACAAAGCTTGAGATATCACCTTTATTTCAAAGTATATTACAGAGCTATAGTAATAAAAGAAGTATGGTATTGGCATAAAAATAGACACATAGGCCAATGGAGTAAAACAGAGAGCCCAAAATTGTACCCACATATGTAAGGTCAACTATTATTAGACAAAGGAGTTAACAATACCCAGTGTGGAGAGGATAGTCCCTTCAACAAATGGTGTTGGGAAAATTGGATAACCACATGCAGAAAAATGAAATTGGATGCTATCCTGCACCACTCACAAAAATTAAATTGGAATGGATCAAAGATGTAAACATTAGACCAGATACTGTTAAACTCTTGAAGAAAAGGTAGGGAAGAAGCTCCTCAACATTGTCCTGCCAATGTTTTTGTTTGTTTGTTTGTTTTTAGGATATTATTTTAAAAGTGAAAAGGCAACATACAGAATGGGATAAAATTTTTGGAAACCATACACAATATAAGGGAGTAATATCCAAAATAAAAAACTCTTACAACTCAATAACAACAAAAAAAATACATTAAAAATAGGTAGAGAAACTAAATATTTTTTTTCAAAGAAGACATGCAAAGGACCAACAGGGACATGAAAGGATGTTCAACATCACTAATCATTAGGGAAGTACAAATCAAAAGCACAATAAGATGTCATCTCACACCTGTTAGAATGGCTATCATCAAGAAAAGGAGCAACACGGGGCTTCACTGGTGGTCCAGTGGGTAAGATTCCATGCTCCCAATGCAGGGGGCACGGGTTCAATCCTTGGTCAGGGAACTAGATCCTACATGCATACCACAACTAAGATTCTGCATGCCACAACTAAAGATCCTGCATGCCACAAGTGAGACCCAGTGGAGCCAAAATAAATAAATAAATAAAATAAAATAAAATAAAATAAAAAGCCCCTTCCCCACATATAATTAAAGAAAAAAAGTGTGACAAATGTTGGTGAGAATGTGGAGAAAAGGGAATCCTTGTACATTCTTCGTAGGAATGTAAATTGCTTCAACCACTATAAAAAAGAACATGATGTTAAAAAAATGAAAAATAGATCTACCATATGATTCAAAAAATTCCACTTGTGGGTATATACCAATTTGAAATAAAAACAGAATATCAAAGAGATATCTGCACTGTAATGTTTATTGCAGCATTATTCACAATAGCTAAGATATGGAAACCACCTAAGTGCCCATCAACAGATAAATGGATAAAGAATATGTGCTATATGTATACAATGGAATATTATTCAGCCATAAGAAAAGAGGACATCCTACCATTTGTGACAACATGGATGGACCTTGAGTACATTATGCTAAGTGAGATAAGTTAGAGAGAGAAAGACAAGTACTGTATGATATCAACATTTGTGTAATCTAAAAAAGCTAAAATCATAAAAACACAGTAAAATACTGGTTGCCAGGGGATAGTGAGTGTAGAGATAGGACATATGTTATTTAAGGGTAAGAATATGCAATGACTAGTAAATAAGCCCCAGTGAATGAATGCACAGTATAGTGGATCTAAACCATAATATTTTACTATAATCATCAAACTTGCTAAGGGACTAGAACTTAATTATTACAGCTACTAAAAAGAATTAATTATTTAACATGCTAAAGGTGCTAATTATGACTTAAATGGCAACCATATTACATTGAACTAAATTAACATGTTGTATACCTTAAATTTATACAATATTATATGCCAAATATATTTTAATATAAAAAGAAAACATTAACAAATATAATTCAGCAATATAGGAACATTAACTATACACCATGGCAATATGTTGTTTGTTCCAGTGTTACAAGTTCGGTTGAATATTTGAAAATCAAACAATACAATCCACCATGTTAACAGGGTAAAGGAGAAAAATCACATGATCATAGAAATTAATACAGAAAACAACACTTGAGAAAATTCAAAACACATTTATAATAAAAACTCTCAGAAAACTAGGGGAACTTCTTCAATATCTACAAAAACTTGCATTTAACATCACACTTGGGGTGAAAGACTAAATGCTTACCCCCTGAGATCAGTGTCAAAGCAAAGATGTCCATTGTTGTCATCCTTTTCCAACACAACACTGGAATTTCTAGCCAACACAATAATGCAAAAATAATTATCCACATTAAAAACGATAAATAGAACTGTCCGTGATTGCAGAAGACATTATGATCTATGTGGAAAATACAAAGGAATTCACAGCAAATCTCCTATAATTAATAAGTGAATTTAGAAATATCATGGGATATAAGATTAACATGTAAAATTTGTTTGTACTTATTTGTATTATTCCACTCATATAAGTATATAAGGTGGCCAAAATCATAGAAACAAAGTAGAAGTGTTTTTGCTGAGGACAGGAGTGAGGAGACATGATGAACTAGTATTTAATGGGTATAAAGTTTCAGCTTTGTAACATGAAAATATTCTAGAGGTTTATTTCACAGCAATGTAAAAATATTTTACACTACTGAACTATACACTTAAAATGTTTAAGATGGTAAATTTAATGTTTATTATAAATAACAGTGAAAAATGTGTATTTATATATACTAGAAATGACCATTTGGATATCGAAATTAAACTGCAATACTAATTGTAGTCACTCAAAAGAAATGAAACACTTAAATATAAATCTAACACAACATGTAGAGGATTTGCATGCTGAAAACTATAAAGCTTTGATGAGCTGTCAATATTACTCAAGTTGATATATAGGCTGAATGTAATTTCTATAAAAATTCATGCAAGATTTTATTGTGGACCTAGAGAAGATTATCCTGAAAAGTTATATTAAAAAAACACACTGAGGTTATTAGAGTACTTAATATATTTGAAAAAGAATAAAGTAGGAGGAATAACTGTACTCAATTTTGAGGGAGAGTTCTTTTTAATTTTCAGGTATAATTGACATACAACTTTATATTAGTTTCAGGTGTACAATATAATGAATTGATATTTTTATATATTGCAAAATAATGACCACAATAAGTCTAGTTAACATCCACTACCATAGTTTTTTTTCCTTGTGATGAGAACTTTTAATATTTATTGAATAATAATCAGAAATAAAAAGACCACCTATTGATACATACACACAACAACTTGGATAGCGCATTATCATAGATGAAAAGAAAGCAAACCTCCAAAGGTTAAGTACAGCATGGCTTCATTTATTAGGCAATCTCATAAAGACAAACCTTAGTGATGGAGAAAATGTTAATTATCTAAGGGTTAGTGTTGGGGGTTGAATGCACCTACAAAGATACAACAGCACCAAATCCAGTATATATGAGACAAAAAAGAAACCCAATGAATTGTTGGGACATAAAAGCTTTTTTTTTTTTTTTTTTGCGGTATGCGGGCCTGTCACTGTTGTGGCCTCTCCCGTTGCGGAGCACGGGCTCCGGACGCGCAGGCTCAGCAGCCATGGCTCAAGGGCCCAGCCGCTCCGTGGCACGTGGGATCTTCCCAGACCGGGGCACGAACCCGTGTCCCCTGCATCGGCAGGCGGACTCTCAAACACTGCACCACCAGGGAAGCCCTATTTTTAGTTTTTAAAGGAACCTCCATACTGTTCTCCATAGTGGCTGTATCAATTTACATTCTCACCAACATACGGAGGGTGGGAAGGAGACACAAAAGGGAGGGGATATGGGGATATATGTATACGTATAGCTGATTCACTTTGTTATACACCAGAAACTAACACAGCAATGTAAAGCAATTATACTCCAATAAAAATGTTAAAAAATAAAAGATTAAAAAAAATGAGGATGCTGGTAGCTTCATGTGGTTACCAAACTAAACCGTAGGTCATTCACGTTAACAGAGAGAGCCAGAATAGGGAAATCTATCAAAGAGATATAAAGTAGATTAGTTGTTGTCTAGGGCTAGGGCAGCTGGAGAGAAAATGGGGAATGACCACTAAAGGGTATGTTGTATTGTTGAGGGGTGAAGACAAGTTCTAAAATGGATGTGAAGCTTGAGAATTTGTATAAATATGTTTTCTAAAGTATATATATTCACTTTAAGTAGATGAATTGTATGGCATGTGAAGTATACCTCAACAAAGCTGTTATATGAATAGAGTGGAAAAATAACTATGACAATATCACAACCATGCTATTGACACTAACAAAGTTAAAATACAAAACAGTTCAATTCTCACAAAGGTACTTCTTGTTGTTTTATAGGCACATGCAACACCTTTCCACAATTCTCCTTCCTAACACCTGGCAACTGCTAATCTCTTCTCCATTTCTGTGTTGTTATCATGTAAATTTTTATATAAGTTGAATATCACAGTACGTGAGTTTTTGGATCATCGTTTTGAACTCAGCATAATACCTCAGAGATTCAGCCAAGTAGAGACAGTGCATACCTTTTTATTGCTTAGTAGTATTCCATGTATGGATGAACTGTACTTTAACAATTCACCTCTTGTGGACATCTGAGTTGTTTTCATTTTTTATCAATTATTAAAAAGCTGCTATGCGTATTCAGGTATAGGTTTTTCTGTAGAGTAAAAGTTTCATTTCTCTGGGATTAATGTGGAAGTTAAAAATTGCTGGATTATATGGTATGTGCATGTTTAGTTTTTATACCACACTGCAAGACTGTTTCCAGAGAGGATGTACATATTATGCATTCATAATAACAATATATGAGTGATCCACTTTCTGTACATCTTCACCAGTATTTGATGGTGTCACTAATGTTTTTTAGTCATTTTTATTGCTGAGTAGTGCTGTGTCATTGTGCTTTTAATTGGCAATTCTTTAGTGTCTAATTATGTTGAATATATTTTCATATGCTTATTTGCCATTTGTATATCTTCTTTGGTGAGGTATACGTCCATGATCATTACACATTTTCTAATTTTTGAGTTTGGGGAATTCTTATGAAAGTTCTAGATAATAACCTTTTGTCAGATATGTGCTTTGAAATATTTTCTTTCAGTGTTTACCTTGTTTTAAATCCTCTTAAAAAGACCTTTCATATAGCAAAAGTTTTTGCTCACAAGGTCTAATTTATCAATGTTTTTTAAAAAATTATGGATTGTGCTTTTGTTATCAATTTAATAACTAGGCAAGGATGTTAAAGGTTTTCTCCTAAGTTGTTTCTTCTAAAAGTGTTATAGTTTTACAATTTACACTTGAGTCCATAATCCATTTCGAGTTATTTTTTGTATAAGGTGTGAAAGCTGGCTGAGATTTTTTTCTCTTTTACCTATGATGTCACTTGCTTCAGGAACATTTCTTGAAAAGACTATTTTTCCTCCATTTAATTGCTTTGCACCTTATGTGCAATCAGTTGAGCATACTTATGTGGATATCTTTCTGGATTCTCAATTGTATCCCACTGATCTGTATGTCTATCTCTCTGTCAATACTATACTTTCATGATTACTAGAGGTATATGATAAGCCTCAGTGTTGGGTAGAGTGATTCCTTGCATTCTATTCTTTTTCAAGATGGTTTTAGCTATTCTAGGATATGCACTTCATATAAATTTTAGAAAAGGCTATGAATACCTTTTAAACAATTACTGGGATTTTGATAGGCATTTCTTTAAACCTATAGATAAATTGGGGGAGAATTAAATCTTTACTGTGTCCAATATTACAATTCATGTATTTGATATGCTTGTTTATTTGGACCTTCCTTGATATTTTTCATCATCATTTTGTAATGTTCAACATACAGATGGATGATCCATTTGAAAAAAGTTTGTTCTACTGTTGGCTCGAGTGTACCATATGTCAATTAGAGCCTGTTGGCTTATGGCATTAACTCATTCTTCTAAGTTATGGCTGACTGTCTATCTAATACTTATATCAATTTCTGAGATTGGGGTATTGAAGTTTTCACTATTTTTGTGGTGTTGTTTCCCTTTTCTTTCAGACCTGACAGTTTTTGCTTCATATGTTTTGACATTCTTATTTGGTGTATGCACATTAAAAACTGTTATATTTTCCTGGTGGATTGATTGTTTAATCTTTGTCTTTCTCTCTGTTGTTTTCTTTGTTCTTAATTTTACTTTTTCATATATTAATGTAGTTGCTCCTGTTTTTTTTGTTGTTGTTGTGGTACGTGAGCCTCTCACTGTTGTGGCCTCTCACTGTTGTGGCCTCTCCCATTGTGGAGCACAGGCTCTGGATGCGCAGGCTCAGTGGCCATAGCTCATGGGCCCAGCCGCTCCACGGCTTGTGGGATCTTCTCCGACCAGGGCACGAACCCGTGTCCCCTGCATTGACAGGCAGACTCTCAACCACTGCGCCACCAGGGAAGCCCGCTCCTGTTTTTTTTAAAGAGTGTTTGCACAGTATATGTTTTTCCATCCTTTCCTTTGAACCTACTAACTATAACATAGTATTTATTTGAAGTAAGTTTCTTGTACACAGCACACTGTTGGATCCTTTTCTTTAACCACTCTGCCAATATCTGTGTTTTAATTGGTGTATTTATATCATTTACATTATTAAGGAAATTATAATGGAATTAAATAATTTAATATAATTAGTGTGATTTAATGTGATTAAAATTTATGATTAGTTAATTAATTATTCATAATTATTTAAGAGTAATTATTACCGCTATGTTAGTGTTTAAGTATGCATTTTATTATTAGTTTCCTAACTGTTTAATCTCTTTCTTATATTTCTCTTTTTCAAAATTTATTTTAGGTATTAGAACATTTTAAAATATTTCATCTTGATTTATTTATAGTGTTTTTGAGTATTTCACTTCGCATTTGTCTCTTTGTGGTTGATCTAGGTATTACAACGTAGATGAAGAACTTATCGCAGTCTATTTGTACGGGCATTTAATCATGTGAATGAAGTGAAGGAAACTCCTGTTTACTCTCACACTTTAAAACAAGTATTTATTTATTTATTTATTTTATTGAAGTATAGTTAATTTACAAAGTTCTGTTAGTTTCAAATGTACAGCAAAGTGATTCAGTTATGTATATATATATATTTTTTCAGATTCTTTTCCATTATAGGTTATTACAAGTTATTGAGTATACTTGCCTGTGTGATACAGCAAGTTTTTCTTGTTTACCTTTTTTATATATAATAGTGTGTATATGTTAATCCCAAACTCCTAATTTATCTCTCTGCCCCACTATCCCCTTTGGTAACCATAAGTTTGTTTTCTATGTCTGTGAGTCTATTTCTGTTTTGTAAATAAGTTTATTTGTATCTTTTTGTTTTTACATTTCACATATAAGTGATATCATATGATATTTGTCTTTGTCTGACATACTTCACTTAATATGATAATCTCTAGATCCATCCATGTTGCTGCAAACGGCATTATTTAATACTTTTTTTATGGGTGAGTAATATCCCTTTGTATGTATGTGTATATACATATATATATATATATATACACATCACATCTTCTTTATCACACTTTTAAAATATAATTATTTTAAATATTGCCTCTATTCACATTGAACACCACATGAGATGGTGTTATAACTTATGCTTCAACCACTGAATAGGATTTAATATATTTATAATAAGTGGAGTCATCTATTATATTTACCATATGTTTTTACTCATCTGATGGTCTACGTTCTGAGGTTCCAAGACATTCTTTTATCACGTTATTTCTGCTTAGATAGCTCCTTTGACCATTCTTAAAGGATAGATGTGCTTGCAACAAATTATCTGTTTTTCTTTATTTGAAAATGTCTTCAATGTCCTTTCATTTCTGAAGGATATTTTCATGGGAGATAGAATACTCAGTTAACAGTTATTTTCTGTTAATACTTTAAAAGTATTGTACCAATTTCTTCTGGTCTCTGTGGTTTTAGATGAGAAATATTCTGTCATTCAAGTTGGTGTTTCCCTATTAGGTAATGCTCCTTTTACTTTGGTTGTTTTAAGATCTTTCCATTTAGTTTTCAGAAGTTTAACTGTTATATGTCTTGTTGTGGACTTGCTTGGGTTTAACCAATTTGAGGTTCACACAGATTATTGAAGTTGTATGTATATGATTTTTGTTAAATTTAGTAAATTTTCAGCTATTATTTTTTAAATATTTTATCAGGCCCACTCTTTCCTCTCCTTCAGAGGCTCAAATATAAGCTCTCTTGATTATCTCACATGCCCCTAAAATTCTTTTCATATTTTTCCTGTCACTTTTTTCTTTTTGATTCAGTAAATGTTGTTGAATTGTTCTCAATTTCTTGGATTCTATCATCAGTCATCTGCACCCAGATCATCCAGTAAGCTTTTTGTTTTGTTTTATTTACTTTTGTTGTGCATATTCCTATTTCTATAATTTCAATTTTTTTCTTTCTTATAACTTTTATCTCTTTGCTGAATTTTTCTATTATTTTCTCTTTTTTTTTCATGGAAGTTTGTAATTGCTTGTTGAAGGAATTATGTGATAGGTGCTTTAAAATTCTTGTCAGATAACTTCAACATCTGCTAGCATCTAATTGTCCATGTGTCATTGTCTATTTTTTTATGTTGTAATTTTCCTGATTTTTGGTATGACCAATGGTTTTTCATTGTATCCTTGACCTATGATCTGGATCTTATTTATTCTTCCTCAAAAAAAAAAGTTTTACTATTGATTTGCAACATTAGGTCTGTTTTATCCTCACTGCTTTCCTTTTCCAGATGTGTGGTTTAAACAGCAATTATTCTATGTGTGTGTCTATTTGTTCTTTCAATTCTATCAGTATTTCTTTGAGTTTTTTGTGGAAAATTCACATAACATAAAAAGTATGAAATTAAACATTTTTAAGTGTACAGTTCAGTGGCATTAGTACATGCACATTATTGTGCAGCCATCACCAGCATCCATCTCTAGAAATTTTCCCATCGTCACAAACTGAAACACTATACACATTAAAGAAAAACTCCTCATTTTCCAATTCTCACAGTCACTGGCAACACCATCCTATATTTCTGTCCCTATGAATTTGACTACTATAGGTGGCTCAGATAAATGGAATTATACAGTATTTGTACTTTTCTGACTGGCTTATTTCACTGACAATAACCTCTTTAAGGTCCATTAATCTTGTAGCATGTGTCAGAATTCCCTTTTAAAGGCTAAATGATACCTCATTTTATGCATACTTCACATTTTGTTTATCTATTTATTCATTGATGAATACTAGTTTCCACCGTTTGACTCCTGTGAATAATGCTGCTATAAACGTGAGTGTATAAATATGTTTCAGTTCCTGCTTTCAGTTCTTTTGAGTATATACCAAGAAATGGAATTTCTGGATCATATGGTAATTATATTTTTAATTTTTTGAGGAACCACCATGCTGGTTCCATGGAGGCTGCACCATTTTGTGTCCCCACCAACATTGCCTAAGATTTCCAATTATCCATATTCTTTCCTATTCTTATTATTTTCTGGGGTTTTGATAATAGCTATTCTAAAGGATGTGAAGAAGCATCTCATGTGGTTTTGGTTTGCATTTCTCTAATGATTAGTGATGCAGAGCATCTGTTCAAATCCTTTTCTCATTTTATAATGGAGTTGTTTGTTGTTGAATATCAGAATTTGTAAAATATATTCTCCATATTGACATCTTATGGCACATGTTAGTTGCAAATATTTTTCCTATTAGATGGCTGCATCTTTATTCTGTTGATAGTATCCTTTGATACACAAAAGTTTATATATACATTATACATATGTATATACATACACATATATATGTGTATATATATATATATATTCATCTGTACCTTTAGTTCTTATATTAAAGTTTTGAATCATTTTGAGTTATTTTTTGTATATGGTGTAAAGTAAGAATCTGACTTCATTCTTTTGCACGTGGATATCTAAATTTCTTCCCACAATTTGTTGAAAATACTGTCCTTAACTAATTGGTTGCTCATGGCATCCTTGTCAAAAATAATTTGACTTTTCATATAAGTTTATTTTGGACACTCTATTCTAGTCCACTGGTCTTTATATCTCTCTTTATGTTAGTATCATGCTGTTTTCATTCCTGTAGCTTTATGGTAAGTTTTGTAATCAGGCAGTGTAAGACTTCTGGCTTTATTTTTCTAAAGGTTATTTTGGCTCTTCATTGTCTCCTGAGATTCAATATGAATATTGGGATGGATTTCTCTGTTTCTCAAAAAAAAAAACTTGGAATTGTGATGGGGTGGTATTGAATCTCTAGATTTCTTTGATAGCAGCATTGACACCTTAAAAATTTTAAGTCTTTCAAACATGTGCATGGAATATATTTCAATTTATTTGCATTTTCCTTAATTTCTTTTAGCAACATTTTGTATTTCCAGTGTACGTCTTTTAGCTCCTTTGTTAAGTTAATTCCTAAGTTTTTTTTTATTATTTTTCGTGATGTAAATGGAATTGTTTTCTTTTTTTTAAACATCTTTATTGGGGTATAATTGCTTTACAATGGTATGTTAGTTTATGCTTTATAACAAAGTGAATCAGTTATACATATACATATGCTCCCATATCTCTTCCCTCTTGCATCTCCCTCCCTCCCACCCTCCCTATCCCACCCCTCCAGGTGGTCACAAAACACCGAGCCGACATCCCTGTGCCATGCGGCTGCTTCCCACTAGCTATCTACCTTACGTTTGTTAGTGTATATACGTCCATGCCTCTCTCTTGCCCCGTCACAGCTAACCCTTCCCTCTCCCCATATGCTCAAGTCCATTCTCTAGTAGGTCTGTGTCTTTATTCCTGTCTTAACCCTAGGTTCTTCATGACATTGTTTTTTTCTTAAATTCCATATATATGTGTTAGCATACGGTATTTGTCTTTTTCTTTCTGACTTACTTCACTCTGTATGACAGACTCTAGGTCTATCTACCTCATTACAAATAGCTCAATTTAGTTTCTTTTTATGGGTGAGTAATATTCCAATGTATATATGTGCCACATCATCTTTATCCATTCATCCGATGATGGGCACTTAGGTTGTTTCCATCTCCAGGCTATTGTAAATAGAGCTGCAATGAACCTTTTGGTACATGACACTTTTTGAATTTTGTTTTTCTCAGGGTATATGCCCAGTAGTAGGATTGCTGGGTCATATGGTTGTTCTATTTGTAATTTTTTAAGGAACCTCCATACTGTTCTCCATAGTGGCTGAAACAATTCACATTCCCACCAGCAGTGCAAGAGTGTTCCCTATTCTCCACACCCTCTCCAACATTTATTGTTTCTAGATTTTTTGATAATGGCTATTCTGACTGGTGTGAGATGATATCTCATTGTAGTTTTGACTTGCATTTCTCTAATGATTAATGATGTTGAGCATTCTTTCATGTGTTTGTTGGCAGTCTGTATATCTGCTTTGGAGAAATGTCTATTTAGGTCTTCTGCCCATTTTTGGATTGGGTTGTTTGTTTTTTTGTTATTGAGCTGCATGAGCTGCTTGTAAATTTTGGAGATTAATCCTTTGTCAGTTGCTTCATTAGAAAATATTTTCTTCCATTCTGAGGGTTGTCTTTTGGTCTTGTTTATGGTTTCCTCTGCTGTGCAAAAGCTTTGAAGTTTCATTACGTCCCAGCTGTTTATTTTTGTTTTTATTTCCATTTCTCTAGGAGGTGGACCAAAAAGGATCTTGCTGTGATTTATATCATAGAGTGTTCTGCCTATGTTTTCCTTTAAGAGTTTGATAGTTTCTGGCCTTAGATTTAGGTCTTTAATCCATTTTGAGATTATTTTGTGTATGGTGTTAGGGAGTGATCTAATCTCATACTTTTACATGTACCTGTCCAGTTTTCCCAGCACCACTTATTGAAGAGGCTGTCCTTTCTCCACTGTACATTCCTGCCACCTTTATCAAAGATAAGGTGTCCATATGTGCGTGGGTTTATCTCTGGGCTTTCTATCCTGTTGCATTGATCTATCTTTCTGTTTTTGTGCCAGTACCATACTGTCTTGATTACTGTAGCTTTGCTGTATAGTCTGAAGTCAGGGAGCCTGATTCATCCAGTTCCTTTTTTCATTCTCAAGATTGCTTTGGCTATTCGGGTTCTTTTGTGTTTCCATACAAATTGTGAATTTTTTTGTTCTAGTTCTGTGAAAAATGCCAGTGATAGTTTGATAGGGATTGCATTGGATCTGCAGATTGCTTTCGTAGTAGAGTCATTTTCACAATGTTGATTCTTCCAATCCAAGAACATGGTATATATCTCCGTCTATTTGTATCATCTTTAATTTCTTTCATCAGTGTCTTATAATTTTCTGCATACAGGTCTTTTGTCTCCTTAGGTAGGTTTATTCCTAGATATTTTATTGTTTTTGTTGCAATGGTAAATGGGAGTGTTTTCTTGATTTCACTTTCAGATTTTTCGCCATTAGTATATAGGAATGCCAGAGATTTCTCTGCATTAATCTTGTATCCTGCTACTTTACCACATTCATTGATTACCTCTAGTAGTTTTCTGGTAGCATCTTTAGGATTCTCTATGTATAGTATCATGTCATATGCAAACAGTGACAGCTTTACTTCTTCTTTTCCGATTTGGATTCCTTTTATTTCCTTTTCTTCTCTGATTGCTGTGTCTAAAACTTCCAAAACTATGTTGAATAATAGTGGTGAGAGTGGGCAACCTTGTCTTGTTCCTGATCTTAGTGGAAATGCTTTCAGTTTTTCACCATTGAGGATGATGTTGGCTGTGGGCTTGTCATATATGGCCTTTATTATGTTGAGGAAAGTTCCCTCTATGCCTACTCTCTGGAGGGTTTTTATCATAAATGGGTGTTGAATTTTGTCAAAAGCTTTCTCTGCATCTATTGAGGTGATCATACGGTTTTACTCCTTCAATTTGTTAATATGGTTTACCACATTGATAAATTTGCGTATATTGAAGAATCCTTGCATTCCTGGAATAAAACCCACTTGATCATGGTGTATGATCCTTTTAATGTGCTGTTGGATTCTGTTGGCTAGTATTTTGTTGAGGATTTTTGCATCTATGTTCATCAGTGATATTGGTCTGTAGTTTTCTTTCTTTGTGACATCCTTGCCTGGTTTGGTATCAAGGTGATGGTGGCCTCATAGAAGGAGTTTGGGAGTGTTCCTCCCTCTGCTATATTTTGGAAGAGTTTGAGAAGTATATGTGTTAGCCCTTCTCTAAATGTTCGATAGAATTCGCCTGTGAAGCCATCTGGTCCTGGGCTTTTGTTTGTTGGAAGATTTTTAATCACAGTTTCAATTTCAGTGCTTGTGATTGGTCTGTTCATATTTTCTATTTCTTCCTGATGCAGTCTTGGCAGGTTGTGCATTTCTAAGAATTTGTCCATTTCTTCCAGATTGTCCATTTTATTGGCATATAGTTGTTTGTAGTAATCTCTCATGATGTTTTTTATTTCTGCAGTGTCAGTTGTTACTTATCCTTTATCATTTCTAATTCTATTGATTTGAGTCTTCTCCCTTTTTTTCTTGATGAGTCTGCCTAATAGTTTATCTATTTTGTTTATCTTCTCAAAGAACCAGCTTTGAGTTTTACTGATCTTTGCTATCATTTCCTTCATTTCTTTTTCATTTATTTCTGATCTGATTTTTATGATTTCCTTCCTTCTGCTAACGTTGGGTATTTTTTGTTCTTCTTTCTTTAATTGCTTGAGGTGCAAGGTTAGGTTGTTTATTCGAGATGTTTCTTGCTTCTTAAGGTGGGCTTGTATTACTATAAACTTCCCTCTTAGAAATGCTTTAGCTGCCTCCCATAGGTTTTGGGTCGTTGTGTCTCCATTGTCATTTGTTTCTAAGTATTTTTTTATTTCCTCTTTGATTTCTTCAGTGATCACTTCGTTATTAAGTACTGTATTGTTTAGCCTCCATGTGTTTGTATCTTTTACAGATCTTTTCCTGTAATTGATATCTAGTCTCATGGCATTGTGGTCAGAATAGATACTTGATACAATTTCAATTTTCTTAAATTTACCAACGCTTGATTTGTGACCCAAGATATGATCTATCCTGGAGAATGTTCCATGAGCACTTGAGAAAAATGTGTATTCTGTTGTTTTTGGCTGGAGTGTCCTATAAATATCAATTAAGTCCATCTTGTTTAATGTATCATTTAAAGCTTGTGTTTCCTTATTTATTTTCATTTTGGATGATCTGTCCATTGGTGCAAGTGGGGTGTTAAAGTCCCCTACTATGAATGTGTTACTGTCGATTTCCCCTTTTATGGCTGTTAGTACTTGCCTTATGTATTGAGGTGCTCCTATGTTGGGTGCATAAATATTTACAATTGTTATATCTTCTTCTTGGATCGATCCCTTGATCATTATGTAGTGCCCTTCTTTGTCTCTTCTAATAGCCTTTATTTTAAAGTCTATTTTGTGTGATATGAGAATTGCTACTCCAGCTTTCTTTTGTTTTCCATTTGCATGGAATATCTTTTTCCATCCCCTTACTTTCAGTCTGTATGTGTCTCTAGGTCTGAAGTGGGTCTCTTGTAGACAGCATATATTTGGGTCTTGTTTTTGTATCCATTCAGCCAATCTGAGTCTTTTGGTGGGAGCATTTAGTCCATTTACATTTAAGGTAAATATCAATATGTATGTTCCTATTCCCATTTTCTAAATTGTTTTGTGTTCGTTATTATAGATCTTTTCCTTCTCTTGTGTTTCTTGCCTAGAGAAGTTCCTTTAGCATTTGTTGTAAAGCTGGTTTGGTGGTGCTGAACTCTCTCAGCTTTTGCTTGTCTGTAAAGGTTTTAATTTCTCCATCAAATCTGAATGAGATTCTTGCCTGTTAGAATAATCTTGGTTGCAGGTTTTTCTCCTTCATCACTTTCAGTATGTCCTGCCACTGCCTTCTGGCTTGCAGAGCTTCTGCTGAGAGATCAGCTGTTAACCTTATGGGGATTCCCTTATGTGTTATTTGTTGTTTTTCCCTTGCTGCTTTTAATATGCTTTCTTTGTATTTATTTTTTGACAGTTTGATTAATATGTGTCTTGGTGTATTTCTCCTTGTATTTATCCTGTATGGGACTCTCTGTGCTTCCTGGACTTGATTAACTATTTCCTTTCCCTTATTAGGGAAGTTTTCAACTAGAATCTCTTCAAATATTTTTGCAGTACCTGTCTTTTTCTCTTCCTCTTCTGGAACCACTATAATTCAAATATTAGTGTGTTTACTGTTGTCCCAGAGGTCTCTGAGACTGTCCTCAGTTCTTTTCATTCTTTTTTCTTTATTCTGCTCTGCAGTAGTTATTTCCACTATTTTATCTTTCAGGTCACTTATCCATTCTTCTGCCTCAGTTATTCTGCTCTTGATCCCATCTAGAGTGTTTTTCATTTCATTTATTGTGTTGTTCATCATTGTTTGTTTCATCTTTAGTTCTTCTAGGTCCTTGTTAACTGTTTCTTGCATTTTGTCCATTCTATTTCCAAGATTTTGGATCATCTTTACTATAGTATTCTGAATTCTTTTTCAGGTAGACTGCCTATTTCCTCTTCATTTGTTAGGTCTGGTGCATTGTTATCTTGCTCCTTCATCTGCTGTGTGTTTTTCTGTCTTCTCATTTTGATTATGTTACTGTGTTTGGGGTCTCCTTTTTGCAGGCTGCAGGTTCGTAGTTCCTACTGTTTTTGATGTCTGTGCCCAGTGGCTAAGGTTCTTTCAGTGGATTGTGTAGGCTTCCTGGTGGAGGGGACTAGTGCCTGTGTTCTGGTGGATGAGGCTGGATCTTGTCTCTCTAGTGGGCAGGTCCACGTCTAGTGGTATGTTTTGGGGTGTCTGTGGGCTTATTATGATTTTAGACAGCCTCTCTGCTGATGGGTGGGGTTGTGTTCCTGTTTTGCTAGTTGTTTGGCATAGGTTGTCTTGCACTGTAGTTTGCTGGTCATTGAGTGAAGCTGGGTGCTGGTGTTGAGATGGAGATCTCTGGGAGATTTTTGCCATTTGATATTATGTGGAGTTGAGAGGTCTCTTGTTGACCAGTGTCCTGAAATTGGCTCTCCCACCTCAGAGCCACAGCACTGACTCCTGGCTGCAGCACCAAGAACCTTTCATCCACATGGCTCAGAATAAAAGGGAGACAAAGTAGAGAGAAAGAATTAGTAGAAGTAGGAAGAAAGAAAGAAAGAAAGAAAGAAAGAAAGGAAGAAAGAAAGATAGATAGAAAGAAAGAAAGGAGGGAAGGAAGGAAGGAAGGAAGAAAGGAAGTAAGAAAGAAGAAAGGAAGGAAAGAAGGAAAGAAGAAAGAAGGAAAGAAAGGAGGGAGGGAGAGAGGGAGGAAGGAAGGAAGGAAGGAGGGAAGGAAGGAAAAAAGAAAGAAAGAAAGAAAGAACATACAGTAAAATAAAATAAAGTATAATAAAGTTATTAAATTAAAAATAATTATTTAGAAAAAAAAGGGATGGATAGAACCTTAGGACAAATGGTGGAAGCAAAGCTATACAAACAAAATCTTACACAGAAGCATACACATACACCCTCACAAAACGAGGAAAAGAGGAAAAAATCATAAATCTTGCTCTCAAAGTCCACCTCCTCAATTTGGGATGATTTGTTGTCTAAAGGAGGGAAGGAAGGAAAGAAAGAAAGAAAGAAAGAAAGAAAGAAAGAAAGAAAGAAAGAAAGAAAGAAAGAAAGTAAAGTATAATAAAGTTATTAAAATTAAAATTAATTTTTAAGAAAAATCATTAAAAAAAGAAAACACAGACGGATAGAACCCTAGGACAAATGGTGGAGGCAAAGCTATACAGACAAATTCTCACACAGAAGCATACACATACACACTCACCAAAAGAGGAAAAGGGGAAAAAATCATAAATCTTGCTCTCGAAGCCCACCTCCTCAATTTGGGATGACTCATTGTCTATTCATGTATTCCACAGATGCAGGGTACATCAAGTTGACTGTGGAGCTTTCATCCGCTGATTCTGAGGCTGCTGGGAGAGATTTCCCTTTCTCTTCTTTGTTCTCACAGCTCACAGCGGCTCAGCTTTGGATTTGGCCCTGCCTCTGCATGTAGGTCGCTGGAGGGCGTCTGTTTTTTGTTCAGACAGGACGGGGTTAAAGAGCCACTGATTCGAGGGCTGTGGCTCACTCAGACCGGGGGGAGGGAGGGGCGCGGAGTGCGGGGCAAGCCTGCAGCGGCAGAGGCCGGCGTGACATTGCACCAGCCTGAGGACCGTTGTGCATTCTCCCGGGGAAGTTGTCCCTGGATCCCGGGAACCTGGCAGTGGCGGGCTGCACAGGCTCCGCGGAAGAGGGGTGTGGATAGTGACATGTGCTCCCACACAGGCCCCTTGGTGGCGGCAGCAGCAGCCTTAGCATCTCCTGCCTGTCTCTGGGGTCTGCGATTTTAGTCGCGGCTTGCGCCCATCTCTGTGGTCCGTGCTTTTAGCCGTGGCTCGCGCCTGTCTCTGGAGTTCCTTTAAGCAGCGCTCTTAAAACCCTCTCCTTGTGCACCAGGTAACAAAGAGGGAAGAAAACGTCTCTTGCCTCTTCGGCAGCTCCAGTCCTTTTCCCGGCTTCCCTCCTGGCTAGCCATGGTGCACTAACCCCTTCAGGCTCTGTTCACGCAGCCAACCCCAGTCCTCACCCTGCATTCTGACCAAAGCCCGAGCCTCAGCTCACAGCCCTGCCTGCCCTGGAGGGTGAGCAGACAAGCCTCTCGGGCTGGTGAGTGCTGGTCGGCACTGATCCTCCTTGCGGGAATCTCTCTGCTTTGTCCTCCACACCCCTGTTGCTATGCCCTCCTCCGTGGCTCCGAAGATCCCCCCTCCACCTCCCGGACTCTCCGACTGCGAAGGGGCTTCCTAGTTTGTGGAAACCTTTCCTCCTTCACAGCTCCCTCCCACTGGTGCAGGTCCCATCCCTATTCTTTTGTCTCTGGTTTTTCTTCTTTTCTTTTGCCCTACCCAGGTACGTGGGGAGTTTCTTGCATTTTGGGAGGTCTGAGGTCTTCTGCCAGCATTCAGTAGGTGTTCTGTAGGAGTTGCTCCACGTGTAGATGTTTTTCTGTTGTATCTGTGGGGAGGAAGGTGATCTCCGCATCTTACTCTTCCACCGTCTTCCCCTCCGCCTTTGGAATTGTTTTCTTAATTTCATTTTTCTGTTTTTTATTGTCAGTGTATACAAAGAAAAATATTTTTGACTCTTGATTTTTCACCTGCAACCTTGCTGAATTTGTTTATTTGTTCAAAAAACTGTGAAATATTTAGTGTTTCCTACATATAAGATCATGCCATTTGCAGAGATAATTTCACTTATTCCATTCTAATTTGGATGCCTTTTTTTTTCTCTTTCATGTAAACTTTCCCTATCTAAGACTTGCAGTAATATGTTGAATAGAGGTGGTAAAAGTGTGCATCCTTTTTTTGTTCCTGCTCTTAGAGGAAATCTTTCAGCCCTTCTCCATTGAAAATGTCTTTAACAGTAAGTTTTTCACATATAGTTTTAATGGGCAGAATTGTGTTCCCCCAAATCCATATGTTTAGGTCCTAACATTGAGTACTTCAGATTGTGTATATATTTGGAGATAGTAACTTTAAAGAAGTAATTAAATTACAATTATGCCATGAGATCTAGCTCTAATTCAATATGACTGGTTTACTTATAAAAGAAAAAATTTGATCAGAGATATATACAGAAAGAACACCATGTGGAGACACACTGAGAAGATGGTCATCTAGCCAAGGAGAGAGACCGCAAAAGAAAACAAACCCACAAAACCTTGATTTTGGTGCAAGCAAGGAGAAACCAGGTCACATCCTCAATTCTTTGCTTAGAAATCCCCTCAGCTAAATACAAAAGTTATCACTTACCAGAATTGAAAAAGCAAATTTCTGTTGTTTAAGCTACCCAGTCTGTGGCAGTCCTAGCAAAATAATATAGATTTGGTAATTTGAAGTGGAATATCTATGTTAAAAATACCTTGAAATGTGGAAGTGGCTTTAGAACTAAGTAATGGGTTGAGGCTGGAAGTGTTTTGAGGTGCATAATTATTTTTAAAATCATAGATTACCTTGAAGAGACAGTTGGTAGAAATATGAACATTAAAAATGCTTCTGGTGATATCTCAGAGGAAAGTCTATTCTTTTATTTCTATTTTTTTTCACAGTATGTAATGGCTTTATTTGGAGTTCTGTATTACATCAGTTATATCAAGATTTTTTTCAATAATATGAATAAATCTATGGAAAAGTATCTTATCAAATTTGCAGGTGACATTTACAGAAAAACACAACTATGATATCTAATACAAATTTACATTAAAATATTTGGTTGCAATAATGAGCTGATTCTGAAAGGAGCAATTTCTTTTTTTTTCTTTTTTAACTTCAAGAAAATACTTCTCTATAATTTATTTATATTTCCCTCTTTCACTTTTAAGATGTATGAGAATTGAATCCATTTACTGGTACACCCAAAGAGCTTAGCATCTATATTATTATTATTTATTATTATTATTATTATGTAACATCTTTATTGGAGTATAATTGTGTTACAATGGTGTGTTAGTTTCTGCTTTATAACAAAGTGACTCAGTTGTACATATACATATGTCACAATTACTCGTCCCTTTTGCATCTCCTCCCTCCCAACCTCCCTATCCCACACCCCATATCCCACACCTCTACGTGGTCACAAAGCACCGAGCAGATCTCCCTGTGCTATGCAGCTGCTTCCCACTAGCTATTTATTTTACATTTTGTAGTGTATATATGTCCATGCCACTCTCTCACTTTGTCCCAGCTTACCCTTCCCCCTCCCCGTATCCTCAAGTCCATTCAAAAGAAGGTCTGCATTTTTATTCCTGTCTTGCCACTAGGCTCTTCATGCACTTTTGTTTTTTTCTTTTAGATTCCATACATATGTGCTAGCATACGGTATTTGTTTTTCTCTTTCTGACTTACTTCACTCTGTATGACAGTCTTTATGTCCATCCACTTCACTACAAATAACTCAGTTTTGTTCCTTTTATGGCTGAGTAATAATACATTTTATAAATGTGTCACATCTTCTTTATGCATTCATCTCTTGATGGACACTTAGGTTGTTTCCACGACCTGGCTATTTTAAACAGAGCTGCAATGAAACTTGTGGTACATGACTCTTTTTGAATTATGGTTTTCTCAGGGTATATGCCCAGTAGTAGGATGACTGGGTTGTATGGTAGTTCTAATTTTAGTTTTTTAAGCAAGCTCGATACTGTTCTACATAATGGCTGTATCAATTTACATTCCCACCAACAGGGCAAGAGAGTTCCTTTTTCTCCTCACCCTTTCCAGCATTTATTGTTTGTAGATTTTTTGATGATGGCCATTCTGACTGGTGTGAGATGATATCTCATTGTAGTTTTGATTTGCATTCCTCTAATGATTATTGATGTTGAGCATTCTTTCATGTGTCTGTTGGCAATCTGTATATCTCCTTTGGAGAAATGTCTATTTAGGTCTTCTGCCCATTTTTGGATTGGGTTGTTTCTTTTTTTGAAATCGAGCTACAAGTGCTGCTTGTAAATTTTGGAGATTAATCCTTTGTCAGTTGCTTCATTTGCAAATATTTCCTCCCATTCTGAGGGTTGTCTTTTGATCTTGTTTATGGATTCCTTTGCTGTGCCAAAGCTTTGAAGTTTCATTAGGTCCCATTTGTTTATTTTTGTTTTTATTTCCATTTCTCTAGGAGGTGGGTCAAAAAGGATCTTGCTGTGATTTATGTCATAGTGTATTCTGCCTATGTTTGCCTCTAAGAGTTTGATAGTTTCTGGCCTTACATTTATGTATTTAATCCATTTTGAGTTTATTTTTGTGTATGCTGTTAGGGAGTGTTCTAATTTCATTCTTTTACATGTAGCTGTCCAGTTTTCCCAGCACCACTTATTGAACAGGCTGTCTTTTCTCAATTGTATATTCTTGCCTCCTTTATCAAAGATAAGGTGACCATATGTGTGTGGGTTTATCTCTGTTTTTTCTATCCTGTTCCACTGACCCATATTTCGGTTTCTGTGCCAGTACCATACTATCTTGATTACTATAGCTTTGTAGAGTAGTCTGAAGTCAAGGAGCCTGATTCCTCCAGCTCCGTTTTTCTTTCTCAAGATTGCTTTGGGTTTCTGGGGTCTTTTGTGTTTCCATACAAATTGTGAATTTTTTTGTTCTATTTCTGTGAAAAATGCCAGTGGCACTTTGGTAGGGATTGCATTGAATTTGTAGATTGCTTTGGGTAATATAGTCATTTACACAATGTTGATTCTTCCAATCCAAGAACATGGTATATCCCTCCAGCTATTTGTATCATATTTAATATCTTTCATCAGTGTCTTATAATTTTCCACATTCAGGTCTTTTTTGTCCTTAGGTAGTTTTATTCCTAGATATTTTATTCTTTTGTTGCAATGGTAATTGAGAGTGTTTTCTTAATTTCACTTTTAGATCTTTCAACATTAGTATATAGGAATGCAGGAGATTCCTGTACATTAATTTTGTATCCTGTTACTTTACCAAATTCATTGATTTGCTCTACTAGTTTTCTAGTAGCATCTTTAGGATTCTCTATGTATAGTATCATGTCATCTGCAAACAGTGACAGCTTTACTTCTTCTTTTCCAGTTTAGCTTCCTTTTATTTCTTTTTCTTCTCTGATCGTTGTGGCTAAAACTTCCATAACTATGTTAAAAAATAGTGGTGATAGTAGGCAACCTTGTTTTGATCTTGATCTTAGTGGAAATTTTTTCAGTTTTTCACCATTGAAGACGATGTTGGCTGTGGGTTTGTCATATATGGCCTTTATTAGGTTGAGGAAAGTTCCCTCTATGCCTACATTCTGGAGGGTTTTTATCAGAAATGGGGGTTGAATTTTGTCGAAAATTTCTCTGCATCTATTGAGATGATCATATAGTTTTTCTCCTTCAATTTTTTAATGTGATCTATCACGTTGATTGATTTTTGTATATTGAAAAATCCTTCCATTCCTGGGATAAACCCCAATTGATCATAATGTATGATCCTTTCAATGTGCTATTGGATTCTGTTTGTTAGTAGTTTGTTGAGGATTTTTACATCTATGTTCATCAGTGATATTGGCCTGTAGTTTTCTTTCTTTGTGATATCTTTTTCTCGTTTTGGTATCAGAGTGATGGTGGCCTTGTAGAATGAGTTTGGGAGTGTTCCTACCTCTGCTATATTTTGGAAGAGTTTGAGAACGGTAGGTGTTAGCTCTTCCGTAAATGTTTGATATAATTTGCCTGTGAAGCCATCTTTCCCTGGGCTCTTGTTAGTTGGAAGATTTTTAATCACAGTTTCAAATTCAGTTCTTGGAATTGGTCTGTTTATATTTTGTATTTTGTTCTGGTTCAGTCTCGGAAGGTTGTACATTTATAAGAATTTGTCCATTTCTTCCAGGTTGTCCATTTTTTTGGCAGACAGTTTCTTGTAGTAATCTCTCATGAACCTTTGTATTTCTGCAGTGTCGTTTTTACTTCTTCTTTTTCATATCTTATTCTATTTGTTTGAGTTTTCCCCATTTTGTCCTTGGTAAGTCTGACTAATGGTTTATCATTTTTTTATCTTCTTAAAGAACCAGCTTTTAGTTTTACTGATCTTTGCTATTGTTACCCTCATTTCTTTTTCATTTATTCCTGATCTGATCTTTATGATTTCTTTCCTTCTGCTAACTTTGGAGTTTTTTTGCTCTTCTTTCTCTAATTGCTTTAGGTGTAAATTTAGGTTGTTTATTTGAGATGTTTCTTGTTTCTTAAGGTAGGATATTATTTCTTTAAACTTCCCTCTTAGAACTGCTTTTGCTGCATCCCATAGGTTTTTGGTCATCATGTATTCATTGTCATTTTTTTCTAGGTATTTTTTTATTTCCTCTTTGATTTCTCCAGTGATCTCTTGGTTATTAACTAGTGTGTTGTTTAGACTCCATGTGCTTTTATTTTTTACAGATCTTTTCTTGTAATTGATATCTAGTCTCATAGCATTGTGATTGGAAAAGATACCTGATACAATTTCAACTTTCTTAAACTCACCAAGGCTTGATTTGTGACCCAAGGTAGGATCTATCCTGGAGAATGTTCCATGAGCACTTGTGAAGAAAGGGTATTCTGTTGTTTTTGGATGGAATGTCCTATAAATTTCAATTAAGTCTATATTCTTTATTGTATCATTGAAAGCCTGTGTTTCCTTACTTATTTTCATTTTGGATTATCTCACCATTGGTGAAAGTGGGGTGTTACAGTCCCCTACTATGATTTTGTTACTGTCGATTCCCCCTTTGATGGCTGTTAGTATTCGCCTTATGTATTGAGGTGCTCCTATGTTGTGTGCATAAATATTTACAGTTGTTATATCTTCTTCTTGGATTGATCCCTTGATCATTATGTAGTGTCCTTCTTTGTCTCTTGGAATAGCCTTTGTTTTAAAGTCTATTTTGTCTGATATGAGTATTGCTACTCCACCTTTCTTTTGATTTCCATTTGCATGAGATATCTTTTTCCATCTCCTCACTTTTAGTCTGTATGTGTCCCTAGGTTTGAAGTGGGTCTCTTGTAGACAGTATATATTCGGGTCTTGTTTTTGTATCCATTTAGGAATGTATATTTTTTGGTTTGAGTATTTAATCCATTTACATTTAAGGTATTTATCGATATGTATGTTTCTATTACCATTTTCTTAATTGTTTTGGGTGTATTATTGTAGGTGTTTTCCTTCTCTTTTGTTTCCTGCCTAGAGAATTCATTTAGCTTTTGTTGTAAAGCTGGTTTAGTGGTTCTGTATTCTCTTACCTTTTGCTTGTCTGTAAAGGTTTTAATTTTTCCATCAAATCTGCATGAGATACTTTCTGGGTAGAGTAATCCTGGTTGTAGGATTTCTCTTTCTTCACTTTTAATAGGTCCCGTCACTCCCTGCTGGCTTTCAGTGTTTCTGCTGAATGATCAGCTGTTAACCTTATGGGGATTCCTTTTTGTGTTATTTGTTGTTTTTCCCTTGCTGGTTTTAATATATGTTCTTTGTATTTAATTTTTGATAGCTTGATTAATATGTGTCTTGTCATGTCTGTCCTTGGATTTATCCTGTATGGGACTCTCTGTCCTTCCAGGACTTTAATTATTTCCTTTCCCATATAGGGAAGTTTTCAAGTATAATCTCTTGAAATATTTTCTCAGACCCTTTCTCTTTCTTTTATTCTTCTGGGACTGTTCATTTCGAATGTTGGTTCATTTAGTGTTGTCCCAGACGTCTCTGAGACTGTCCTCAAAGCTTTTCATTCTTTTTTCTTTATTCTGCTCTACTGTAGTTATTTCCACTATTTTATATTCCAGGTCACTTATCCATTCTTCTGCCTCAGTTATTCTACTATTGATCCCTTCTAGAGAATTTTCAATTTCATTTATTGTGTTGTTCATCACTGTTTGTTTGCTCTTTAGTTCTTCTAGTTCCTTGTTAAATGTTTCTTGTGTTTTCTCCATTCTATTTCCAAGATTTTGGATCATCTTTATTATCATTATTCTGAATTCTTTTTCAGGTAGACTGCCTATTTCCTCTTCATTTATTAGGTCTGGTGTGTTTTTGCCTTGCTCCTTCATCTGCCATGTGTTTCTCTGTCTTCTCATTTTGCTTAACTTACTGTGTTTGGGGTCTCCTTTATGCAGGCTGCAGGTTCGCAGTTTCCATTGTTTTTGGTGTCTGTCCCAAGTGGCTAAGATTGCTTCGGTGGGTTGTGTAGGCTTCCTGGTGGAAGGGATTAATGTCTATGTTCTGGTGGATGAGGCTGGATCTTCTCTTTCTGGTGGGCAGGTCCACACCTGGGAGTGTATTTTGTGGTGACTATGGCCTTATTATGATCTTAGGCAGCCTCTGTGCTAATGGATACTGTTGTGTTCCTGTCTTGCTACTTGTTTGGCATAAGCTGTCCAGCACTGTAGCTTGCTGGTCAGTGAGTGGAGCTGGGTCTTGGTATTGAGATGGAAATCTGTGGGAGATTTTCACCATTTGATACTACAAGGAACTGGGAGGTCTCTTGTGTACCAGTGTCCTGAACTTGGCTCTCCTACCTCAGAGGCACACCCCTAATACCTGGCTGGAGCACCATGAGCCTGTCCTCCACAATGCTCAGTAAAAAAGGGAGAAAAAAAAATAATAAAAGAAAGAAGAATATAAAATAAAATGAAACAAAATAAATTAAAATAAAATAAAGTTATTAAAATAAAAATAAATTAAGTAATAAACACACACACACACACACACACAAATGGACAGACAGAACCCTAGGACAAATGGTAAAAGCAAAGCTATGCAGACAAAATCACACAGAGAAGCATACATATACATACTCACAAAAAGAGAAAAAGTGAAATAAATAAATAAATAAATATAAATAAATAAATAAATAAATAAATAAACATATATATATATATATATTTGCTCCTGAAGTCTACCTCCTCAATTTGAGATGATTTGTTGTCTATTCAGGTATTCCACAGATGCAGGGTACATCAAGTTGATTGTGAAGATTAATTCCACTGCTCCTGAGGCTGCTGGGTGAGATTTACCTTTCTCTTCTTTGTTCGCACAGCTCCCAGGATTCAGCTTTGGATTTGTCCCCGTTTCTGTATGTAGGTCACCTGAGGGCATCTGTTCTTCGCTCAGAGAGGACGGGGTTAAAGGAGCAGCTGATTCGGGGGCTCTGGCTCACTCAGGCTGGGGGACGAAGGGGTACGGAGTGTGGGGCGAGCCTGCAGCGGCAGAGGCCGTTGTGATGTTGCATCAGCCTGAGACATGCCATGCATTCTCCTGGGGAAGTTGTCCCTGGATCCTGGGAGGGATCAGGCATAGGCTCCCCGGAGGGACAGTGTGTACAGTGACCTGTGCTTGCACACAGGCTTCTTGGCGGGTGCAGCAGCAGCCTTAGCATCTCATGCCCGTCTCTGGGGTCCTCGCTGATAGCCGCGGCTCACGCCTGTCTTTGGAGCTCCTTTAAGCAGTGCTCTTAATCCCCTCTCCTCAAGCACCAGGAAACAAAGAGGCAAGAAAAAGTCTCTTGTCCCTTTGGCAGGTTTTTCCTGGACTCCCTCTCAGCTAGCTGTAGCTCACTAGCCCCCTTCAGGCTGTGTTCATGCAACCAACCCCAGTCCTCTTCCTGATCTGACCACCTAAGTCTGTTCCTCAGCTCCCAGCCCCCACCAGTCCCGGCGGGTGAGCAGACAATCCTCTCAGGCTGGTGAGTGCTGGTCGGCACTGATCCTCTGTGCAGGAATCCATCTGCTTTGCCCTCCGCACCCCTGTTGCTGTGCTCTTCTCCGTGGCTTGAAGCTTCCCCCCTCCACCACCCACAGTCTCTGCCCGTGAAGGGCCTTCCTAATGTGTGGAAACCTTTCCTCCTTCACAGCTCCCTCCCACTTGTGCAGGTCCCGTCCCTATTCTTTTGTCTCTGTTTGTTTCTTTTTTCTTTTGCCCTACCCAGGTACGTGGGGAGTTTCTTGCGTTTTGGGAGTTCTGAGGTCTTCTGCCAGTGTTTAATAGGTGTTCTGTAAGAGTTGTTCCATATGTAGATGTATTTCTGATGTATTTGTGGGGAGGAAGGTGATCTCTGTGTCTTACTCTTCCACCATCTTGAAGCTCCTCTATTCTTTTATGAAGTAGCAAATAACTTGGCTGAATTATCTTTTAGTGTTTTGTGGAAAGTAGAAAATGGTAAGTTATAACTCTGATATTTAATTGAGGCAATTTCTTCTTTTTTTTCATTCTGTCAGTGAAGCCATCTTTTCCTATGCTTTATTTCTTGGTAGATTTTTAAATTTCCCATTGAATCATTTTATTGGCTAGAGATCTATTCAGATTTACTATTTCTGCATGATTCATTCTTGGTAACTGTCTATATTTAGGAATTTGTTCATTTCATCCGTGTTTACCAAATTTGTTGGTATACCTTTGTTCTTATTATTCTCTTATAATCTTTTATTTTTCTTTTCTGTAAATCAATAATGTCTCTTCTTTGATTTCTCATTTTAGTTATTTGAATTTTCTTTTTTTTCCTTAATGTAGCTCAATTTTGTTAGTCTTATTGACCTTTTCAACAAACCAACACTTTGTTTGGTTTATTATTTATCTTTCCTATTTTGTTTATTTATACTTTATTTTTCCTTTGTCCTTCTACCTATGAGGTTAGTTCTTCTTTTTTCTAGTTCCTTAAGGAATAAACTTAGGTTGCTGATTTGAGACCTTTTGTAATGTAAATATTTGCAGACATGAATTTCCTTCTTAACACTGCTTTTGCTGCTTCTCGTATGTTTTAGTATGTTGTGTTTTCATTTTCCTTTGTCTCAGGAATTTTAAAATTTCTCTAGTGATATCTTTGACTCATTGGTTGTTTAAGAGTGTATTGTGTAATTTCCAGAGTATTTGTGGATTTTCCAGTTTTCCTTCTGTTGTTGATTTCTAATTTTAATCCATTGTGATTAGAAAATATATTTCATATAATTGCAATTAAAAAAAACTAAGATATGTCTTGTGGCCTAATATGTGATCTATCCTCGAGAATATTCCATGTGCATCTAAGAAGAATATATATTCTACCTTTGTTGGGTATCATTCTGTGTAGGTCTGTTAGGTCTAATTGCTCTGTAGTTTTACTCAAATCCTCTATTTCCATATTCTTCTTATGTCTGGTTGTTCTTTTCACAATTGAAGGTGGATATTGAAGTCTCCTATTATTTTAGTAGAGTTGTCTATTTATCCCTTCTATTTTGTCAATTTATTTCATATGCTTAAAAGCTCTGATGTTTGGTGCATGTGTGTTTATAATCATCATAACATCTTGGAGATTTGATTCTTTTATCATTATCTATAATGCCTTTCTTTGTCTCTTGTAAGAGTTGTTTTTTCTTAAAGTGTTTTTTTTTATATATTAGTATAACCACCTTTGCTCTCATTTGGTTATTGTTTGCATGAAATATCTTTTTTCATTCTTTGACTTTGAAATTATGTGTATCCTTAGATCTAAAGTGAGTTTCTTGTAGGGAGCATGTATTGGGTTCCTGTTTTAATTAATTTTGTCAATCTGTTTTTTAATTGAGGAGTTAAATCCATTTACATTTAATGCAATTACTGATAGTTAAGGACTTACTATTTCCATTTTGTTCTTTGTATTCTGTGTATTTTACAGCTTTTCTTTGTCTCTTATTTCCTCCCATACTGCATTCTTTTGTGATCAGTTAATTTGTTTTGTGTACTGGCATATTTTCATTCTTTTCTTATCTCATTTTGTATATATTCTAAAGATACTCTGTTGTTACAATGGGTATTATATATAGCATCCTATAGTTATAAAAATTTATTTTAAACTAATATCATCTGAAATTCAATCACATTAACAAATACTTTTACAGCTCACACCCCCTCCTTTATGTTATTGAGGTCACAAATTATACCTTTATTTAATTAAATAGATTAGATTAAAATAGATTTATAATTACTTTTGTGCTTTTAGTTTAAATCCTTTGGAAGAATAAAAAATGGGGCTATAAACCAAAATTACAATAATACTAATTTTTATATTTGCTCTTGTATTTATTTACCTTTATTCAGAAAGTTTATATTTATTGGCTTCTAGTTACCATTTAACCAATTTCATTTCCACTTGAAGGACTTCTTTTAGTATTTCTAATAGGGCAGGCCAACTCAGCTTTTGTTTATCTGAAAATAAGTTATTTCTTTCCTCTTTTTTTTTTTTTTTTTTTTTTTGCAGTACGTGGGCCTCTCACTGTTGTAGCCTCTCCCATTGTGGAGCA
This sequence comes from Orcinus orca, assembly GCF_937001465.1. Lineage (NCBI taxonomy): Eukaryota > Metazoa > Chordata > Mammalia > Artiodactyla > Delphinidae > Orcinus > Orcinus orca. The sequence goes on from NC_064580.1 coordinate 71,063,253, forward strand.
CAGGCTCCGGACGCACAGGCTCAGTGGCCATGGCTCATGGGCCTAGACGCTCTGTGGCATGTGGGATCTTCCCAGACCAGGGCACAAACCCATGTCCCCTGCATCGGCAGGCAGACTCTCAACCACTGCGCCACCAGGAAAGCCCTCTTTACTCATTGTTGAAAGAAAGCTTTACCATATACAGGAGTTTTAGTTGGCAGTTTCTTTCTTTTATTTTTTTTAATTCCAGTACTTTAAACGTATAATCCCACTGTCTTTTGTCCTGAAAGTTTTCTGCTTAGAAATCTACTGATAATCTTACTGAGTATCCCTTTTACATGATGAGTGTCCTTCCTCTTGCTGGTTTCAAGTTTCTCTCATTATCTTTGTCTTTTGACAGCTTGATTGTAATGTGTCTCAGTGTAAGTCTCTTTGTATTTTTCCTACTTGTATTCCTTGAGCTTTTTGTGTTTGTATAGCTATGCCTTTCCTCAATTTTTGGACGTTCTCAGCAATTATTATTTCAAATAAAATTCTTTGCCCTTTTGCTTTTCTGTTCTCCTACCTGGACTTCCATCATATGTATATTTGTCTTTTTGATTGTGTCACACTAAGATCTATTCATTTTTATTCACTATTATTTTTCTTTTTGCTGTTCCAAACATATAATTTCAGATGACTTGTCACCAAGTATATTGACTTTTTTCTTCTGCCTGTTTGAGTCTACTGTTGAACCTTTCTGGTAAAATTTTCAATCCAGTTATTGCATTTTTCAGCTCCAGAATTTTTGTTTGGCTCTTTTTGTAATTTCTATCTCTTTGTCAATATTCTGATTTTGTTCATATGTTGTTTTCTGGATTTCCATTAGTTTTATTGTCTATGTTTTCCTTTAGGTGTTTGAGCATAATTAAGATAGTTGTTTTAAAGTTTTTATCTGGTAAATATGAAGTCTGTGTTTATTCATTGATGGTTTATGGAGATTAATATGTTTCTATAATGGGTTACGTTTTTCTGTTTCTTTGTGTTGTGATCTTTATTGAATATTGAGCATTAAAAAAAAAAACTGCTCCTCTTGTCTTTGGATACTGGTTCCATGCAGGGGAAGATTTTCACCTATATGTCAGACATGAATGCTTTAGTTTTTCTCTGTATATTATGTACACGTGCCTTCTCTGTGTATATACACGTATGCATTTTTTCCCAATTCTCCTTAAATACTTCTGCTTTTAAATGTCTTAATTTCCCTAAGGGTCTTACTTTTGTTTCTACACAGAATTTTAGCTGCTTTCTTGCATATAGTAATGAGTAATTTCTTATTCTTTTGAGTGTGAGACTGAGTTTCCCTGTGGCATTCATGTATCATGCTGTTGATTCTTTTGTCTACCACTAGCCTGAGATTCCAGCTGCTTTTGACTATCTTAGCTTCAAGTTAGGGGTCACAGTGTCCTGTTACTGAGGAAGCCTGCAGACAAGTTAGAACTTTGCAATTTTCTCTTTGGTTCACAGCAGTGAACTACTAATCAGGTTGCTCCTTCCCCCAAACCATCCTGTACCACCTCAAGAAGGGTATGTGGCAAGATGAATTAAAAGCAACATAAAGTTTCCTACCATGTTGAATGTAGCTTTTTCTTTATTGGGTGTTTGTTTGATTGGTGAAGACCTTTGCATGATTTTCAGAACTCTTATTAAGTATTTTTAATTGAAATATTGTTGATTTACAATATTGTGTTAATTTCTGGTGTACAGCAAAGTGATTCAGATGTATATATATATTTCATATTATTATAGGTTGTTACAAGGTATTGAATATAGTTCCCTGTGCTATAGAGTAAATCCTTGCTGCTTAACTATTTTATGCATAGTAGTTTGTATCTTTTAATCCCATACTCCTAATTTATTCCCCTCTCCTTTTCCCCTTTGTAACCATAAGTTTCTTTTTTGTCTGCTAGTCTGTTTCTATTTTGTAAATAGATTCATTTATATTGATTTTAGATTCCACATATAAGTAATAACATATAATATTTGTATTTCTCTGTTTGACTTACTTCACCCTATTAATTTTGTATTCAGTTTTTTGTTGTTTATTTAATGTTTCCAGGGAAAGCATGAACCTTGAGCTTCTTAGTTCACCATCTTGCAGATATCATCAACCCTATCAGTTTTTGACGAACACATTTTGAAGATATGTAATTAGGTGCATGCAGATATGGATAGTTATTTATTTTTGATTAATTGAAATGTTAATTATTAGAAATATTCCTTTTGTCTATGATAATATACATTTTCTGAAATACAAGTTATCCCACATTAGAATAGCCACTTCAGGTTTCTGGATTAATTTTTTCACATTATAAGTGGGTAGAAATGAAAGCTTAGTCATCTAAGCTCCATGGTCACAAGGCTTTTCTGATTCTATAAAATACACACATTAATATTACTGCAAACTTAATTATACTAGCCTTTTCCTCACATATGTTCTCAAACCCAAGAAGAAACTCTCATTGAAAGACATATTTTCTTGAAGGTCAGTCTTATAGACTAGTTGGCTTTAGTCTTGTCTTTAGCCCATTTATTTAGCCTCTCTGAGCTCTAATTTCCTCATCTGCAAATGCATTATACATTTGACTTGACCTGTCAGAGTGCTTCCAGGTCTCACATTTCATAAATTTGGTCCTATGTTGCCACCTGAAGTTTTATTCTATGAGCCATAATGACCAAAGTATGTTCTGAAATTCCCTGGTATTCAGGGTAACAACTGATATGAATAATAGAGCAGGAAGAAAAATAAGTATAAGAATTCATTAATTCTTTATGTCAGATATGCTCAAGAGGTGAATTAGAATCAATCTGCAGATCTTAAGTACTTAAAGTTGTTAGCTTACAAATAAGCAATTTGTATAATTTATAGCATGGAGTAAGAAAGCATGATCTTTCAGTAGACTGGTATCTTTCCCCACACAACTACACTGCCTGCACACAGTTCTCCCTATATTGTCATTGTCACAAAATGCTGGAGATAGAAATGAACCTATCTATGAAACAGAAACAGAATCAGCAACATAGAAAACAGACAGGTTGTTGCCAATGGGGAGGGAGTTGGAGGAGGAGTAGAGTGGGAGGTTTGGGTTAGCAGATGTAAGCTTTTATATACAGAATGGATAAACAACAAGGTCCTATTGCATAGCACAGAGAACTATATTCAAGATCCTATGATAAACCATAATGGAAAAGAACATTCAAAAAATAATGCATATATATGTGTAATTGAATCACTTTACTGTATATCAGTAATTAACACAACATTATAAATCAACTATACTTCAATTAAAAAAGTAAATAAAAATTTTAAAAATACGGGAGAAAAATAGAGTTCTGTAGCAAAATGTTGAGGCTCTTGCCTCAAGATTTAGTTCATTCTCCAAGAAGAAAAAACTTGAAGAAATAACTCTGCAAGAATGTATTTTAACTTCTGACATTATATACCATGTATCATTTTACCTACACAGTCTGAATTTCTTTGTTAACTTTTGTTGTTCTTCATATTGCATGTCATATAAAAGACATGCTTATTACTAATGTGACTATCAGTCTTCACGTTGATTTTTTTTAGTAGGGAAAATTGGTACAACTGTGATCTTTTTGACTTTTCTTCATTGATTCAATACCTACTACAAATTCTTTGTTCCACTGAAAAGAAAAATTGTATTCCCCTTTTTGTAAAAAAAAATATTAAGGAAGTAAAATTACATTTACTTTATAAAGTCAAATTGATGACTACAAATGTTCATATTCCCCCTTAAAATACACTTCTTTATAAATCCTGACATAATTGTTTCTTCAAAAGATGTTTATTTTAGCTGAAATTGTTGCAATAATCACATTAAAATATATGTAAATCAAACCATCATGCTATATGCCTTAAACTTATGCATTCAATTATTTCTCAATAAAACTGGGGGAAAAAAGCTATTTTTTTCCTTGTGTTTAAATTTTTAAATGGGATCAAACTTAATCAATGCTTTTATTCAGTGAATATCTACTATATGTTCCAAACTGAAGTAATTGAAAATATTTTAAAAATATATTATGATAGATGAGAAGTTTTCAAAATTAAAAATTGGAAATATACTTTGACAAAATTAATTTTGTAAATGAAGTGTTAAAAAGGTCACTCTGTGTGGTGATATTTTTATTTTTTATAAAAATTGTATTGTGTTAATAATCTTGCAAACTCTCAGAGCAATTATTAAGAATAAAAAACATGTTACATAAGGAAAGGAAATGTATGCTATTTGCAGTGTAAAATGGCCCCACTCTAGTGATGACTGATACCACTTGAATTTACAAAAGTGCTTGTAATAAAACTTTTGTCTTTTTTTATGTCTTTTCTGCACAAAGAAAAACTCTGTGTTTTATACTCAATGGAGTGCTCCTAATACAGCCTGTGTGTATATTTTGTACGTGTGTTCATGGTCTATATTCTGCAAGATCTTCAACAGAAAACTTATCAAACTCATGAGGTACAGGATTTTGTCAGCTGTGGGACATAAGCATTCTTTTTGTCATGATTCCAGGCTTCTAAAAACAGTGCTTAGAAGTTGGAAGGTATTGAGGGGGTGGAGGAAGTGTTACATTTGGGTGAATTTGGGTTAGACTAGAGTTAGATGTGCCAAGATTTTCTCTGGAGTTCTGAATGACATAAAGCACTTGGCATTAGTTCTGGCAATTTTATTTGCCACCTATTCAGAAACAGAGAAGCCCAAAGGAACCCTCATATGTTTTAGTAGAAAGCAGAACAGCTTTTGCTGACTTTCCCCATGTATATTCCTCAGAGGATTTATCAAGTACAAAGAGGATAGCAAGTCTGCCAGCTGCTGAGGTCCTGTGCCAGTACCAACTAAAAGGCAGGCAGTAGACACTTCCTCTACTGATAGTTCCCCAAATGTTAAGAATGGCCAGGAATTCTGGGAATTTTTAAATTCTAGGAGACTTAGTTTACCTGAAACAAAAGAAATGTCATACCAAAATCCCATGGAAACAATTTTTCTGTCTCTTCCCCTTCTTTCCCCTGCATCTTTGGATTTTCTCTTTTGTTCTCTTTCCTTTGAGCATCTGTTTTATGTTATTGGTGTCCATTCATAGGAACTAAAATAAACTTTATAAACTATATTATGTACAGCATTCTTGATAGCTTACAATGTGACATTAATAATAGAATAAATGGAATTCAAAAACTTTTCTCTCTCGTCTCTGATTTTCTCTCTCTCTCTCTCTCTCTCTCTCTCTCTCTCTCTCTATATATATATATATATATATATATATGTATATTTTAAGTGTCTAAACCAGACCAATTACAGTTAGAAGCTACTTTACTTAATCCTCTTGTTTACCTCATGGGAAAAATCACCAAAAGCAGCTCTTAAAATGTCAAAACCCCAAAATATGCATTAAGGCAGAAACGAAATCTGTTTCTTCCCAGGCAATCCTTCAGGAGTCTCCTCGTATTTTTAATTAAAGTAGCAAATAGATTAATATCTCTTATATCTGGACAAACATACTGCTTGGGGAAAAGTAGATGAAGAACAATGCATTAATAATTCAAATCACAGAGGCTATGTCCAAAGCAGGAGTTCAATCATGGATTGTGCAGTATAGTTGTTTACAGGCTCTTTGATTTTCTGTAACTACGAATGCCTTTGCAATGACTGAACTTCATACCAAGAACATTAACTGACAAATGAGAAAGGGCAATGGGTTTCTGACAAAAAGAAAAAAAAAATGTTCTAAAAGGTAGAGAAAAAATTTGGACTTTTTTTTGTTTTTTGTAGAAGACACAGATGCCTTTAGATAAAGCACTTGGCATTTGACTACCCCTCTAAGAAAATGAAGAAGAAAATTTCTTCTGACACAAAGACATTCATATCCCCACTGAATCATGAGCTCTAGCAATCAGCTTTGACTTAAACCTTTGCAACATCTTAATAGGTTTTTTAGAGTTTGTGGTTTCATTTTAAAAATTCAGAATCACATTGTGCCATTAGAAAATCAGAACCAGTTGTGAAATTTGTTGAATGTTAATATCTGATCTTGCCCACTTAAAGTTAGAATCAGTTCACTTTTGTTTGTAGTGAGAATTAGTATTCCCTTTGGCTAGAATAGGATACCTTCATTTATAGGTACTAGTGCTACACGAAGAGTATAATTCTACATGGAAGAAGATTTTCTGGGTCTAAGTAGCAGAGTGAGCAATTAACGTGAATACTCAAGTGTGTGAGTTTGATAGTTTAATAAGCTATTAAATAGCTATTAATAAACTATTAAACCAGGACATCAACTTATGAATAAATGTTCTTGTAAAATAATTATTACAGAATTGCATTGTAAACATGATTAATCATCTCAATGTGTTAGCACAGGGTATTTCCCCCACAGATTTCATGGCACTTGCTACATAAGCCATGGGTTAGCATGAAGACTTCAGTAGCAGACAGTTATAATATTTTAATTTGGGGATATATGGTTTGGCAAAGTCTAACCATTTTCTTTATCTGGAAAACAAACATTCTACATTTAAAAAATTTTAAAAAAAAGTTTTCAATTTGAATTACAAATCTGAATATAGTACTTCATAAGAAGCACGAGTTAGAGATTTGAGTCACCAATAAATGTAATGCAAATGATTGGTCACTTAAAACGCATTGGCTATTGAGGTACATTCAGTAATACCTAGTACATATAGTGAGTAAAATAATTTAATCGCAATGTGTAAGTTTATTTTAACAAAATAATGTTTGTAAGAAGATTCCAATCAGAGGCAGCTGAATGTTTACATAAAATCCCTTATCTAAAATGTACAAAACACATTTTAATCTATTTGTAATTAACAACTAGAGATTTACACAGAAAGTATAATAAACACATGAATGATATTTCATTTGTTCTTCCATAACATATAGTAAAAGTGTTATCCATTTTTATCTGAAAATAATCTCTGTAGAAATTGAAAACTGTGAGGCCTTTAGGGACTTGGTATATATTTTGGTAGTGGATAAAAACAGAAAGCACCAGGAAGACCTTCTAAAGTACTAGAAGTGTATAAAGTAGAGCTATTGTTTTTGAGTAAATGTAAGGAAGACTGGGGAGCATTAGAGAAATGTTAACACTCCTGTATGGGAGTTTTTAAAAAGCTGAGATGGTGATGAATTCTGAATAGGATGAAAAAGTCATTAGAATAATTGCCATTTTTTTAACTGGGAGTCTGAAGTAATTTAGATAAAGAAGGAAAGGTTTGTCTAGAAAGAAGGAATTAGAGGCAACAAAAACATTTTGGCAAAAATGTTAGAAAGATCTGCACATAAAGATAAAGGAAGCATCAAAGATGATTTTAAGATTTCATCAGAAATTTGGTGGGTAATTTTACTGATCAATGTTATTCATGTTAAGATTAACAATAAGTTCATCATCATCTGCCTTTTTGGAAAGCAAAAGCATTATTTGAGGGCTATGACTGATAATGGTTGAATGGGGTTGTAATGAAAATACAATCAAAAGTAGAGTATACCTATCAGGATCTTTCATTGGTGAAATGCAAATATTGCCCTTTTCAAGTTATAAACAACAAAATGTCATATAAATATTGTATTGGGTATCTTACATTTACACTTCCAATCCATTTTAAACATTTCTTCTCTATAAGACCTACCTGTTTGGACTATATCTGTCTGCTCCTTTGCCTTCTGCTAGAAGTTGGCCTTTATCAATGGGGAACCCCAGTACAAAATTAGAGGAAGGAGAACATTAAATTCAGGGTATTTATTCATCCACCCCATCCCCTCCCTACAGTGTCTTTGATAGTGAAGTGACTCTCTAAAAGTTTTCATCACAAAGAGAAATATTGTAACTATGTGAGGTGTTGGATGAAAACTAAGCTTACTGTGGTAATTATTTCAGAGAATACACATGTATCAAATCATTATATAGTACACCTTAAGCTTATGAAATGTTATATGTCAATTATATCTCAATAAAATTGGAAAAAAAATAAAATAAAGGGAACTGGTCCTCCCAAGGTGACATCTCTCTATGAGACTTTTCTAAAAATTCCAATAACTTGTTCTTCCCTTCATCATTTCAAACCTCGTGGTGGTGACAGATATCCGGTTATTGTGGTATTATTGCTTGTAGTTTACCTAAATCCACTTCACATTTGGGGAAAAATCTTATATTAACCCCCTTCAAATTATTTTTTTTCTTTTTTTGTTATTTATTTTTTTATTGGAATATAAATGCTTTACAATGTTGTGTTAGCTTCGGCTGTACAATGAAGTGAAAGAGCTATATGTATACCTATATCCCTTCTGGCTTGGAACTCCCTCCCACCCACCTCCCATCCCACCCATATATGTCATCACAGAGCACGAAACAGAGCTCTCTGTGCTATACAGCAGGTTTCTGCTAGCTGTATGTTTTACACATGGCAGTGTATTTATGTCAAGCTTAATCTTCCAATTCGTCCCACCCTCTCTTCCCCCACTATGTCCACATGTCCATTCTCTATGTCTACATCTCTATTCTTGCCCTGAAAATATGATCATCTGAACCATTTTTCTAGATTCTACATATATGCATTGATATATGATATTTGATTTTCTATTTCTGGTTTACTTCATTCTGTAAGACAGACTCGATCCATCCACATCTCTACAAATGACCCAATTTCATTCTTTTTTATGACTAATAGTCCATTGTATATATATATATATATATATATATATATATATATATATATATATATACACCCCACATCTTCTTCATACATTCATCTGTCAATGGACACTTAGGTTGTCTCCATGTCCTGTCTATTGTAAAAAGTGCTTCAATGAACATTTTGGTACGTGTGTCTTTTTGAATTATGGCTTTCTGAGGGTATATGCTCAGTAGTGGGATGGCTGGGTCATATTGTAGTTCTATTTTTAGTTTTTTAAGACACCTCAATACTGTTCTCAATAGTGGCTGTATCAATTTACATTCCCACCAACAGTGCAAAAGGGATCCATTTTCTCCACACCCTCTCCAGCACTTATTATTTGTAGATTTTTAATGATGGCCATTCTGACTGGTGTGAGGTGATACCTCATTGTAGTTTTGATTTGTGTTTCTCTAATAATTAGTGATGTTGAGCATCTTTCCATGTGTCTCTTGGCCATCTGTATCCCTTCTTTGGTGAAATGTCTATTTAGGTCTTCTGCTCATTTTTTAATTGGGTTGTTTGTTTTTTGCTATTGAGATCCATGAGCTGTTTGTATATTTTGGAGACTAATCTTTTGTCCATTGCTTCATTTGTAAATATTGTCTCCCATTTTGAGGGTTCTTTTCATCTTGTTTATGGTTTCCTTTGCTGTGCAAAAGCTTTTAAGTTTAATTAGGTCCCATTTGTTTATTTTTGTTATTTTCTTTACTCTAGGAGGTGGGTCAGAAAAGATTTTTCCTGTGGTTTATGTCAAATGGTGTTTTTCCTATGTTTTCCTCTAAGAGTATAGTAGTATCAGGTCTTACATTTAGGTCTTTAATACATTTTGAGTTTATTTTTATGCATGGTGTTACAAAGTGTTCTAATATCAGTCTTTTACATGTAGTTGTCCAGTTTTCCCAACACCACTAATTGAAGAGGCTGTCTTTTCTTCTGCATTGTATGTTCTTGTCTCCTTTGTCATAAATTTGGTGACCATATGTGTGTGGATTTACCTCTGGGCTTTCTATCCTGTACCATTGATCTATATTTCTGTTTTTGTGCCAGTACCATACTGTCTTCATTACTGTAGCTTTGTAGTATAGTCCTTTATTTGTATAGATTAATACATAATAAAACTCTTTGTTGGTCAATATTTCTTATTTTTTAGTTTGATATGAGATATTGATTATCAACATTTTTGTCATTCCAGAATATTTATTGCAGAACTATGTTGATTTGTTTTTCTCCTTCAGAAACACATTGCCTTACTAGAAACACTTTTTGTTTATCTTAACAGGACTGGTTAATTTGGATGTCAAAGTATATTGCATAGTTGCCTCTTTTAATTAAAGAGCTACTTCTTCATTTATACTTCTTTTTTTAAATTGGGGTATAGTTGCTTTACAATGTTGTGTACACTAAAGTTAGTCAGCTATATGTATACATATATCCCCTCTCTTTTGGATTTCCTTCCCAGTTAGGTCACCACAGAGAACTGAGTAGAGTTCCCTGTGCTATACAGCGGGTTCTCATTAGTTTTCTATTTTATATGTATTAGTGTATATATGTCAATCCCAATCTCCCAATTCATCCCACTCCTGTTTCATCCCTTGACATCCATAAATTTGTTTTCTACATCTATGTCTCTATTTCTGCCTTGCAAACAGATTCATCTGTACCATTTTTCCAGATTCCACATATATGTGTTAATATACGATATTTGTTTTTCTCTTTCTGAGTTACTTCACTCTGTATGACAGTTTCTAAGTCTATCCACATATCTACAAATGACCCAATTTAATTCCTTTTTATTGCAGAGTAATATTCCATTGTATATATGTACCAAATCCTCTTTGTTTGTTTGCTTTGGACTGGTAGAAGCACCTTATTTATTTTTAACTCATTTTATATTGTACTACAGTTGATTAACAAAGTTGTGTTAGTTTCAGGTGTACAACCAAGTGACTCAGGCCTACATATACAAGTATCTATTCTTTTTCAAATTCTTTTCTCAATTAACGTGTTACAGAATATTGACCAGAGTTCATTATGGTGTTTTTCTTTTTATTCTATTGATATTAAATATTACATTAATGGAGTATATTATGTTAAAACAATGTTGAGTATCTGAGATAATTCTCATTTAATTTTGGTATATAATTTATTTTATATGTTGCTGGATTCTACTTGCTAGTATTTTGTTGGAAGATTTGGAATTTGTATTCGTAAAAGATTTGGTCTGTAGTTTTCCTTACTTTTATGTATTTTTCTAGTTTTAGTATCAGGGTAATACTGGCCTGATAAAATTAATTAGTATGCATTCTTTCCTATTCTATATTTTGGAACAGTTTATAAAGAATTGGTATTAATTCCTATTTCTATGTTTGGTAGAATTTGAAAAACACTGGACCCATCTTAGTCTGTGCCTTAAGAATAATTTCTCGTAGAGACCTAAAGATGGCAGAGGAATAAGACCTGGATTTCACATTCCTCCCCACAAATACATCAAAAATGCATATACATGTGGAACAACTCCTACAGAACACCTACTGAATGCTGGCAGAAAACCTCAGAATTCCCAAAAGGCAAGAAACTCCCCACGTACCCTGGTAGGGCAAAGAAAAAACAGAGACAAACGAATAGGGATGGGACTTGCACCTCTGGGAGGGGCCTGTGAACAAGGAAAAGTTTCCACACACTAGGAGGCCCCTTCACTGGTGGAGATGGAGGGTGGCAGTGGAGAGGAAGCTTCAGAGCCACAGAGGCAAGTACAGCAACAGGGGTGCAGAGGACAAAGTGGAGAGATTCCCGCAAAGATGATCAGTGCTGACCAGCACTCACGAGCCTGAGAGGCTTGTCTGCTCAACCGCCAAAGTGAGTGTGGGCTGGGATCTGAGACTCCAGCTTCAGGGGTCAGATCCCAGGGAGAGGACTGGGATTGGCGCATGAACACAGCCTGAAGGGGCCTAGTGAGCCACAGTTGGCTTGGAAGGAGTCGAGGAAAAGGTCTGGACCTGCCTAAGAGGCAAGCGACCATAATTTCATGGTGTGCAAGGAGCTGGGATCCAGGGCACCACCTAAACGAGCTCCAGAGACAAGCAGGAGCCACGGCTATCAGTGCAGACATGACAGATGGGAATGAAAGGCTAAGGCTGCTGCTGCAGCCACCAAGAAGACTGTATGAATGCACAGATCACTATCCACACCTCCCCTCCTGGGAACCTGTGCATCCCACCACTGCCAGGGTCCCGTGATCCAGGGACAACTTTCCCGGGAGAAAACATGTTGCGACTCAGGCTGTTTCAACGTCATGCTGGCCTCTGCTGCCTCAGGTTCGCCATGCATCCACAGCCCTCCCTCCCCACGGCCTCAGTGAGCCAGAACCCACTAATCAGCTGCTTTTTAACCCGTCCTGTCTGAGCGAAGAACAGATGACCTCAGGTGACCTACAGGCAGAAGCAGGACCAATACAGAGTTGAACCCCAGGAGCTGTGTGAACAAAGAGGAGAAAGGGAAATTTCTCCAAGAAGCCTCAGGAGCAGCAGATTATATCTCCACAACAAACTTGATGGACCCTACATCTGTGGAACACCTGAATAGACAATGAATCATCCCAAAATTGAAGCAGTGGACTCTGGGAGCAACTGTAGACTTGGGGTTTGTTTTCTGAATCTAATTTGTTCCTGGTTTTACGTTTATCTTAGTTTAGAGTTTATTATCATTGGTAGATTTGCTTATTGATTTGCTTGCTCTCTTCCTCCTTTTATTTAATATATACATATAATTTTTATCTTCTTTCATTTTTGTGGGGTGTGTATATGTATGCTTCTTTGTGTGATTTTGTCTGTATAGCTTTGCTTTTACCATTTGTCCAAGAGTTCTGTCTTCCCATTTGTCTGTTTGTTTGTTTTCTTTTGTATAGTATAGATTTTAGTGCTTGTTGTCATTGGTGGATTTGTTTTCTGGTGTGGCTTCTCTCTTCTTTTGTTGATTCTTTTTTTTCTTCGTTACTATTTAATTGTTTTAAAATGTTTAATAATTATGTTTTATTTAAATTATTTTATTTACTTTATTTTTTCTTTCTTTCTTCTTTTATCCCTTTTCTTATGAGCCATGTGGCTGACAGTGTCTTGGTGCTCCAGCTGGTGTCAGGCCTGTGCCTCTGAGTGGGAGAGCCAAGTTCAGGACATTGGTCCACCAGAGACCTCCCAGCTTCACATAATATCAAATGACAAAAGCTCTCCCAAGGATCTCCATCTCAATGCTAAGATTCAGCTCCACTCAATGACCAGCGATCTACAGCGCTGGACACCCTATGCCAAACAACTAGCAAGACAAGAACAAAACCACACTCATAGCAGAAAGGCTTCCTAAAATCATAATAAAGTCACAGAACCCAAAACACACCACCGGCCACGGTCCTGCCCATGAGAAAGACAAGATCTAGCCTCATCCACCAGAAAACAGGCACTAGTCCCCTCAACCAGGAAGCCAACAAAACCCACTGAACCAAATTTAGTCACTGGAGGCAGACACCAAAAAAAAAGGGAAATACAATCCTGCAGCCTGCAAAGAGGAGACTCCCAAACACAGTAAACTAAGCAAAATGAGAAGACAGAGAACACACAGAAGATGAAGGAGCAAGGTAAAAACCCACCAGACCAAACAAATGAAGAGGAAATAGGCAGGCTACCTGAAAAAGAATTCAGAGTAACGATAGTAAAGATGATACAAAATCTAGGAAATACAAGAAATGCTTAAGAAGGACCTAGAAGAACTAAAGAGCAGCAAACAATGATGAACAACACAATAAATGAATTTAAAATTCTCTAGAAGGAATCAATTGCAGAATAATTGAATCAGAAGAATGGATAAATGACCTGTAAGATAAAATAGTAGAAATTACCCCCACAGTGCAGAACAAAGAAAAAAGAATGAAAAGAAATGAGGACAGGCTTAGAGACCACTGGGACAACATTAAACACATCAACGTTTGAATTATAGGGGTCCCAGAAGAAGAAGAGAAAAAGAAAGGGACTGAGAAAATATTGGAAGAAATTATAGTTGAAAACTTCCCTAATATGGGAAAGGAAATAGTAAATGAAGTACAGGAAGAACACAGAATGTCATACAGGATAAATCCAAGGAGAAACAAAACAAGACACATATCAATCAAACTATCAAAATTAAATATAAAGAAAAAATATTAAAAGCAGTAAGGGAAAAATGACAAATAGCATAAAAGGGAAACCCCATAAGGTTAAAAGGTTATCTGTCAGCAGAACTCTTCAAGCCAGAAGGGAGTGGCAGGAAATATTTAAAGTGATGAAAGGGTAAAACCTACAAAAAAGATTACTCTACCCAGCAAGGATTTCATTCAGATTCGACAGAGAAATTAAAACCTTTACAGAAAACAAAAGCTAAGAGAATTTAGCACCACCAATCCAGCTTTACAACAAATGCAAAAGGAAGACCTTTAGGCAGGAAACACAAGAGAAGGCAAGGATCTACAATAACAAACCCAAAACAGTCAAGCAAAACATAATAGGAACATACATATCAATAATTACCTTAAATGTAAATGGATTAAATGCTCCAACCAAAAGACATAGACTGGCTGAATGGATACAAAAACAAGACATGTATATATGCTGTCTACAAGAGACCTACTTCAGACCTAGGGACACATACAGACTGAAAGTGAGGGAATGGAAAATATATTCCATGCAAATAGAAATCAAAAGAAAGCTGGATAAGCAATATTCATATCAGACAAAATAGACTTTAAAATAAAGACTGTTATAAGAGACAAAGAAAACACTACATAATGATGAAGGGATTAATCCAACAAGAAGATATAACAATTGTAAATATTTATGCCTCCAACATAGAAGCACCTCAATACAAAAGGCAAATGCTAACAGCTGTAAAAAGGGAAATAGTAACACAGTCTAGTAGGGGGTTTTAACACCTCACTTTCACCAATGGACAGATAATCCAAACTAAAGACAAATAAGGAAAGACAAGCTTTAAATGATACATTAAACAAGATGGACTTAATTGATATTTATAGGACCTTCTCTCTAAAAACAACAGAAAACACTTTCTTCTCACCAGGATAGGTCATATTTTGGGTCACAAATCAAGACTTTATAAATTTAAGAAAATTGAAATTGTATCAAGTATCTTTTCTGACCACAAAGCTATGAGACTAGATATCAATTACAGGAAAAATTCTGTAAAAAATACAAACACATGGAGGCTAAACAGTACACTACTCCATTATAAGGAGATCACTAAATAAATCAAAGAGGAGATCAAAAAATACCTAGAAACAACTGACAATGAAAACACAACAACCCAAAACCTATGGGATACAGCAAAAGCAGTTCTAAGAGGGAAGATTATAGTAATAAAATCCTACCTCAAGAAACAAGAAACATCTCAAATAAACAACATAACCTTACACTTAAGGCACTGAGAGAAAGAAGAAGAACAACAAAAAAAAGTTAGCCAAAGGAAAAAATTCATAAATATCAAATCAGATATATATTCTTTTAAATGAAGGAAACAATAGTAAAGATCACTAAACTAAAAGCTGGTTTCTTTGAGAAGTTAAACGCAATTGATAAACCATTAGCCAAACTCATCAAGAGAAACGGGGGAAGACTCAAATCAATAGCATTAAAATTGAAAAAGGAGAAGTAACAATTGAAACTGCAGAAATACAAAGGATCACAAGAGATTGCTACAAGCAACTATATGCCAATAAAATGGACAACCTGGAAGAAATGGTCAAAATCTTAGGAAAGCAAAACCTTCTGAGACTGAACTAGGAAGAAATAGAAAATATAATCAAACCAATCACAAGCACTGAAATTGAGACTGTTACTAAAAGTCTTACAACAAACAAAAACCCAGGACCACATGGCTTCACAGGCAAAATTGATCAAACATTTAAAGAAGAAGTAACACCAATCTTTCCAAACTTTTCCAAAATATAGCAGAGGCAGGAACACTCCCAAACTCATTCTACGAGGCCACCATCACCCTGATACCAAAAACAGACAAAGATGTCACAAAGAAAGAAAACTACAGGGCAATATCACTGATGAACATAGATGCAAAAATCCTCAACAAATACGGACAAACAGAATCCAACAGTACATTAAAAGGATCATACACCATGATCACTGTGGTTTATCCCAGGAATACAAGGGTTTTTCAATATATGCAAATCAACCAATGTGATAAACCATATTAACACACTGAAGGAGAAAAATCATATGATCATCTAAATAGATGCAGGAAAAGGTCTGACAAATCTAACACTGATTTATGATAAAAAACCCTCCAGAAAGTAGGCTTAGAGGGAACTTACCTCAACATAATAAAGGCCATAATTGACAAACCCACAGCCAACATCATTCTTAATGGTGAAAAAGTGAAACCATTTCCACTAAGATCAGGAAGCAGGCTAGTTTGCCCATTCTCACGATTATTATTCAATATAGTTTTGGAAGTTTTAGACACAGCAATCAAAAAATAAAAAGAAGTAAAAGGAATCCAAATTGGCAAAGAAGAAATAAAGCTGTCACTGTCTGCAGATGACATGACACTATACATAGAGAATCCTAAAGATGCTACCAGAAAACTATGAGAGCTAATCAACGAATTTGGTAAAGTAGCAGGATACAAAATTAAGGCACAGAAATCTCTTACAGTTCTATACACTAATGATGAAATATCTGAAAGAGAATTAAGGAAGTACTCCCATTTACCATTGCAACAAAAGAATAAAATACCTAGGAATAAACCTACCTAACAAGACAAAAGACCTGTATGCAGAAAACCATAAGACACTCGTGAAAGAAATTAAAAATGATACAAATAGATGGAGAGAGAGACCATGTTCTTGGATTGGAAGAATCAAATATGTGAAAATGACTCTACTACTCAAAGCAATCTACAGATTCAGGGCAATCCCTATCAAACTACCAATTGAATTTTACACAGAACTAGAACAAAAATTTCACAATTCGTATGGAAACACAAAAGACCCCGAATAGTCAAAGCACTCTTGAGAATGAAAACTGGAGATGAAGTCTGGCTTCCTTACTTCAGACTATACTACAAAGGTACAGTAATAATGACAGAATGGTACTTGCACAAAAACAGATATACATATCAATGGAACAGTGTAGAAAACACAGAGATAAAGCCATGCACATATAGTCACCTTATTTTTGATAAAGAGGGCAAGAATATACAATGGAGAAAAGACAGCCTCTTCAATAAGTGATGCTGGGAAAACTGGACAGCTATATGATAAAGAAGGAAATTAGAATACTCCCTAAAACCATACACAAAAATAAACTCAAAATGGATTAAAGACCTAAATATAAGGCTAGACACTATCAAACTCTTAGAGGAAATCATAGGCAGAACACTCTATGACATAAATCACAGCAAGATCCTATTTGACCACCTCCTAGGCAAATGGATATAAAAACAAAAATAAACAAGTGGGACCTAATGAAACTTAAAAGCTTTTCACTGCAAAGGAAACCATAAACAAGACCAAAAGCCAATCCTCAGAATGGGAGAAAATATTTGCAAATGAAGCAATTGACAAAGGATTAACCTCTAAAATCTACTAGCAACACATGCAACTCAATATCAAAAGAACAAAAAAACCCAATCCAAAAATGGGCCAAAAATCTAAATAGACAATTCTCCAAAGAAGATGTACAGATTGCCAACAAACACATGAAGGAATGTTCAACATCATTAATCATTAGAGAAATGCAAATCAAAAGTACAATGAGGTACCACCTCACATGTGTCAGAATGGCCATCATCAAAAAATCTGCAAACAATAAATGCCTGAGAAGGTGTGAAGAAAAGGGAACCCTCTTTCACTGCTGGTGGGAATGTAAATTTTTCCAGCCACTATGCCGAACAGTATGGAGGTTCTTAAAAACTAAATATATGTCTAGCATACGACCCAGCAATCCCACTACTGGGCATATACCCTGAGGAAACCATAATTCAAAAAGAGTCATGTACCACAATGTTCATTGCAGCTCTATTTATAGTAGCCAGTACATGGAAGCAACCTAAGTGTTCCTCGACAGATGAATGGATAAAGAAGATGTGGCACATATATACAGAGGAATGTTACTCAGCCATAAAAAGAAATGAAATTGAGTTTTTTTAGTGCGGTGGATGGACCTAGAGTCTGTCATATAGAGTGAAGTAGTCAGAAAGAGAAAAACAAATACTGTATGCTAACACATATATATGGAATCTAAAAAAAAAAAAATTTCTGAAAAACCTAGGGTTCGGACAGTGTTAAAGACTGTGACATAGAGAATGGACTTGAGGATATGCATGGGCATGTGGTAAGCTCAGACGAAGTGAAAGAGTGGCATGGACTTATATATACTAACAAATATAAAATAGATATCTAGTGGGAACAAGCCTCATACTACAGGGAGATCAGCTTGGTGATTTGTGTCCACCTAGAGGGGGGTGGGATAGGGAGTGTAAGAGGGAGATACAAAAGGGAGGAGATATGGGGATATATGTATATGTATAGCTGGTTCACTTTGTTATAAAGCAGAAACTAACACACCATTGTAAAACAATTGTACTCCAATAAAGTTGTTAAAAGAATAATAAATAAAATTAAAAAATAAAATTAAACATAATTTCTATACTATGAATTTAACATTTTAATTTTTATAGGCTTCTTCATCTTTCTATTTCTTCTTTATTCAGTTTTAGGAGTTTATGTGTTTCTAGTAATTTGTGCATTTCATCTATGTCATTAAATTTATTGACATACAATTATTCATAGTATTCCTTTATGATATTTTTTTAAAATTCTATAAGGTAAATAGGAATGCCCTGGGTTTTATTTGTGATTTTAGTAGTTTGAATCTCGTTTTCAATTTTCTGTTTTTTTCTTTTTGGATGGGGGGAGGGGCTGGTGAATCTAGCTAAAATTTTTCAAATTTGTTGATATTTTCAAAGAATCAACTTTCATTTTAAAAAATGCTCTATTAATTTTCTAAATTATACACTTAATTAATTTTCACTCCAATCTTTTTTTATTTCCTTCTTTCTACTGGTTTTCTGTTTAGTTTGCTTTTCTTTATCTAGTTCATTAAGATTGACTGTTAAGATAATGATTTTAAATATTTTTATTTTTTTTATAAGAATTACAGCTCTTCATTTTTATTAAGAGCTGATGTCATGGTATCCCATAAGCTTTGGGTTGTTTTGTTTCTGTTTTTTTTTTCCCAAATATATTCCATTCAACTTGTAATTTTAACTGATCCTATGTTTATTGTGGTGTGTTGACTAATTTCCACACACCTATGAATTCCATTAAGTTCCTTTTGATATTGATTTCTCATTTAATTTCTTTAATACCTTGAAACAGTAAGTCTTTGCCTTTTTTCCAGGAGATTCTGTGTATGTGTTGGGACACGATGTCAACAATTGAAAAATTTACCAGTTTGACAAAACCTTCACTTCCTGTTTTCCCAAGCTCTCAAGCTGAGCCAAAATTTACAGATTGGGGCTATTTCTGACATTTTTTGAGCATGAGTGTTGTCTTCTAGTACCTCAGGATTATGTCAGAGTTTTCCAAATCCTCCTATGTAACAGCTTGTTCTTTAGATTTTTCTTTTAAGCTTTTGGACATATTACTGTTTTCCTGAACTGACCTCACAGCCTTAGGCATCTGTGTTATAAATAATATCCACCAGGTGTTTACAACAAAAGCTTTGGAGGTATAGTGCTGACTATTAAGTGAGGTCCAAATTAGGTCAACTAACACCACCATGTAAAAGGAATTGTTCCAGAAATTTGTGAGACAGGTCATATGACAATAAACATTGGATGGGGCATTTTTATTGAAGTATAGTTTATTTACAATATTGTGTTAGTTTCAGGTGTTCAGCAAAATGAATATATATATATATATATATATATATATTCTTTTCCATTATGTTTTTTGCAAGATACTGAATACATTTCCCTGTCCTATGCAGTGTATCCTTTTTTTAAATGTATTTTATATATGATAGTATGTATCTGCTAATGACATACTCCCAATTTATCCCTCCCCACTCTCCCCATTTGGTGACTATAAGTTTGTTTTCTATGTCTGTGCACTTGTTTCTATTTTGTAGATAAGTTCACTTGTAATATGTTTTAGATTCCACATATAAGTGATATCATATATTTGTCTTTGGCTTACTTCACTTAGTGTGATAATCTCTAGGTTCAACCATGATACTGCAAATGGTATTATTTCATTATTTTTATGGCTGAGTAATATTCCATTCATATATAGATATATTATAAATATATTATATATTATATATATATTATATATATATATGACATCTTCTTTATCTATTCATCTGTTGATGGACACTTAGATTGCTTACATATATTGGATATTGTAAATAATGCTGTGATGAACACTGGGGTTCATGTGTTTTTTCAAATTATAGTTTTCATCTTTTCCGGACATATGCCCAAGGGTGTGATTGCTGGATTAAATGGTAACTCTATGTTTAGATTTTTTTAAACATTTTTATTGGAGTATAATTGCTTTACACTGGTTGTTAGTTTCTGCTTTATAACAAAGTGAATCAGTTATACATATATATATGCTCCCATAACTCTTCCCTCTTATGTCTCCCTCCCTCCCACCATCTCTATCCCACCCCCACTAGGTGGTCACAAACCACCGAGCTGATCTCCCTGTGCTATGTGGCTGCTTCCCACTAGCATCTATTTTACATCTGATAGTGTATATATGTCCATGCCACATTCTCATTTTGTCACAGCTTACACTTCCCCCTCCCCATATCCTCAAGTCCATTCTCCAGTAGGTCTGTGTCTTTATTCCCATGTTACCCCTAAGTTATTCATGACCCTTTTTTTTCTTAGATTCCATATACCTGTGTTATCATATGGTATTTGTTATTCTCTTTCTGACTTACTTCATTCTATATGACAGACTCTATGTCCATCCACCTCACTACAATTATCTCAATTTCGTTTCTTTTTATGGCACAGTAATATTCCATTGTATATACATGCAACTTCTTCTTTATCCATTCATCTGATGATGGACACTTAGGTTGCTTCCATGACCTGGCTATTGTAAACAGAGCTGCCATGAATATTTTGGTAAATTACTCTTGAATTATCATTTTCTCAGGATATATGCCCAGTAGTGGGTTTGCTGGGTCGTATGGTAGTACTACTTGTAGTTTTTTAAGGAACCTCCATACTGTTTTCCATAGTGGCTGTATCAATTCACATTCCCACTAGCAGTGCAAGAGTGTTCCCTTTTCTCCACACCCTCTCCAGCATTTATTGTTTCTAGATTTTTTGATGATGGCCTTTCTGACCGGTGTGAGAGGATATCTCATTGTAGTTTTCATTTGCATTTCTCCAATGATTAATGATGTTGAGCATTCTTTCATGTGTGTATTGGCAATCTGTATAACTTCTTTGGAGAAATGTCTGTTTAGGCCTTCTGCCCAGTTTTGGATTGGGTTGTTTGTTTTTTTGTTATTGAGCTACATGAGCTGCTTGTAAATCTTGGAGATTAATCCTTTGTCAGTTGCTTCATTTGCAAATATTTTCTCCCATTCTGAGGGTTGTCTTTTCGTCTTGCTTATGGTTTCCTTTGCTGTGCAAAAGCTTTTAAGTTTCATTACGTCCCAGCTGTTTATTTTTGTTTTTATTTCCATTTCTCTAGGAGGTGGGTCAAAAAGGATCTTGCTGTGATTTATGTCATAGAGTGTTCTGCCTATGTTTTCCTCTAAGAGTTTGATAGTGTCTGGCCTTATATTTAGGTCTTTAATCCATTTTGAGTTTATTTTTGTGTATGGTTTTAGGGAATGTTCTAATTTCATACTTTTCCATGTACCTGTCCAATTTTCCCAGCACCACTTATTGAAGAGGCTGTCTTTTCTCCACTGTATATTCCTGCCTTCTTTATCAAAGATAAGGTGACCATATGTGTGTTGGTTTATCTCTGGGTGTTCTATCCTGTTCCATCTATCTATATTTCTGTTTTTGTGCCAGTACCATACTGTCATGATTACTGTAGCTTTGTAGTTTAGTCTGAAGTCAGGGAGCCTGATTTCTCCAGCTCCATTTTTCTTTCTCAATATTGCTTTGGCTATTCGGGTTCTTTTGTGTTTCCATACAAATTGTGAAATTTTTTGTTCTAGTTCTCTGAAAAATGCCAGTGTTAGTTTGGTAGGGATTGCATTGAATCTGTAGATTGCTTTGGGTAGTAGAGTCATTTTCAAAATACTGATTCTTCCAATCCAAGAACATGGTATATCTGTACATCTATTTGTATCATCTTTAATTTCTTTCATCAGTGTCTTATAATGTTCTATATACAAGTCTTTTTTCTCCTTAGGTAGGTTTATTCCTAGATATTTTATTCTTTTTGTTGCAATGGTAAATGGGAGTGTTTTCTTAATTTCACTTACAGATTTTTCATCAGTAGTGTATAGGAATGCCATAGATTTCTGTGCATTAATTTTGTATCCTGCTACTTTACCAAATTCATTGATTATCTCTAGTAGTTTTCTGGTAGCATCTTTAGGATTCTCTATATATAGTATCATGTCATCCGCAAACAGTGACAGCTTTACTTCCTTTCCGATTTGGATTCAGTTTATTTCTTTTTCTTCTCTGATTGCTGTGGCTAAAATTTCCAAAACTATGTTGAATATTAGCGGTGAGAGTGGGCAACCTTGTCTTGTTCTTGACCTTAGTCAAAATGGTTTCAGTTTTTCACCGTTGAGGATGATGTGGTTGTGGGCATGTCATATATGGCCTTTATTATGTTGAGGAAAGTTCCCTCTATGCCTACTTTCTGCAGGGTTTTTCTCATAAATTGGTGTTGAATTTTTTAAAAAGCTTTCTCTGCATCTACTGAGATGATCATATGATTTTTCTCCTTCAATTTGTTAATATGGTGTATCATGTTGATTGATTTGCATATATTGAAGAATCCTTGCATTCCTGTAATAATCCACACTTGATCATGGTGTATGATCCTTTCAATGTGCTGTTGGATTCTGTTTGTTAGTATCTTGTTGAGGATTTTTGCGTCTATGTTCATCAGTGATATTGGCCTGTAGTTTTCTTTGTGACATCTTTTTCTGGTTTTGGTATCAGGGTAATTGTGGCCTCGTAGAATGAGTTTGGGAGTGTTCCTCCCTCTGCTATATTTTGCAAGAGTTTGAACCCCCATACTGTTTTCCACAATGGCTGCATCAATTTACATACCAACCAAAAGTGTAGGAGAGTTCCCTTTTCTCCAGAACCTGTCTAGTATTTATTACTTGTAGACTTTTTGATGATGGCCATTCTGACTGGTGTGACATGATACCTCATTGTAGTTTTGATTTACATTTCTCTAATAATTAAGAATGTTGAGCATCTTTTCATGTGCCTCTTAGCCATCTGGATGTCTTCTTTGGTAAATGTCTGTTTAGGTGTTCCACCCATTTTTTTTTATTGTGTTTGTTTGTTTGTTTGTTTATTGAGTTCTATTACCTGTTTTAATATTTTGGAGATTATTCCCTTGTCAGTTGCATCTTTTGCAAATATTTTCTCCCACTCTGTAGGTTGTATTTCCTTTTGTTTATGGTTTCCTTTGCTGTGCCAAAGCTTGTAAGTTTGATTAGGTACCATTTCTTCATTTTTGTTTTTATTTCTATTGCTTTTGGAGACTGAGCATAAGAAAAAACTGGTATAATTTATAACAAAGAATGTTTTGCCTATGTTCCCTTTTAGGAGTTTCATGGTGTCCTGTCTTACATTTAAGTCTTTAAGACATTTTGAGTTTATTTTTGTGCATGGTGTGAGGGAATATTTTAGCTACAGTGATTTACACGTGGCTGTCCATGGTTTCCCAACACCATTTGCTGAAGGCACTGTATCTTCTTCTTTGCATATTCTTGCCTACTATGTCAAAGATTAACTGACCATAGTTGTGTGGATTTATTCCTGGACTCTCTATTCTGTTCCATTGATCTATGTGTCTGTTTTTGTGCCAACTTCACACTGCTTTAATTACTGTAGCTTTGTAATATTGTCTGAAGTCTGGAAAGGTTAGGCCTCCAGCTTTGTTCTTTTTCCTCAGGATTGCTTTGGTAATTCTGGGTCTCGATGGGGCCTTTTGATGAGCTCCATATCCAGTCTCTCCCCTCCAAGGACTGTAAGTTTATTGTTTTTCATAGTTATCATTGTGATGTTCCTGATTTTCCAGGCTACAACAGAGTTAGGGATACAGAGGCAGGAGTAGATCAATTCTCCACACCATGATCAAACCTGTTGTTCTTACAGAAATTCAAGAATTTTTCTTTAATTAGTGATCCTCAGATTGTTGTAAGCCTTTAGTTTACTACCAGAATACAGAAAAATGTTGATTTTGACTTTCTTCCCCAGTGCTTTTATTATTGCTTTGGTAGAGAGTTGAATTTTGGGAGATCCTAATTCAACCAAACTGGAAGTCCCCCCATGAGAAAACCATAGATATTTGAAGTAAATCAGAAAAAAAAAGTAATTCTCTCTTTAAATATGGTGACTAGCCATAATAGAAAGGCCTCTGAAATGTGTAATATGCTTAATCAAATGACAAATTAAGTAAGTGACATAAGAGTTCTGTATTTCACTGATTTCTTTAATGGTTATCTTAACTCATTATGGATTAATTATTTATATTAATTTATATTTTCTAATAATGTGTTTTAATATGTTTTATCAAAATTATACATATAGTTTCCACTTACATGAATGTACAGATCATCAGATAGAAAATCAATAAGGAAACACTGGCTTTAAATGACACATTAGATCAGAAGTAGTCTCTCTCTTTCTCTCCACATATATATATTCTGGTATAGAGAAAATAAGATGAACCAATGAAATATTCAGTACAAGAAAAAAAAGAAGATGGTTTTTGGGGTGTATGTCCAATATACATATATGGAATGTTCTCTCTCTCTCTATATATATAGAGAGATAGAGAATGTTACATTCAAAATCAGTAGAATAAACATTCTTTTCAAATGCAGATGGAATATTCTCCAGGATAAATCACAGGCTAATCCACAAAACAAGTCTTGGTAAATTTAAAAAATTGATATCATATAAAGCACAATGTTTTTCCAACCACATCACTGTGAGACTAGAAATCAACTACAAGAAAAGAAATTCAAAAATCACAAACATCTGGATGCTAAACAATATACTACTAAACAGCCAATGAATCCCTGAAGAAATCAAAGATGAAATAGAAAAATACCTGGAGACAAGCAAAAGTGAAAACACTATGACCCCAAATCTATGGAACACAGCAAAAGCAGTTATAAGAGGGAAATTTACAGTGGCACAAGCTTATCTCAGGAAATAATAAAAATCTCAAATAAACAACAGATGCTTACACCTAAGGAAAATAGAAAAAGAAGAACAAAATAATTTCAAAGATAGTTGAAAGAAAGAAATCATAAGATGAAAGCAGTAAAAATTGAAATAGAGACTAAAAAAATAGAAAAGATCAATGAAACTAAGAGCTGGTTCTTTGAAAGGATAAACAAAAGTGATAAGACTTTAGTCAAACTCATCAAGATAAAAAGTGTCCAAATCAATAGAATTAGAGCTTAAACAAATAAGTTACAGCTGACACCACAGATATACAAAGGATCATGGGAAACTACTATGAACAACTCTGTGCCAAGAAAATGGACAACCTAGAAGAAATGGATAAATTTCTAGAGATGTACAATCTCCCAGACTTAACCAGGAAGCAATAGAAAATATGAATTACCAGTAATGAAATTGAATCAGTTATTTAAACACTCCCAACAAACAAAAGTCAAGGACTACAGGTGAATTCTACCAAATATTTGAGAAGAGTTAACACTTATTCTTCTAAAAGTAGTCCAAAAAATTAGGGAGGAAGGAAAGCTTCCAGACTCATTCTATGAGAACAATATCTTTCTGATGCCAAAACCAGACATAGATGTCACAAAAAAAGAAAATTATAGGTCAATATCACTGATCATAGATTTTAAAACCCTCAGCAATGTATTAGCAAACAAAATCAAACAATACATTAAAAGGATTATACACCATGATAAAGTAGGATTTGTCCAAGGGATACAAGGATTTTTCAATATCTGTAAATCAATCAGTGTGATTACACCACATTAACAAACTGAACAAGATAAACCATATAATCATATCAATTGATGCAGAAAAAGCTTTTGACAGAGTTCAACATCCATTTATAATAAAAACTCTCCAGAAAGTGGTTATAGAGGGAACATACCTCAACTTAATTAAGACCATGTATGATAAGCTCACAGCTAACATCATACTCAAGAGTTAAAAGCTGAAAGCATTTCCTCTAATATCAGGGAGAAGAGAGGGATGCCAATTCTTTCCATTTTTACTCAAAATAATACTAGAAGTACTAGCTACAACAATCAGACAAGAAATGGGGGAAAGAAAAGGATTGAATTTAGAAACAAAGTAGTAAAACTGTCAGTGCTCTCAAATGACATAATACTCTACATAGAAAATCATAAAGATCTCATGAAAAAAATTTCTGGTGCTCCCTAATGAATCCAGTAAAGTTTCAGGATAAAAAAATAATATATAGAAATTTGTTGCATTTCTATACACTAACAATAAAGTAACAGGAAGAGAAAGTAAGTAAACAATATAATTTACCATTTTATCAGGAAAAAATACACAGAATAAACCTACATAAGGAGATAAAAGACCCGTACTCAGAAAACTATAAAACACTGAGTAAAGAAATTGAAGAAGACACAAAACAGATGGAAAAGTATACTGTGTTCCTGAATTGTAGTTTTGATTTGAATTTCTCTGATAATTAGTAATGTTGAACATCTTTTCATGTTAATATGACCATATTACTTAAGGCAATCTGCAGAGTCAATGCAATCCCTATCTAAATACCAATAGCATTTTTCACAAAACTGTGACAAATAATTTTAAAATTTATATGGAAACACAAAAAGACCCAAATAGCCAAACACCTTGAGAAGAACACCAAAGCTGGACGTATCATGCTCTCTGACTTCAGACTCTACTACAAAGCTAGAGCAACCAAAACAATATGGTACTGGAACAACAAAAGACACATAGATCAATGGAACAGACTGCAGAGCCCAGAAATAAACCCAGACACCTATGTAGATCAATTAATGTATGACAAATGAGGCAAGAATATATAATGGAGAAAAGATAGTCTCTTCAGCAATTGGTGCTGGTAAAATGAGACAGCTACATGTAAAAGAATGACATTTGAAATTTTTCTAACACCATATACAAAAACAAACTCAAAATGGATTAAAGACCTAAATGTAAGCCCAGAAACCATAAAAGTCTTAGATGAAAAGATATGCAGAATGCTCTTTGATGTAAATCTTAGCAATAATTTTTGGATATTTCTCCTGTGGCAAAGGAATCAAAATCAAAATAAACAAATGGGACCTATTTAAACTTAAAATCTTTTGCACAGCAAAGGAAGCCATGGACAAAATGAAAAAACAACCTACCAAATGGGAGAAAATAATTGCAAATGGTATGACTGATAAGAGGTTAATATCCAAAATATATAAACAACTCATACAACTCAACATCAAAAGTCATAATCCAATTAAAAATGGGCAGAAGACCTGAATAGACATTTTTCTATAGAAGACATACAGATGGCCAACAGGTACATGAAAAGATACTCAAAATTGTTAATTATCAGACGAATGTAAATCAGAACCACAATGAAATATCACCTCACACCTATCAGAATAGCTATCATCAAAAAGACCACAAATAATAAATGTTGGCAAGGATGTGGAGAAAAGAGAACGCTTTTACACTGTCAGTGGGAATAAAATTTGTGCAGTCACTGTGGAAAACAGTATGGAGGTTTCTCAAAAAACTGATAATAAAGCCACCATATAATTCAATGATTCCATTCCTGGATATGTATTTGAAGAAAATGAAACATTAATTTGAAAAGATATATGAACCCCAGTGTTTATAACAGCATTGTTTACAATAGCCAAGATATAGAAGAGTCTATTAACATATATATGGATAAAGATATGGATACACACACACATACACACACATGCAATGGAATACTACTCAGCCATAAAAAAAATTCAATTTTTTCCATTTGCAACAACATGGATGGACTTGGAGTGTATTATGTTTAGTGAAATAAGTTAGACAGAGACACATAATGTATGATATCACTTATATGTGTAATTAAAAAAAATAAAACTAATGAATACTGCAAAAGAGAAACAAGCTTACGAATATACAGAACAAACTTGTGGCTACCAGTTAGGGAGGGAAAGATGGGTGACAAGATAGAGGTAAGGGATTAAGAGGTACAAACTACTATATATAAAATAAATAATGTACAAATATGTATGCTACAGCACAGGGAATATAGCCAGTATTTTATAGTAACTATCAGTGGAATATAACCTTTAAAATCTGTGAACCACTATGCTGTGCTTCTGAAACTTATATAGTATTGTTAGTCAACTATACCTCATAGATAAAAGGAAAAAAATATTGGTATAAAGTTATTAATAGAATTTTATTATGAATTAAAAAGAATCCTAACTCTATTATATTCTGATATTGTTTGCTTATACTTGCTCACATTTTTTTCTTTTTTTAACATCTTTATTGGGGTGTAATTGCTTTACAATGTTGTGTTAGTTTCTGCTGTATAACAAAGTGAATTAGCTATATGTATGTATGTATATATATATGTATATATATATATATATATATATATATATATATATCCCCATATCCCCTCCTTCTTGTGTCTCCCTCCCACCCTCCCTATCCCACCCCTCTAGGTGGTCACAAAGCATGGAGCTGATCTCCCTGTGCTATGCAGCTGCTTCCCACTAGCTATTTATTTTACATTTGGTAGTGTATATATGTCAATTGCTACTCTCTCACTTTTTCTTGATTGCTATTTACAGCTTTTAGTTTTAGTGTTCGTCTACATTGAGTCTCAGTTTGTTCATTTGCTACTACTTTCATTAAATATTGATTTTATCTTTACTTTTTTTATCTTTACATTTTTTCACCTTAGGTTTATTTTTTTTCCTGTTCTTATGTGAAGTATCTAGTGTATTTTCTTTCAATTTTTCCTTTTTCCTAATGTATTTATTTAAACTCAAAATGTTCCTCTAAGTTATATATTTATTGTCTCCCACAATTTTACTGTATACATAGTTCTCTTGAAAACAGGAAAAAAATATACAACTCATGGTCTTTTTCTCCAGTGGTTTCTAAGAAGATAGTGTAACCAGTACATCAAGTAGAATGCAGTACATTCATAAAATGCAGCAGAAAACATCTTCTTTTTTTTCTCCAAAGCCCTTTTAAACACACTCTCTATGAATAGAGATTGCCATGCTTTTTCTGACAATATTTTGAGAAAAGTTTTTCTTACTATAGTCCAAAAAATTCAGTTCAGTAAACAATGTATACATCTCTGTGTTCTAATAAACAAATCTAGATTTTTCAGGATAAGTGAGGGTCTTGGCAAGAAAAGGTTGACACTATGAAACAAGGTAATTGAAGAGACTTAAATGAAGAAATTGTTTACAAAGTTATGGACAGAATTGAGGTAAATCTTCAAATTATTGCAACCTACAGGTCTAGCAACTGTTGTCATAACTACCCCTAGGACTTAATGGGCAATGAGAGGGATTAATAGTAAGTATAACATGAGACCTCTAGCTGATGAGAGAGCGTCCCAATAGAATCTTTGTCTTCTGTTATAGGATCAAAACCCTGCCAATCTTTGACCAACAGGGAGGGATCCAGAGGAATAAATATGCTGACCTCTTTCTTCTTCTGCTCTGTGATCTCAATAAGGTGCCTCCCATTTAATGATACCAACACAAATCTAGAGGTAAGGGAGGCTGATCAATCCAGTCCAGGTGAAATTACGTTGGAGAATGGATCTATAGATGCAAACAGATATGATCTAGCATACTCTATTTAAAATTGTATTTGCTTTCATCTCCTAGCTTAGGCTGGTTGTAAGAGAAAATCTTAATGTAGAAAATGAGAGAAAGGTCAGCATTTTCTATTTCTTTTCAGTTGTACATCTAACCTACTCTCCACAGCTATGCTAAATACATTTTCCATTCCTTTTGCCCAAGGTATATGTGTATATGTGTCAGAGGGAAAGAGCTAAGGAAAGAAAAGTGGAGTAGGAAAGGCTTTCTTGGCTTCTACTGCCACGGGTTGGTGTTGAAATTCTCTACTTAAGAAGATATTTTATTTTGGCTAATTTATGGGTGCTTTGTGGTTCTTTGGAACTCTTCCATCACTGGGACCTCTAAAGCTACAGTTCTCCCTACTCAGACAGTTCCTTTTGTGGTCCACTCCAGGGACTGTCTCCTCCTTCAGCCTCTATGTATACAGCTGTAACATCTTTCTCCTTGGTCTTCATACCCCTTTACATTAGCTTCTGGAAGAACAACTCTTTTTCATATGGCCCATATATGGTTCATAGGATATGCAAACCTTAGACATGCTCTTCGTGGTAATGCAGTTACATCCAAACCATTGTTCTCTACTGCTATGGAACATTTTAGCCAAGTCTCTTGCACTTTGACTTCTCAAGAATGAGTTATACACTAGTTGAATGTGTCCCTCAAGCTCTAAAACACTGGCATTGAGCTCTCTAAGTTTCCTCTTGAAATTGTTTCACTGGCCTTGATGTAAGGAGAAAATTGCTCCTTCTCCACTTCCCCATGGGAGATGGTGGGACTCTGTACTTCTAATTCCCAACTTTATCAATTATTCTCTCCAAATTATTTTACAGACTAAGATTTGGAATTGAGTGAAGGGTTGCAAACCACCTGATTTGTAACCACCTCATTTGTAAGTCAGGCTTAATTGGCTGAGCTACTTCCTTTGGAACGTAAGATAGGTTATTTGCCACTTATTGTCTTAGTGCCTCATCCATAACTAAAACAGCAAGTCCCATTATAATGTCTTATAAGCATAGCATGTCATGTAAGAGACATACTGCCACTGTCTACCTCTAACCTTATCTTTTAATATACTCTCACTTGTACAATTTGTTTAATTCACACTCATCTAATGCAATTTCTGGAATGTGCTCTGTTCTCTCAGGCCTAAATGAATTTTTATATGTTGTTTCCTCCTCTTAGATCACCAGTGTTTCCGCTTTTTCTTCAAATCACCCTGTCTACCCTAACTGAAGCTACGTGGTCACATTTTTTTTTTCTCTAGTAGCCATTTAGATGTTCCTTTTCATAGGATGCCTCTTTTATAACCTTCAGGCTGATGTAGTCATGAATAGTCTACATTCTCACAGTAATTTATTTTACTCTATTGTAACTTTTAAAAATTTGGATTGAAATTATTTGTTTTCTTATGGGGTCTGCATCACTATATTTTGTGTCCTGCCGGGTTAGTAAAAGAATCTACTTATTACTGAATCTCAGAGGTCTAACAGAGTCCATGAACTACAATAAATGTTTAATAAATTCATTCATTGAATGAATGAGCTGGAATAGTCATAACAATGACTTAAAACATATTATGACAAAACATATATGTGAGCATAAATAAATATATGTATAAAGAATACAATGGTTGAGAAATATATATGAAGAAACTAATATGAACGTGAGAATGGATAAAATTTAAGGAAAGTATTTTAGCTATGTGATCTTGGTGATTCATTTTTGCTCTATTTCCATATTTCTGAAATAAGAATTTTGAAGTACATTGCTGGCTTTCAAATAGTCTTGCTTTTCAAATTTTATTTAACTTTAAAATACTATTTATATTTTTATTTTCCATGGAACACTTTCTTCAAACTAAACCATATTAAGAAGCCTAATAAGAGAATTGATCTTTAACAGTCATTTGAAAACTCAAGTTTGTAGTTTGAGTGGTTATGTTTTGTAATATGTGTTTGACATTCATACAGCAATATACAGGGAAAGAATGAAGAGCTCCTCTATTTAAAGTTGAGAGGGAGAATATAGTGAAGCCTCTAGCACAGTGGTCCCCAACAGTTTTGGCACCAGGAACTGGTTTCATGAAAGACAATTTTTCCACAGACTGGGGAGGGGGGATGGTTTTGGGATGATTCAAGTGCATTACATTTATTGTGCCCTTTATTTCTATTATTATTATATCATAATATATAATGAAATTATACAACTCACCATATGGCAGAATCAGTGGGAACCCTGAGCTTGTTTTCCTGCAGTTAGATGGTCCCATATGGGGGTGATGGGAGACAGTGACATGTGAAGTGTGTTGCTTATGTCCAGTCTACTCCATAATCACGTTTTGGTTGCTGTCACTGCAGAAAATCCTGCTTCACAAAAAAAATAGAATTTTGGAAATGGAAGCAGGCTTTTCAGTGCTTTTGTGACAAACTCAGAGTATTTAGCCTTGACTTTAGTCCAGAACAGATGGAGATTTGAAGTTGTCTCAAACATACTTTTTAAGATCATCGTCATTTGTGATCTCAAGCAGTTGATCTCTTCTAGCACAGACAAAGTCAATTCATCTGGCTTATTCACAAATGGGTCGCGGACCCATACCTTCCCAGTTTGGGGGTCTTGTGTGGTTGGGAAGTAATGCTCAAGCCCTTTTGAAAGCTGAGATAGGTGATCATGCACCAGCTGGGAGAAGGAAGGTCCTGGCTCAGTCTCTTTCAAAATCTCTGCTATGTTTGAAACATGTCAAAAATCCCAATGTTCACTCATCGTTCCCATAATTCCAGTTTGGCTTTGAATGCAGCCACTTTGCCGACTTAAACACAGTTGTCGTTCTCCCCTGAAGTGACAGATTGAGTTCATTGAGCAGGTTGAATATGTCACACAAGTAAGCAAATTTTGCGACCCATTCTGTGTCACTGAAATGAGCTGCCAGTGGTGACTGTTTTTCTAAAAGAAATCTCTGGAGCGGCTCTCATAACTCAAAAGCTCTGGTCAGGGAGCTACTCTTAGAAAGCCGTCTCACTTCTGTGTATAAGAGAAGATGTGTGTGCTCTGCACCCATCTCCTCACAGAGCTGTGTGAACAGACGTGAGTTAAGGTCATGTACTTTTATGTGATTGATAATTTGAATCACACCCTGAAATAAGTTGTTAAGTTCAGGTGACATTTTTTGGCTAGCCAGCATTTCTCTATGGATGACACAGTGCATAGAATCACATTCAGAAGTGACCTTTTTGACTCGAGTAGTGAAACCAGAAAGCTGTACAGTCATGACAGCTGCTCCGTCCGTGCATATAACAACACAAAATGACCAATTCAGTTTTCCTGATTTGTAATCATTCAAAGCCTTGAAAATTCTGCAGCTGTGGTGCTGATTGGCAACAAAAGTGCACATAACATAACCTCATGCACATCCTCCTTATAAATATATTGCACAAAAACAAGCATTTTTGCCTTGTCGTCAACTTCAGTAGACTCGTCAACCTGGATTGCACACCATGGTGACTCATTAATCCTCTCTAACAATTTGCCTCAATATCCTCTGCTGTTTCATCAATTCGTCTAGTTATGGTGCTAGCTGAAAGAGAAATATGTGCCACCTTTTGAACTGCATCCTCCCCTAAAAGTTCACAACAAACGTCCTTAGCAGCAGGCAGGATCAACTCTTCAACAATAGTAAAGGGCTTCTTAGCTTTAGCAATGTGGTTAGCCAATAAGAATGATGCTCTCAGTGCAGACACATTTGATGAAGTGGTGGCTTTCAATAATTGCTTCTGTTCTTCTTGTTCATGTTTTTTTTTTTTCTTTTGAAAAACTCCAAAGGCTTGTCTTTTAAAGCAGGGTGCTTTGTCTCCATGTGGCAAAGCAGTTTTGAAGGTTTCATGGCTTCATTGGATAGCCGCTCACTACATATTATACAAAGTGGGCTTGGAGAATGTGAATCACTTGTTGCAATGAACCCGTAATTTAAGTAGGACCCTTGGCATTGTCTTTTATTATTTTTTATTTTTTTAAATTAATTAATTTATTTATATTTATTTTTGGCTGTGTTGGGTCCTCGTTTCTGTGCAAGGGCTTTCTCTAATTGTGGCAAGCGGGGACCACTCTTCATCGTGGTGAGCGGACCTTTCACTGTCGCAGCCTCTCTTATTGCGGGGCACAGGCTCCAGACGTGCAGGCTCAGTAGTTGTGGCTCACGGGCTTAGTTGCTCCGCAGCATGTGGGATCTTCCCAGACCAGGGCTTGAACCCGTGTCCCCTGCATTGGCAGGCATATTCTCAACCACTGTGCCACCAGGGAAGCCCAGCATTGTCTTTTAAGTTCAGCTTTCTTTTTGTTGTCAGTCTTAGAGTCTTCAGCTGTCTCATCATTGGGTCTTTCCCCCTTTTCAAAGAAGCTCTCCAGTGATGTTTGTTTTTTACTCATTTTGGCTGGGGTTAGCTTGTGGGCTTACCAAAACTGTGACTGATGCAAGTGCACAATGCCGGAAAGAGGTGCGGATGAAAGTGGTAAATAAAATAATGAGCAGGCGATGAGCAGACTAAAATAAGTGTTGGAGTCTAACTTAAAACCTGCCACCAGATGCAGCTGTACAATTAAAGTACATCAACTCACTTGCCACTATAAAGCCTACCACCAGATGCAGCTTAATTGTCACTTGCCACTCACTGATAGGGTTTTGATATGTCTGCAAGCAATTGATTTATTATGGTCTCTGTGTCATCAAACCTCTCTGCTAATGATAATCTGTATTTGCAGCTGCTCCCCAGTGCTAGCATCACTGCCTTGACTCCACCTCAGATAATCAGGCATTAGATTCTCATAAGGAGCGCAAAACCTAGATCCCTCACATGTGCAGTTCACAGTAGGGTTTGCACTCCTATGAGAATCTAATGCTGCCGCTGATATGACAGGTGGAGCTCAGGCGGTAATGCTAGTGATGATGGGGAGTGGCTGTAAATACAGATGAAGCTTCGCTCACTCATCCGCCACTCACCTCCTGTTGTGCAGCCCGATTCCTAACAGGCCACAGACCAGTACCATTCTGTGGCCCAGGGGTTGGGGACCCCTACTCTAGGATACTCCTAACTTTTGAGAATTATCTGAAGAATTGTGTAATTTCACCATAAAATTCTTAAATCTTCTGATTCCACCAGGGAAGAAGTGATTATTTTTTTATTTTTCTTTTTTAGTAAAAAGTAAACATTTAATATGATAAAAAAACTAATAGCAAATCAATTTTTATAAAAAGTGACAAATAATTATATGCAATAAAATATAATATTACCGCAAAAGTGGTCTGATCTTTGTCTTTGGTTACTAGAAAGTGATCTAGGTTCTGTAATGCCTGATAGGAAAGTAATTTTTTTTTTTTGCTTGGGGACTTTGGCCACCAGTCTATCAATGTAATTTATGATGGGGACTTTGGGCTGCTGACTAAAAACCTTTCCCCATATTGATATATATGTGAAATATATACAATGTGATCTCTAAGAGTCATTTGAAAATTTGGGTTTTGAATTTAAGACAGTAGTCATGGCTGATAATATATGTTTGACAATCATGCAATTATACACAGAGGTTACAACTGAAGAAACAAGACTGAGAGAGACTAACTCAGGTAAGGAGCATAAAGTAAGGATAGCAAACATAGAAGCCTGAGAAGTGCTTAAGTATTAGTTAAACAAGCAGGCAGAAATCCAGATTAACTTAGTGAAAATTCAGGTGCCACTACTTAAAATATGTATGTATTTGGCCACATTATTTAACCTCTGTGTAACTCAGTTTCCATATCAGTTTATTGGCATAATATTAGAAACATTCTCATAGGACACTTAGTAAATGATCAATACAGTTTAATTGTTATCAGTAGCACTATTATTACTATTATCATTCAAAGAGAAGAAAAAGGAAGATGTAGGAAAGAAATGTAAAACCAGTTGAAAGGTCACAGTAGTTAAATAAGAGTAAGAGACAGTGAATACAGATAACTTTTAAAGATAGTTTTAAAGAAAAAGTAAGGAGGAAACAGAGCTGTACCCTGAAGGGAAGTCATGGTTGAACACCATTGATTAGTTTAGAAGATTTATTTGGTTGTTTTAGAGAGATCTGACCAGCTTTGTAGGCTAAGGAAATGTGTAAATGGAAAACAGAATGAAGATATCTAAGACCCTATAGGACTAATTGTTGCAAGGGATGGGAAATGACAGAGTGGAAGATTAAGCCTGAGACAAGCATTGAACACTTCATTCCCTGAGAAAAGAAAGTTGATAAAATAAGGTAAAGATAGAGATATTTGGGGATCTAAGTAAGGGAAGGCACATAACCTCTCACCAGAAGGACTTGATCTTCCCAGCAACAGATTGTGGTAAAACAAAAAGCACCTTTAGTGAGAGTGAAGGTTTGGATGAAGTTGAAAGACAGAAACAATATGGTCTAATATGGGCTGTATATTTTAAAATACTGGAGTGGGAGTTGATGTGAGAGATATTGAGTTTTATAAGGTTACTGGATATATAATTTGATGGAATGGAGAAGTATATATATGCATGCAGAGGTGCTGAAGGATTTTAAGGCAGGAGTCATAAGCACTGATTCTGAAAAAGGAAGCAATGAGAGGGAATGGAATAGGGTAAATGTCTGCTCTGGCCAAAAATATTCAATAAAAGAAATTAGATAAAAAGAGTTTTCTATTGGTTGAGGACACGTGATGAAAATGTTAAAGAGCCTTAGAGTGGTGTGAGAGGAAATCACAATTCACTCCCTTTCTTTGTATAGGGTAGTTGGAAGAAAAAGAGGCTAGACAGGAAGATCAGTTAGGAAGCTGTTTTAGTCATCATTTTCTGAGACAGAATTAGTGATGGAAATAAATAGAAAGAGACGTTTTTAAAATGACACTGTGAGGGAAAAAATGTCTATTAAAACTTGCTATATTACATAAAGTTGATAATTGCCATACCATAATTACATTTTAAGTAATTTCACAAAACCATGTGTGAAAGGAAAGAACATTGTAGTGATAAGTTGTATAATCTATTTTCTCAGGGTTAATATTTAATAATATAAAGTTGACACTGAAATTTATATAGGCAATTCTACATTTTCATTTTTATTTAAATTGTAAGAAAAAATTTCCACTTCACATAAATTCAACTTATAGACCCTCATGGATCTAGGCTTATCAATATTAATTGGAGAAAGCACTTTAAATTTTAATGCAATAAAAATGAATTTATATATAGAAAATATGGGAAAATATTATACTTTAACTTATCTCCATCCTCGCCCTCACTAATTTCTGCTTTTAACATTATCATAACATCAGCAGTATCTTTAATCAGAATAATTACTCATTTTATATTTTTAATAGGGAATGCATATATTATTAATAATGGCTTAAGTTAATTAATTAGAAGCTCTAGCTTTGTCCATAGGTGAACTTCAGAAGTTAACTTCACTATTCTCTCAAAGTAAACATTTATAATTCACGTTGCATTATATACCTCAGTTTCAAAATATTAGGAAACTGTAAAGTCAGGATATAGAAGAGTTTCAAGTACTTTTTCAGTCCATACCCTGCCTCAGTATATGACTGTCCTGAATCATGCCAACTATTTCATTCCTATAGAAAAAAGGTTTTCCTTCTTTATAGGCTGGAAGTCTCCTGCTGTATGATAAACTCACAGTTTTTAATCTCTGGTTGCATGAGCAAAAGCTATTCACTACTCTTCATAAAATAGCCATCATTTACCTGAAATCTGTTACTAGAGATATTTGACACAAGATCATAAGGTCAAATATTTTGGCCAAAAATACTTTAAACCAAAACAAAGCAGCATTTATCAACTTTCAGAACAAATGGGCATTTTGGAGTGTGTACTTTGTTACTTGTTTAAAATATTTGATTTGGTGGTTATAGAAAACATGTTCCTAATAACAACTCTTCCTCTTTTTGCATGAGAGCAGAGGGAAAAGGTCACTTCACATGCTGAAATAAACAACAAACTGTAAAGGTACAAACCTGCATATATTTTACTGTATAACCAAATCAAACTTGCCAGAGAATTAATCTGACATTTGTTTAATATATGAATTTTTCAAGTGAGACATGACAACTAGTTATAAGGTAAACAGGCTGCATAATGACTGCCATTCACTTTTATTCAAGCATAGAAAAGCTGAAGCAATTTAAAAAAATAATTTCAAAACTATTGCATGTGAGTAAATTATTATATATATATTTTTAATTTAACATCTTTATTGGAGTATAATTGCTTTACAATATTGTGTTAGTTTCAGCTGTATAAAAAAGTGACTCAGCTCTATGTATACATATATCCCCATATCCCCTCCCTCCTGCGTCTCCCTCCCCCTCTCCCTATCCCACCCTTCTAGGTGATCACAAAGCACTGAGATGATCTCCCTGTGCTATGCAGCTGCTTCCCACTAGCTATCTACTTTACATTTGGTAGTGTGTATATATCAATGCTACTCTCTCACTTCATCCCAGCTTCCCCTTCCCCTTCCCTGTGTCCTAAAGTCCATTCTCTACATCTGTGTTTTTATTCCTGCCCTGCCCCTAGGTTATTCAGAACCATTTTTTTTTAGATTCCATATATATGTGTTAGCATACGATATTTATTTTTCTCTTTCTGACTTACTTCACTCTCTATGACAGACTCTAGGTCCATCCACCTCACTACAAATAACTCAATTTCGTTTCTTTTTATGGCTGAATAATATTCCATTGTATATATGTGCCACATCTTCTTTATCCATTCTTCTGTCA
This sequence comes from Orcinus orca, assembly GCF_937001465.1. Classification (NCBI taxonomy): domain Eukaryota; kingdom Metazoa; phylum Chordata; class Mammalia; order Artiodactyla; family Delphinidae; genus Orcinus; species Orcinus orca. The sequence goes on from NC_064580.1 coordinate 71,101,885, forward strand.
ATGGACACTTAGGTTGCTTCCATGTCCTGGCTATTATAAATAGTGCTGCAATGAACATTGTGGTACATGACTCTTTTTGAATTATGGTTTTCTCAGGGTATATGTCCAGTAGTGTTATTGCTGGGTCATATGATAATTCTAATTTTAGTTTTTTAAGGAATGTCCATACTGTTCTGCATAGTGGCTGTATCAATTTAAATTCCCACCTGAATGTTATAAGGCTAATTTAAGTATAAGATTATGGTTGTGGGAGCTTCTGTAATCATTATTTGATATTAACAGCTTTTCTTGATATCAGGGATAATTTATTCTCGACATTTTGATTGCATTCATGACCACAAATATTAAAAGAAAAAGAGCTTGTATCTAATTCACTGATGGCTGGAGTTGACTATAATCCCCCAACAAATGTGCATTCTATCAGTCCTCTTCCTCCTTCGAGTTTCTTCTTCAAACAATAGCTTCACCTGGTTCCCTACAATCTCCACAGGCATCATGTGCTGGAGGTGTCCAAGTAGTAGAACTCTGGTCCAAGAGGTTGGGAATTTTCTCCTAGAGGACTGACAGTACTATACTCCTGCTGCAGGTGGGAATATCTGACCCAGACCAACTATGTTCCATGAGTTCTTATTGTCAGATTCCCTCTGTCTTCTCTTCTAGTCCAGTGAGTTTTCAGTCTACAATAGTGTGTTTACTCATCATATATTCTTCCAAGTATATTATTTAGGAAATGAATTTTAAACCATGAGTCCTTCAGTATTTCATCTTTTGAAAATCACTGCCATGAACTGTTGAAAATTAAAAACCTATTTTACCAAACTCTCTGTAATGAATGGGATCTTTCTGTTCCCTTTGTATTTCTCCTTCAATATCTCTCTCCTGAGACTCTGGAGATTGAATGCACTAGTTGCCTGAGCTGCATGAATGGCCACTGGTATAAGTAACTTACATGGGGAGAAAGAGAAAAATGAACTCACAGTTAGTATTTAAAATTTATATTCTGACTCATTTTACCTCTAATTGGCTTCTTTATCCTCCACCAAGGAGAATGGTTTTCAAAGTCCTCCTCAAAAATACAGATAATATTTTAAAATTATTTTTATTTTTCTATTGTCTTCACACAGTGTTAGGAATTAAGTAGTTGCTCAAAAATATTTTTAAGTTTCTTTATGTTGGCATAGGTCCAGAACTTCACTATGGTCTTTAATGAAAACCTTAATTTTATTAATTCATTCAATATTCCACAGATATTTATTGAGATATTTCTATGTTCCAGCCACTGATAAGTTCTAGGGATGAAAACACAAAAACATAAATGTCACACTGCTGTGCCCTTAAAAAGATAACAGTCTAGTAATGAAGATAGCCAAGGAAACAGAAAATAACAACAGCTATATAAACTCGACGAGAGCTGTCATTATTTTGTTTCACTAACGTGTCCCCAACACCTAACATAGTATCTGCTATAGAGAAGTTGTTCCATAAACTTTTATTGACTATTTTGTGGGTAAGTACTATAAAAGAGCAACAGTTCTCACTAACGAGTTGTGATTAGGTTTGAGGTTATTGCACAAATAAGATGTAACCAGTTACTGCTAAACTATCAATATTTGCAAAATGTTTTCTTTATTTTTTAATGATAGAGTTTAGGTTTATTGGTAATATAATTCTCACTCATTTATATTTCAAAGTACTTAGAAAGGCTGGGGTAGTATAAATTCTGTTAAGTAAGACTGTCTTTGAATCCTGCTTCTAATTCTTATTAAAAATGTGATTTTAGCTAAGTTACCCATTTTCTCTGAGTCTTACATTCTTCATCTGTAAAATACGGATAATAATAGTCCTACTTCATAGATGTGTTGCATGGATTAAATGCTGAATATACACAAAGTGCTCAGAACAGCCCTAACGTGTAGTGCTATATAAACATGAACTGTTCTTATTACCATATAAGTTTTTTTTTTCTGCAAGTGAGAAACAAAGACGGTGGAGTCCAGACTAGCTTGTTGACAGTTGCATATTATTCTGGGGATGGGCCCATAAGAATGTTTGTGCTATGAGAACTGCCTTTTGATGATAGCAGAAAAACAGCTGAGAACAACAATGACAGAATAGCTACAGGATATCTTGAGAGCCTGTAGGAGCAGTATCTCAGGCCTGCATATTCTCAATAGCTGAGGAGTATAAATTACACAGGCTTATTTATTTATTTTAGGACAGTTATCTCTTAGCCATTAGGCTTGCTGGCTGATTTCTAGTGTCTTCACCCAATATCCTTTCTTTTCGTCTGAGTTAAGATAATCTATTTTAATGTCCGAGTTAAAATAATATATTCCCTAGAAAGAAGTTAGATACTTAGAGGTTATTTTTTTTCTTCACTCTCCTAGTTCTTTTATCCTGTGCTCTTAAGGCAGTTCTGACGATGCCATTCTTCAACCTAGGAAGTGAATTTTTTAAACTTAAAAATCCTGATAAAATATTTTTAAAATCTTACATTCCTTCCAACTCTTTACAGTTTTGTCACTTGGAGGCATGCCAATATTATGCATTACTATAGAGATTTTTTTTCCTCCTGTTATCTAGGTATAACCGATGCAGGAACCAAAAGAAAAGGCCCACCTGAACAATGATGGAAGGAAAGAGAATGGCTATCTTCTAGTCATCAGCCAGTGATTCGTTTTTATTGTTAAGCTAACCCCAATCTGTCTGGCTTCAAGTCTTATTGACATTCCTCCTTGTACTGTGGATCAGCAAATTTCCTGGCTCCTGCTGAAGAGCTTTGTTAACTTGTGCAAGAGTGAGTTTGAATATCCAAGATGCTATAAGTCTGTTTCCAGAAATTTACAGGCAGTTGTAACTGAAAAACTTTCCTAACAGGTAATGTCGGGCGCTTCATATTTACTATTCATATAAATTTCACCTAAGCAGACATTGGCTTTATTTCAATAATCTGATCTCTTTACAAAATATTCTAAATAAGCAAAAATAAATATTAACAATGTTTTGTTGGTTTGTTTCTTTTACAAATTTGTATAGAATATTAAAAGATGTTGTCCCATAATCTATAACCTGGAAAGATATGTTATTATTTTTCTATATCTCAGAAATATGAATATTAAGATTTGTTCTTCATGTCTGGTTTTCTATGCAACACTCTCACTTAGACATTTCTATCATTTATAAAAATCCGCTGCAAGCAGGAGTGCACACACATAAACACACATACACATAAACAAGCTCTTCACATTATTTCCAGCTGTTCTGGAGCTAGTAGAGTTTTACTCTTAGAAAATGTGTTCAATAAAAAAGTAATATTTTAATATCTAAAGCTTGTCTAAATGTCTTCTCGTGATGTCTGCTATGTTCCTTTCTATATTTAGGTCTGTACTTTGTCTGTGTTTGCATCTAATTATGTTTTCATCTTTATCTTTTTTTTTTTTTTTTTTTTTTGCGGTACGCGGGCCTCTCACTGTTGTGGCCTCTCCCGCTGCGGAGCACAGGCTCCGGACGCGCAGGCTCAGCGGCCATGGCTCACAGGCCCAGCCGCTCCGCGGCACGTGGGATCCTCCCAGACCGGGGCACGAACCCGCATCCCCTGCATCGGCAGGCGGAGTCCCAACCACTGCGCCACCACGGAAGCCCCTCATCTTTATCTTTAAGAATGTTTAAAAATAGAGGTTAAATAAAAGAGAGACACTTTGCAGCTTCAGTACAGTAAGAGCATTGAGGTTCTTAGTACCTCAGTAGTCAATCACTATAGGGTCGTAATAGGGACCACAAGGTGATTTCACATACGTTCTTTCTTACTTTCAAAGTTGGTTTCTCAAATTTCCATGTTATCACAAAGGTATTTTTTCTCCAAGTGAATACATATTATATGTCTATATGTTTAGATTGTTAGATAAATTCTGTGTGTGTGTGTATATATATATATATATATATATATATATATATATAATCTGTAAAACATGGAAATTAACATCCACTGAGGTACATTTTTAGCAACACAGAACATAGATGATTGACAGAACAAAGCATATGGAAATGAAGAAGAATATAACACACATTTATATCTAAGAAAAAAAATATTTGCCTGAAGGGAAAATATTAATTAGTTTGTCTACATGCAAGATAAAAGTCTGGAAGACATATCCATCAAAAGGCAGCAGAATAAACAGCAAAATGGAAATTATTTGTAAATTGACAGTAAACTTGGCAAACATTAAGGAGGTAAACAAGTTATTTGGCATGCAAAACACTTTGAAATCACAGCCTCTGTCAGGAGGCATCTGTGCATAGATTCACTTATTTGACAGAAATTAACATTTCACAGAAATCTTTGTTGCATGCTAAAGATTTCTTCACCCTCCTTAATTATTTTAATTGCTGCTACAGAATCTTCCATATAAACACTCAAAAGATGTTAAAAATGCACAAAGTTCAATCTAATTTCATCAATAATACACAGTTACTACACTCTGGAATTAACTAAAATATGTACCAAAAGGCAAGTTGTTTAAGTAAATGTACCAGGCTTATTTTTCTGGGATGAAACATAAGAGCCACATAACTCAAATAAAGATCCTTTATAGTACTAGGAAAACTAAAATTGCTTTTTAAGGAAAAGAAAATACCTCACCAACTTTTATCTATCCTAAAAAGAATTCAAAACACCCAAGGGTCCAAAAGTTTACAGACTAAAATATTTTTCACTAACTTCAAAATTTTATAACTATTCAAACAATCTAATAAATGTGATATAGTGTAAATAGTATTATCACAGGTATTCAGAAGTCCTATCTCTGACACTTACAAGTTGTCAGTTAATTTCTCTGGTTCTCAGTATCTTCATCAATAAAGAGTTAGAGATTGAATCAATCTTTTCTGAAGTCTCTTCTAATCTTCAATTTAGAGGTTATGGGTTATTTGAAATTTGAATATTAATTCTCAAAATATCTTATGTTTGATTCAAATGAAAATTGTCTCAATCAAAAGTAATATTCCTTTCTTTTCTAAATTTATTTATTCTTTATGAGAGACATTTATGAACAAAAGTCCAAGGGTCTTTCAAATTCAGGGAATTTTTACCTTTTAGAAAACTGGAGCTCAATGGACTTGAACTTAAGTGTTATATTTAAAATAGTTCACTATTATGTTCCAGACCCTTTGTTAAGTACTTCATTTTTATTATCTCAGTTTTCTCACTTGATTATTAAAACAGCATATGAAATAAGAGGGCAGTCTTGTAGTAGAATCAGAATCAAAACCAAGTTCCTTGATTCAAAGTCTCTAGTGTCTCCACACTACTATATTCATAAATTAAGTAGGCAGTTGCCTGTTTAAAGTATATTTCAAGGGAATCTCCTGACCTGCTATTATACATTAGATTCATTCCTATGTCTTAATAACTCAGAATCTCCTTCTAAGAGATTCCTATTACCAGCCACAAAAATTAATTAACAGAATGATCCTTGAGTGCTTGTTTATAACAAATATTTAACTTGTCAGCAGCAAAATCAATCAATTAGTTGTTTTTCATAAAGCTAGATATAATTTGTTGGAAGTATTCTTCATCATTCTAAATTATTCTTCCTATTATTTTGGTGTTAAAGGATATTTCTCTTATGAAATAATGGTCAGTGTGGAAGATAATATACTCTATGTAGTCTGGCAGAAGCAGTTTGGCATGATAGTTGAAAAGTGGAGCTTTGGCTTCAATCTATCTTGGTTGTAAGATACTCATTTCACTTCTAATTCTAGAACCTTGTGCAAGTGATTAAACCTCTCTAAAACTTACTTTTCTCAACTCTACAACTTAGCTAATAATGGTATCCATTTCATAAGACTATTGTGATGATAATTTGAGTTAATGCCTATGTGGTGCCTTGTACAAGTTAATGGCATGAAAAATATTAGCGGTTACTTGTATGGTAGAATGTGATTATATATGTGTGAGTATGTGCACACACAAGTGTGCATGTAGGTTTTTAAAAATATCTTTACCTGTTAAAATAATGTACTTTAACCGAGACTCAACTGCTTGCTTAATCTAAAATCAGACATCCTGCATAGCAACAATGCAAAACAAGCAATCAGATGAAACTGGGACAAGCAGAACTAAGACAAATGGGCTTATACAAAATAATAATTTTGTGTGTTTACCTTTATAATCCTCACTGTAACTTTAATCCAGTGGAACACAACTCAGTTGTATGGTCGAATCTGTGTGTCCCCAGATGCAGTCCTCATACTCTCCTGAATAAAATTCATTATTTTGTATTTGTTTTTTGGTTCAGAAGTTTTATAAATTGACATTTCTTGGCATAGTTAGCACGAACCATAGCAGCTGACCTGGATCCCTGGACTTCCCTGGATTTTTGGCTGGTACCTCCAAGAGACCCTTGTTCTCTAACACCTCTCTTAGCTGACTGAAAACTTTAGCAGTAAGTCATCTGGATTCTGAAACCCACAGCTTGGTAGTTCAGACTGGAAGAAATATAATTCAGGAGACTGTGAAATTCAGCTTTCTTATTCTGGCTTGAGATTCAGGTTCAAGATTTTTTTCCATCTAGAGTTTAGGGTTTCAGGTCTTGGTGAGTACTCACAATAATGGGAAGTTCTTTAGCAAAAATTCAAAGAAAGATGATCCTCCCAACTTCCGTCAGTTTTATGTTTAACACCTATGGACCCTCATCCTTCAACTACTGGTCTAAATAGGTCTCTTTAACCTGGGGTGATTTAAAACTGCACTGGGCAAAATGGGGATCATTTAAAATTCCTAAACTGTTTTGTGTGCTCAGTTGGAGAGGGCTTACAAAACCAGACAAAATGAATGGGAAGCATACTTCACTTGGTATTTAGAGGCTTCTATACATAAAACTGACAAACTTGCTTTGCTCCAAACTGTTAACCAACAATCATCTGAGACCTTTTCTCTCATTGAAGGAATCTACTCCAGACCAACCTAAACCTCCTCCTCCTGCTCAAGCTTCCAAACCAACCTGCACTCTCTGCCCCTTTATCCCTCCCTTTCTTTCCTATTTCTTCTTCTTTGGAGGCCCACTGTTTAGAGTTACCACCTCCTGTGCTAACAGTTCCATTTAAATAAAACCCAACAGGTGAGGAGAGCCTGTGGTAACCTACGCTCCTTGGACAAAATCAGAACAAATAACAATAACTACAGAGTTTCCTGATCCCACTTCTCACCCTATCTCCTTTTTATTTCATCTAGTCATACAAACTTAGGAAACTGGATATTCTGATTTATACCAATGTATTCACAACTTAGTAGGGGAAAGAAGGGCAAAGGAATGGATAGATAATGTAAACTGAGACAAACTGATCAATGATTTTGATTAAAAAAATCAGCTGAGGATGAAAACAAGGTGAATGACTTAGCGAAAAACCTTCATTAGGTTATTCCACAAATTTTCCCTAAGATTATAGATTGGGAAAAAAATCAGTTAATTACCCAGAAACCAGACAAATCCATTTTAAATTTCCTTGAAAAATTCGAGAAAACCTTAAACAATACTCAGGTATGAAAGATATTAACTATCAAAACTCATCTTTGTTCAATTACTCTTTTCTAAACTGATTAGATGAGGAATTAGCCACCTTGGTAAAATGACATCAACTCAATCGGGCTCCTATTGATTCCCATGATTTAGTAAATCTAGCTGAACAAATTTCAAAAACTATTAAAAGAATAAAATAAGAAGAAGGCCTTCCAAATAATGAATTAACAATTACAGAAACTTGGGACTAAAAGGCAGAAAGCTCAAACCATATAAGCCAGCCCCACAGGGAATCCATTTCTAATACAAAACAAAAATAAAACCAGAAAGAAACAACAAAAAACAACAACAAGTAATTACAAAGATTATTAGACAAAGAACCCAACCAATCTTTCTTGGGAGAACTAATAATCTAAGCAACACATACCACAATGGAGGACTCCAAGAGAACTTTAGGGGAATTTTTGTTTTTCTTCTTACCCCAATTCTACTGCCAATAGCCAAACAACCTGATGGTTGTATCATCTTGATGGAACAACTTTTGTGCCTCCAAGCAGACCTGAGAGAAATGCCCCTACCTAATACTGAGTTGATATAGTTTACAGATGGCTTATATTTAAGGAATTCTGAAGGGATTTTTCAAGCAAGATACGCTTATGCTTCCCTCACTGAAATAATTGAATCAGGTTTGCTGCCTAGTACAAGAGGCTGAATTATATGCTCTTGAATGCACTTATATTTTGGCAGAAGGGAAAACAGTTAACATATATCCAGAAAGCAAGTATGCATTCAGGGTGGCCCATGACTTTGTGATGTTATGGAAACAAAGAAAAATTTTTTTTTTTACTTTCTAAAGCAGAAAGATTTTAAAAAAAAGAAACAGTGATTATGTAATTGCTCTGCTGGATTCTATTCGGCAACCCCAAACTCAAGCTACCATAAACGTCACTAGTCATTCCAAGAAAATCATGGAGGAAAGCAAAAGGAATCCTTTGGCCAATTCAGCAGCAAAGGCCACAGTGCCAGCCATTCAGTTCTAGTGACCATGTCCCTCATTCTGAATAAATCTGACCTAAAATTGACTCTAAGATTTCCTAAAGGAGGTCCAAATGTCAGTGGGACAAAATTGATGTAATTGGGTTAAAAAGGGCTACATTTATGACCAGAATATAAATCTATGTTTCAGGACCCACAATAAGCTGGTATTCCCTGGTTCTTTACAGAAATTTATGCCAGAGCTTATACATAATCTTACTCACTGGGGCCTAGACAAGATGGTCCAATGGAGAAAACAGTATTTCTGGAAACTCTTCACAAATGTAGCACAGTAAATGTATCAAAATCGTTCTACTTGTCCAAAGTATAACTGAAGTAAACCAATACAGACCACACCTGGGAATTTCCCAATGCTTTCAGGTCCCTTTGAAGTATGGCAAATAGAGTTTATTCATTTTCCTCCATCATAAGTTTATAAATATGTGATAGTAATGATTTGCCAGTTCTCCCATTAGGTAGAAGCTTTTCTTGCTGCCAAGCTACAGTCATGACAGTGGACAAAACACTCCTAGAGAAAATCATTCCAACTTGGAGAATTTCAAAAGAACTACATAGTGATGTGGGAACTCAATTTACAGGACAAGTATTGAAGAATGTATGTAGCATTTGGCCAGTAATATGACATTTCGATTGTACACACTATCCTCACTTTCGGGTTTAGTGAAATGCACAAATGGAACCATTAAGGCAAAATTAACAAAGTTTATAGAGTCTTTTAACCTGTCAGGGCCTAAAACTACTTTAATTTGCTTACCTTAAGAACTTCCCTCGTAGGTAAACATAGACTGTCTCCTTTTGAAATAATCACTGGGTAACACATGTGCCTAGATGAAGGAATGTATGAACCTACTATGTTGAAATAAAATCTCTTAACATACAGTCAAGATATTATTAAGGCCCTAGCACATAATACTAACCTTGTTTCAGACTCCTTCCACAGCATGCTCCTGGGAGAGGAAGATATTCAACATTGTATTCTAAAACCATGTAACTCTGTATACTGGAAGAGACATCAGAAAGAAAGATTTTCTCCAAACAAGATGAAAGGAACCCTAGCAGGTATTACTGGTAAATCTTTGTGATACAAAATTAAAAGACATTGATTCTTGGATCCATATATCTCATTTTTAAAAAAGCCTCCAACATCTACAGTGGAGTGGATTGCTTCCACAATATCAGATATTTGATTGAAGTTGACTCGATGACAGCTCAACACCTTGAATCAGCCAACAGCTAATGTAAACAGCTTTCCCAAGACCCCAGACCAGGCCTGTATAATATGAATAATCCTTAAATTTACTATTTAGTGTTCATCATAATCATCATTTAATTGCACCTCAAGGTGGAATAGGTTCTGTTACTAATACTACTTTTATACTTAGATAAATGCATCACACCAGGTCCAACTTGAAACTGGTAAGCTCATAAAGCTGGCAGAGAATCTCTTAAAGGTTGATCTAATTCTCCTCTGGATGGGATCAATTTTAAATTTCCTAACCTCTTTAGTTGGCTCCAACCTAAAATCGGGACCCTACTTCATTCAAGACTCCAAATTATACTTGTAATAATTATTGTAATGCTCACACTCTTTCTCTTGTTTAAGCTATTCTTATTAATCATAGCAAAATGTGTCAGCGAATGTACAACCAAGATCATGATCACTTAAGATATGACCAATAGAGACTACAACAATCAGAGCCAGATGGCCAGAGAATATGATTGCTCTATCCATACCCTGATAAATATGGAATCCACCTATGGCCTTCTTTACTGTGTCTCAGTGCAAATTTCAAAGGACATTGCAATCTTTTGAACATGAGCACCTTTTTTGTTTCTCTGATTACTATGAGATTCAGCTCATTAGATGACGGTTATTTACCTTGATTGGCTGTATCAATCCTGGTACCATAAAGTCTCACTGAAGGACAAGATGGAACTGGGCAGGGTGAACCCTCCACCCACCCCCAGCAAGGGATAGATCAAAGCGAAAATAAATTTCTTTAAATATTTAGATCATCAAAGTTGCAAAACAAGTCAATCAAAAGGGGGAAATTATATGAAAGGAAGGAATATTTAAGAGGATTTTTATGTGAATGGCCTTTTAAGATGGATTCACAGTGGTTTAGGGGAACTAAAACTGTAACTAAGTCCAGGTAGACATCTGCGAACTGAATTCTCACCCACATTTTTCACAGAAAAAACACAGAATATAATTTATCCAAGACTCAACTGCTTGCTTAAACTAAAATCAGGTATCCTGTATAGAAATCATGCAAACCAACCAATCAGACAAAACTGGAACAAGAGAGGCTAAGACTAATGGGCTCATATAGAATAACAACCTTGTGGGTTTTGCCTTAATAAGCTTTACTGTAACTTTCATCTGGTGGAACACAACTCAATTGTATGATTGAGTTTTTGTCCCCTAGCTACAGTAGTCATACTCTCCTGAATAAAAATCATTTCTTTGTCATTTTGTTGTTCAGAAGCTTTATAAGTTGACATGTTACTAAAGCTAGGTATTTTAATAGCATGAAAATGACATCCACAGCAAATCTTTGAATATTTTTGGAGGTAAATATTATGATTGGTTCACATAATACCAATGGAAAATCAAAAAATATAAACTGTGATTTTATTTTTTATTTGACTTTAAATTGAGAATGCAATTATTAAGATGTTTAAGGGGAAAAAGTAAATATATTCACCTTATTAAAATATACTTAGTGGTTTCAATCATTGTAGTCTTGTGTCACTTCTGTCACTGATCTTTAAGATTAGGGATACCAGAGTCATTAAAATGAAAATTTGTGAAAGAGCTCATTCCAATAGAGTCTAAACAAAGTAGGAAATAACGTGTGATTCTAGATTAAAACCTTACAAAATTCGAACCTGGACAATTCTGTAAGGATTTGTTCCATTTAATTAAAAATTAAACAAAACAATCATAATGTATGCTCCTTTAATATATGTGTGATCAGAATTAAAATGCTTGGTGTTGATATAAAATTGGGGTGTTATAGATGGTAAATTATTTATTTATAAGTATTTTTATAAGAAATTTAAGCATGATGATTGATGTACTGACAATATCTTAAGAAAATTTTTTTCATATTAGGATAAAGAAGAAGGAATCTAGTGGGAACTTGGGTAAGTAAATTTACCTCTGTAGGCCTGAGGTGCCTTCCAGTTCAGGGGAACTGTATGAAATAATACTCTTGAATTTAGTAGTATAGCTCAAGATCAAAATTTTAAAAGAGTAAAGCAGCAGAGCAGTTTACTCCAAGGACTTGTGTGATAAGCAAATAGTGTTCCTAATTTTCTTATTGCTAACCATTTTCTAAACCAAGAACAAAGAGTAAATATCATTCAGTGAGTTTCATCATGTTAATAACAAGAATCAAGCTAATCTTCTGAGCATCCTGTACTGCTCCTGAGTACTCCTGTTCTCTAGTCACTAAACCATACTTTCTCTATTTCATCTCCTTGATCCCTGGTCCAAACAATAGTTTTTCGCCTCTCTCTCCTTCAATCAGTCTAAAATATAATTGGGACATTGTAAACTCCTAAAATATTTAAGTATATCTATTTTTAAAACCATAGTAGTTTGTGCTTCCTGGAAGGCAAATTTCATGTTGCCTTATAGTTCTCATACAGATTTCAAAGCATGCTTTTTCTTTCTAATTAAATGTCAACACCTCTTTGATTCAAATGGCTTCTTTTGAACAATAAGTTACAGAACTTACTGCTAATTAGGAATGGTTGCAAAATGAATAAATCCTGGGAATGTAATGTACTGCATGGTGACTATGGATAATAAAGTTGTAGATTTGAAAGTTGATAAGAGAGTATATCTAAAAATTCTCACCACAGGAAAGAAAACTATTACTAATTATGTGTGGTGATAGAGGTTACCTACACAATGAAGTGACAATTTCAAAATAGATAAAAATATCAAATCATTTTGTTGTACTCCTGAAACTAATATAATGTTATTTGTCAATTATATCTCAGTGAGACAGCAACAACTACTTTCAAAAAATAAACAAAAAGGGATTAAAAGAATTATACATAAGTATTATGGACATATGCTAACAAATTTAATAACCTACATAAAATGGACAAATTAATAGAAAAACACAAATTACTGAAACTGGCTCAAGAAGAAAGAAAAAATATATACAAAGCTCTAACAAGTAAAGAGGTTGAATTAGTGATCAAAACTTCTTACAAATAAAAGCCCAGTACCAGATGACATCACTGGTGAATTCTATACAATGTTTAAGGAATAATTAACAGAAAGGAGTGACATAATCAAACGGTGAAAAAGGTGTTTCTACCATCTTTCCTCCAAAGAAAACTGATTTTGACAAACATCTATGGATAAGAGGGCCTTTGTGGAAATCTGGGAGTCAAGTGGAGAAGTTCCAGCACACCAATGGAACAAAAAAACAATCTGAAATTGGATGCATTGAAGAGGGTAAGAGGAAAAGTTCTTGTTGGTGGGAATGTAAATTGACACAGCCACTATGGAGAACAATACAGAGGTTCCATAAAAAACTAAAAATAGAACTATCATATGACCCAGAAATCCCAGCACTTGGCATATACCCTGAGAAAACCATAATTCAAAAGGACACATGTACCCCAATGTTCATTGCAGCACTATTTACAATAAGCAGGACATGGAAGCAACCTAAGTGTCCATCGAGAGATGAATGGACAAAGAAGATGTGGCACATATATACAATGGAATATTATTCAGCCATAAAAAGAAACAAAATTGAATTATTTGCAGTGAGGTGGATGGACCTAGGGTCTGTCATACAGAGTGAAGTAAGTCAGAAAGAGAAAAACAAATATCGTATGCTAACACATATACATGGAATCTAAAATTAGAAAAAAATGGTTCTGATGAACCTAGGGGCAGGATGCAGAGAATGGACTTGAGGACACGGGGAAGGGGAAGGCGAAGATGGGACGAAGTGAGCCAGTAGCATTGACATATACACACTACCAAATGTAAAATAGATAGCTAGCAGGAAGCAGCTGCATAGCACAGGGAGACCAGTTCAGTGTTTTGTGACCACCTAGAGGGGTGGGATAGGGAAGAAGGGAGGTAGAAACAAGAGGGAGGGCATATGGGGATATATTTACACATATAGCGGATTCACTTTGTTATACAGCAGAAACTAACACAACATTATAAAGCAATTATGCTCCAATAAAGATGTTAAAAAGACACAAAAAAGAGGAACTGTTCTACTTTACCTGCATATCCCTCTGCTAAGGCAGCAGAGCTCAGTGCCAAGAGAGATATTTTTCTTGCCTTCTAACACGTGGAAAGTAAGAAAATATGAGTGAGTGTCAGGCTTCTTCAGCAATGCAGGACACTCTCAAGTGATCCAGTATTTTTTTTAATTTTTTATTTATATATTTTTCCCCCATCCGGAACACTGAGGTGCTGCTGCTTGATTGGGGTGGGAAGCAACTGAGAGGAGAGCATCCAGGGATCTCAGAAAGCGTCAATGGGACACATGTTTTGAAAACTATGTAGTGAATAACACCAGGAAGCTTGCAAATGAACTGCAGGGGGATAACTTGCCTGTGAATTCCCCAACTGACCCGTGGGAATCCCCAATCATCTTCACAACTTTACCATATGGCCAGCTCCATATATGCACCTCCAAGGGTAGTGAAAGTGAGGCTTTGTAGACAACTGGTGAGCTTGCACAGAAAGCTGGTCCAATTCTGCAGGACTGGGAGAAAGCACACAAAGTTGAGCCTTCACCACTGCCCTAGGGAAAGAAAAGGGGAGGATGCCAATTCTTATCCTAATTTGTAGACTCAAGAGAAGGTATACAACCTTATGAATCCCCACCTCCCAATAGGAAACAAGAAGGGTGGAATAGGTGTGTCCATAGAAGAGTTCTGAGAAAGGCTCAGAATTCCTAATAGGGCTGATGGAATTTATTACTCTCTAGAAGCAAGCCTGTAAGAATGGAGGAGGTGACTGCTTCTTCAAATGCAAAGACACCAAAGTAAGACTTCAATGAATGTGAAAAATGAAAAGAAGAAAAAAACAAAACAAAAACAAAACATGTTACCATAAAAGGAACACAACAGTTGTCCAGTAAACAAACCCAACAAAATGGAAATCTGTGATATAACCAATAAAAAATTTCAAAACAGTTGTTTTAAGAAATTTCATTGAGCTACAAGAAAATACAGAAAATCTATTTAATGAAATCAGGAAAGCAATACACAGACAAAATGAGAAGTTTAAAAGAGAGCTGGAAATCTTAAAAAAGAACCAAACAGAAATTCTGGAGCTGAAGAATACAATGAGTGAAGTAAAATATGCAAAAGAGAACATCAATAGCAGATTTAATCTTTTAAAAAAAGAAAGGATCCATGAAGTAGAAGATAGGTCATATAAATGATCTAGGCAGAGTGTTACCATGTCTTCTCCAGATTCTTGAACAGCAGTACCATAGAAATATTGCTCCCACAAGATTCTTAGGCAAGTAATAATTTTTATTGAAAGGATAGCTGTACACAAGGGAGACAGAAGATGAAAGGGTGCCAACTCTTTGAGGATTTTCAAGGAAGGGGTTTTAAAGGTAGTATGAGGGAGAGGATTGCAGGGTGCCTTATCAGCTTGTGCTCAATTCTCAGATTGGTTGGCATCAAAGTGAAGGTTTGAGCATCATCAACCTTCTGGTTTCTACAGGTCTGGGGTCTATGTGTTTGCAATCAGTTTTCATCTGGTGGGGTCTGTTTCCTGAAAAACAAACGAACAACAACAAAAAAACCTCAACAACTTAGGAGTGTGTGTCAGGCCTTTATATCTTTCAGGGAACTGGGAGTTTGGTAATTCTGGTATGTGGTGGATTTATAGTCCCACTTTTGTCCTTCGGAAACTATGTACATACACCTGTGGAAGAGAGATAACCTTTTATTCCTGTGGGCCTCTGGTTATAGTCTCAAAGACGCAGGCTTTCAGGTGCCTTGTTTTACTGGGTTTTTAGGCCTGTTTGCTCAAGGTCATTCTCCAGTCCTTTTCCAAGATGGCTACACTCGTTTCCCTGTCTCATTTCCCCTCAGAATTCATGCCGCCTTATTCTTAAGGGGTTGATGAAGAGCAAGGGTCCATCTTCAGAAATTGCTTCAAAGCTGACTCAGGGCTGTTGTCCCTTCCTGATGGGAGGCATAATAGTCTCTAACTACCTGGCTTGAGTTAGGAGAGTGCTGGACCCTATTACAGAGTGTTTGAAATCTGCTGGGAGTTTTTCTACAGACCAGGCCATGATAGCAACTTTTACAATGTGTTTACCCACAACTAAGAAGAAAGATGATTATGAGAGTCACTATGGTCAGGATGATAAGCTCCAATCCCAGTGACATGGACTCCTGGGTGGGAAATATGCAACCAAGTCACCAAAGTACCCTTTGCAAACATTGTCATATTCCTTAATCAAGCAAATTTTATGTTTTCCCCCTTGGTCTACTGTAAGCTTGACCTTGTGGTATTTCAGAACAGATGTGTTCAGTACTTGTTCCATTTCTTGGTCTAATAATTTTAACTGTTCTTCTGACCACTGAGCCTCCATTAGACTGATTTCAAGATGTGGAGATTAACTGGTTTCTAAGAACAGCTTGTCTTCCACATACAAGTTGTTAAAAGACTTATTCACTTGCAACAAAGAAATTATTTCAGTGTGCTGAGTGCTACATCAGATTCTTATTCTGTTGACATTAAAATTTTTGTTTTTACAAGTAAAGTCAGATAGTACCACTTTTTCATTGAGCTTATCTTGCCAGCAGAACTTTCCCTTTCCCATATACTGTATATTGTTCTGTACAGAGTCTTTACTATGGGTCAGGTTAGAGTGTCCCCTGAGTCCCACTTAGTTTGAGGGCACAACCAAATATTGTTTTTCATGGTGCAACTTAGCATTGAGACTGGCAACCAAGTTTGGTATTCATCTTTTTATCTAAGAGAGCCCAATATTTCCCTATGAGTGTATGCATTGTTTTGAAATATATTCCCTATTTCAACCAACTGTAGTACTTGGCATAGCTGCTTTTGACTAATTCTGAGAACTGAGGCAGTCAGGGCACACAGATGAAGGTTACAGTTGCCACTTATCCCATAGCTGTGGGGGACCATAAGTCTCCAAGATGAGTATCCTTGCCTTCTGCCCCAAGTATGGTAGACCACTGTTTTGATGGCACTTCTTGTTCTATAGTTACATTGAGGCCATAAGGTTGCCATTGGCAGCTGCTAACTGATATTGTTTTGAGAACAGCTGGTGGTGAACTTAAGTCTGATATGATTCAGAAATTCAAGTTCTCAGTAATGTGAGAATATGGAATGTGCCTGAAATCACATCCACAATGATCATCTAGCTCTATTTTGGATGCCTGAACCACAGTTACTCTATTTTGAGTTTTATATGTATTTTTTCCCATAATGTTTAAAGCAGATATACAGTATATATTTGACAAGTCACAAAACAGGCTGTCCTAGTTAACCAGAATAACTTTTCCATACTTTGATATGTGAAAATTTACTATATCATTTCTGCTTTTTGTTTGCAAATCTTTGAATAGAAAGCATTGATGAGCAAAATATTTGTCCCCCAGTGCCAGTGTGGTTGTTTCCTGTCCTGGGTCCATCACGTGTAATATATATATTTGCCTAATTATCCATGTTGGGGAAAAACAAATTAGACATAACAAGCAAGTACAGAGGTATGCCAATGGGGACACATTTTATAGGCTATACATTGTATCAATTATACCAAATTGTCACACAAACACTGTACATGTTCTTCAAGTAGTAGACTTACAGCAAGCAGTGATACATGTCATGGGTAGTTATACTCTGTGGCAACTTCACTAGAAAATTTTCTTTTCATTCTAAACATTATGGTCAGAAGTATGGCTAGAAGTAAAATGATAACTTTCAGTTGGAACTGTTTAATTTCTTACCCAGTTCAGCAGTATGATTTGAACATTATCAGAAACCTGTACTTGTTAAAAAGTCTTTACGAATCTTCTTAAAGATGAAGCATTTTTACAAAACATTAGAGTGAAATAATAACTGTCTATGAATGACAAAAGACTTAAAAGACATGGTTAAAGATCTGATTACATGCAACTGAAAAAGAAGTTTAATTAAGTTGTTGTGGCATATAGCATTTTAAGAAAATAACTAGAATTATGACTGATAACATTATACAGGACATATTCAAATTTAAGGAACATTGTATAATTTCTAGAACACCTACATTAATGACATTTACCCATACAATATAACCTAAGAATATCTATCATTATTTGACAACGTTTTCCATGTATTTAATTTATCAAATAATCCTAATTACTGTAATATTTCTCTCTAAGGTGCATCAAGTGCCCTTTGAAATATCCCAAAGTTAGTTAGAGATCCAAAGAACTTCATCTAAACTTGATCCTTGGGAAGTTTATCAGAAATATTAAAAATTTCAAAACACCTAGTCAAATAGTATCTTAGCTCACTGTGAAATAATACTTATTTAACCTAATTTACAATAAAAGACTTTGGAGGGAAATACAGAAAATTACAATAGATCACTAGAGATGACTTTAAAACGTAAAGAAACTTACGGTCTGTTATAAAAAGCAATTCAGCATTCCAGGAAAAACTTTTTTCCTTAACAGAGAGAGAAAACCAAACTCGAGTCTTGTACAAGCTTAATTTTAACAACAAAATTAATTTACTTAATTAAATTTAATCTAATCTTAGACAGTTTTGACCGTGCACAAAACTTTCTCAAGGTTCTTTTTTAATAAACCTTACATCACTTTCTTTATCCACATTAGTTTGTACCTTATTTTTCCCATCCGGAAACAACCAGCTCTAGGACAAAATTATTCTCTCTCACTTTTTTTTTTTTCCCCTAAAGCGAAGGTATCTCCATTCTTCATAAATTCTATCACTGACAATATATATCCCACTTCTATGACATAAATCACAGCAAGATCCTTTTTGACCCACCACCTAGAGAAATGGAAATAAAAACAAAAATAAACAAATGGGACCTAATGAAACTTAAAAGCTTTTGCATAGCAAAGGAAACCATAAAAAGACCAAAAGACAACTCTCAGAATGGGAGAAAATATTTGCAAATGAAGCAACTGACAAAGGATTAATCTCCAAGATTTATAAGCAGCTCATGTAGCTCAATAACAAAAAAACAAACAACCCAATCCAAAAATGGGCATAAGACCTAAATAGACATTTCTCCAAAGCAGATATACAGACTGCCAACAAACACATGAAAGAATGCTCAACATCATTAATCATTAGAGAAATGCAAATCAAAACTACAATGAGATATCATCTCACACCAGTCAGAATGGCCATCATCAAAAAATCTAGAAACAATAAATGCTGGAGAGGGTGTGGAGAAAAGGGAACACTCTTGCACTGCTCGTGGGAATGTAAATTGATACAGCCACTATGGAAAACTGTATGGAGGTTCCTTAGAAAATGACAAATAGAAATACCATACGACCCAGCAATCCCACTACTGGGCATATACCCTGAGAAAACCATAATTCAAAAAGAGTCATGTACCAAAATGTTCGTTGCAGCTCTATTTACAATAGCCAGGAGATGGAAGCAACCTACTTGTCCATCATCGGATGAATGGATAAAGAAGATGTGGCACATGTATACAATGGAATATTACTCAGCCATAAAAAGAAATGAAAATGAGTTATTTGTAGTGAGGTGGATGGACCTAGAGTCTGTCATACAGAGTGAAGTAAGTCAGAAAGAGAAAAACAAATACCATATGCTAACACATATATATATAGAATCCAAGGGGAAAAAAAAGATCATGAAGAACCTAAGGTTAAGATGGTAATAAAGACACAGACCTACTAGAGAATGGACTTGAGGATATGGGGAGGGGGAAGGGTAAGCTGTGACAAAGTGAGAGAGTGGCATGGACATATATACACTATGAAACGTAGGGTGGATAGGTAGTGGGAAGCAGCCACATGGCACAGGGAGATCAGCTCGGTGATTTGTGACCACCTAGAGGGGTGGAATAGGGAGTGCATGAGGGAGGGAAACACAAGAGGGAGGAGATATGGCAACATATGTATAACTGATTCACTTTGTTATAAAGCAGAAACTAAGACACCATTGTAAAGCAATTATACTCCAATAAAGATGTTAAAAATAAAAAAAAATAAAATGCTTCCCTTATTATATTGGTGTTTAATTACATATATTATCATTTTTAACCCTTAAAAAAGCCTTAATCTCTAGTGAAAACTAACAAGCAGTCAATATGAACTGTTTGTCATACCAGTATTTCCTGATTAGCAAACTTAAGAACATAGTCCATGACCTCTAAAAAATGCATTTTTCATTGAATAATTTATCTTTTTAATGTGGCACATATGTCTAATAAACCCAAACATCTCTAGCTTTTCTCTCATAAGAAGGGAAACGTAGGTGGAATTAGACTTTTCTAGCAGCCAATGTTCCAGGATTTTGTCTCATTTAAAAAATGATTTAGACCTTCAATGAATTCTCATTATTTAACTTAATTTAGCAAACTCTAAATTTTCCTTACTAAGAATCTAAAAAATCTAAAACGTAATTATTCCCAAATAGTTCACCTAAAATATTTTATTGCATTTTTCTATATTTGATTACTTATGAAAATATCATCATACCAAGTTAATTTTCTTGCTGACAAATTTTGCCAAAGATATAATATGAAATTATTGTCTTTAAGTAAACCTAGATTCAATGGAAGTACTATACTTAATATTGATGACTCTAACGACATGTCTGTATTAATTAAAAACTTAACCTAACTTAAATACCAGATATTAAGTTAATACTGAATATTCCCCAAATCACATGAACCAGAAATTTATTTTGGTTGGTTTCTGTTGATTTTTAGAAATGTTTGATTAGTAAGTGCTTACTTTTATTTAAGCCAATTAAATAGAGTTCACTCACAAGTTGATTTTGTTAATACTATCCAAAGATAAAGACATATATTCATAATGTACACATAAACATATATATTTCCAGACAAAGGTCTCATAACTTCATTTTAAAACTTATTTATGAATCAGGAATTTTAATACAAAACTTATTAATTTATAATTTTATCCTATTTCGCTCTGTATAAGAAAACACTTATAATTGCATAATAGTACCATAGTTTAAAGATACATTAAGAGACAACTTTTCCCTAAATCTAGGGAGTATTATGGCCACGTCATATTACAAAGGAAAATCATCTTTTTATATTTCATTGGCTTGTGACTGAAAGTGGTCCAATTCTGGAGAATTCACCCCAAGGAGCTGCATTTGAGAAATAAATTTGTTTTCCATGTCCAGACCACTTACATTACACATGCAAACATACATACACAAAACAAAATTTAATTCCTGTAGGACAAAAACAAAGGGATAAGTCCAACAATTCCCTTAACTTTTTCAAACATGTCCCTCTTTTAAACAAAAAGCAAATGGAAAAATAGGGAATCATGACTGTGTGTAGTGGCAATTCACCTGGCAAATGCAAAATCACAAATAGCAGTTGGAATAAGTTAAATTTACTTACTTGAGTTTAAAAAAGGCCTCTTTCCCTTTTTTTCCTTTGTTTTGAAATTTTATTAGTTAACCCAATGCTGAAGTCTCAGGCAATGTGGGCTGTGTGTGAATTTTCAAGGCCATGGTAAAAGTCATAACTTCAAGTTTTCTCCTAGGCATATTTTTGTTCTCTCAGGGTCTGAAAAAAAATATTTTATCAAGCCAGCTTTTTCTAACTGCATATGTAAAAAGAACAAGTTCTAAATTTTTTTTCTTTTTCCCCTCTGGAGTCTAAATAATATTGTGGCCATGCAATGTTAAAAAATCTTCCTTTATATTTCTTTATAGGAGTATAACTAAAGATCTTTCAGATTTTGTAAAATACGTCCTAGGGAACAACTACAAAATGGAATAGAGCTCTCATTCCCAGTTGTTCTTTCACAAACCTGCTATTGCCAGAAACATACAGATCAGAGCTAGATAAACCACTTCTTAATGGCCTCTCAGGGTTGCTGCTCCCCACCATGAGAATGGAAGATTTCCTACCTACTGTTTCAGACAGGGGTTACAGATGAGCCTCGGTCTTAACAGAGGATGTTCCCAGTCACCACTCAGATGGTGCCAGATGGCCAAGGGATTCCACAGCCCAGAAGGGAAAATCCAATTAAAGTGGCAATCTGCTCAAAACCAGGTGACCAAGTTCTGCAACTTTCCCCCTAAAAAGGAAAATTTCCCATCAAGGCATCCCAGTAGAGAAGTATACCCTTGTGTCACTACAAGTGAGAATCCACCACTTACCAGAGACATCTCACAGATCAGAGCAAACCAGACCAGAATAGGGCCAGAGCCCCGTTTCCTTCACTACAGAATTTAAAGTGCTGTGGGTTAGTGATGCCCAGTCACTTGTCAGCACTCGGGACAGTCCCTGAGACAAAAATGCTCAGGCAGCTGCTGGACAGAATCTGAGAGCTGCCTTTGGCAAGAGGCCAATGTCCTATGGGCAAGATGCCCAATTAACACAGAGCCCAGGGTTGAATGTATTCCTCTATATTTCCTGTCTCAATATATGGAGGCCTGAAAGTGGTCCCAAATTACTCTCCAATAGAGCTGCTCTAACAAACCCTAGGCCACTAAAGACTGCAGAGAGTACTCCTTTATCAGATCTTGAATTCCTTTCAATTTTTCAACAATATACACTTTAGCCTAGGTCCAATCTCTGCTTACTACCATGTTATATCACTCAACCATTTTATAACATTCACACAGATGCCCAATTAAATGGACAAAGAGAAAAATCAGAGGAATCCATGGCTCAGAAATTGTGTGTTCCAAGGTGGAGAGTAACCATAAATAACATTGAGCTGAGAAAGGGCTGCAGCCTCTGTGGCTCCATCAACTTATGTCACAAAAGTCCTTTCCTCCCCAAAACCAACGCCACTCAGAAAAATACCATTGAGATTCAAAGAGGTAATAAAAGCAAGCATAATCCCCCAGGGTGCACCACAACAACAGAAGCATGCAAAAGGAAATCAATTCCCAGCCGCACCCAATACAAAGGGATCAGTCTAGGATTTTCAGGTTTTGGAAGAGCAAACCAGACATCAACAGAACAGAAGGAGGATGTTTCCTTCTCAAGAGAAAGGGAGATAGAGAGAAAGGGAGATATAAAGGGAAAAGTTATGTTTTCCCATTGTAGATGAACAAAAACTGAAAGCCCCAACAGGGACTTACTAGCTTCAAAGATGATGAAACAGAAGAGCTTCAGGTGGCTGCTTGTCCTATGCTATGAAAATAACCCTTCTCGTCCAAGAACCCTGGAGTCTGGGACCCCCCCACCTCCAAACAAAAGGGGTGTCCCAGCACAGCTGTCCCTACTGACTGGCTTGCCAAGAAATGTTACCAGGTCTTCTCCAGATTTCTGAAAATCTCCCACAAGATTTTTAGGCAAACAATAATTTTTATTGAAAGGATAACTTGTGCACAAGGGAGAGAGAACATGAAAGGGTGCCAACTCCTTGAAGACTTTCAGGTAAGTGTTTTAAAGGCAGTGTGAGGGAGAGGGCTACAGGGTGTCTGACCAGCTTGTGCTCAATTCTCAGACTGGTTGGCATCAAAGTGAAGTTTTGAACATCATCAATCTTCTGGTTTAAACAGGTCTGATGTCTATGTGCTTGCAGTCAGAAGTTTTCATCTGCTGTGGGTCTGCTCTCTGCAAAAGAAGAAAAACAAAACAAAGCAAAACAGGAGTGTGTGTCAGGTCTTCATCTATATCTCAGGGAACTGGGAGTTTGGTGATTCTGCTATGTGGTGGATTTATAGTCCCACTTTTGTCCTTTTGAAACTATGTACATAAACCAAAGGAAGAGAGATAATGTTTTACCCCTTTGGATCTCTGGTATTGTCTCAAACACCCAAGATTTCACGTGCTTTGTTTTGCTGAGTTTGTTAAGCTTGTTTGTTCAAGGTCACTCCCCGGTCCTTTTCTAAGATGGCTACACTCTTGTCTTTCTGTCTCAAGAGGACAACAAAGAAAACATAAAGAAAAAGAGTGAAGAAAACCTTTGTGAACTGTGGGATACCACTAAAGGAAACAGTATACGTATTACTGTAGTTTCAGAAGGAGAAGAAAGGGGGAAAGGAGCAGAAAGCTTATTAAAAGAAATAATAGCTGAGAACATCCCGAGTCTGAGTGGAGATATTGTCATCCAAGTTCATGAATGAAGCTCCTAGATTTCCTAAAATAATTAACTCAAAATGATATTCTCCACCCAAGTATGGTGGCCATTGCAGCACTGGCAGCAGCATGAAACTGGTGACAAATCATATATCCCTCAGTGGGGACTGTACGGATGAAGGATGTACTTCCATTTGACTGGGCACTGTACAGAAGTTAGAACAAAGGGGCTGGATTTACATGTACTGACAAGAATAAATCTCAGAAATAAAGTTGAGTGAAAAAGCAAGTTTCTGGAAGATATGTGTGCGTGAAATCATTTCTGTAACTCATAAAAACAAAAATCGGTACAATGTTGTATGAATATGTGAGAAAGAATGGGAATGCAGGGAAAGACACCAATTTGTATGTGAGAAATACATATGCTTCTTAAAAGTACAGGATGCAAAGGGGACTGCAACAGTATCTGTAACCTTTTATTAAAAAAATAAAGAAAACAATATAGGAACATGAAAAAAATAAAGGAAATATGGCAAAATATTAATTCCTAAATTGTGGGTACATTACTGTCATATTTTTCTCTGTGCATTTATTTCAAAATAAAAAGAATGGTTTGAAAACCTCATTAAAATGCTTAAAGAACAACAAAAATGTATTATAAAACACATATTAACATAAAACTGTGTGAGTTAAAAAAGAGAAAAAAACAAGGGTCTTCATATAGAAGAGAACCCTCATAAGTCTATTAGTGGATTTCTTAGCAGAAACTTTGAAGGTCAGGAGAGAGTAAAATGATATATTCAAAGTGATAAAAGAAAGCAAAAAAAAAAAAAAAAAAAAAACTTGCCAACCAAGAATACTTTATCTGGCAAAATTGTCCTTCAGTAATGAGGGAGAGATAAAGACTTTCCCAGACAAACCAAAGCTGAAGGAGTTCATCACTACTAGACCTGTCTCTTAAGAAATGCTAAAAGGAGTTTTTAAGCTGAAATGAAATGGTGCTAATTAGTTACATGAAAACATATGATATCAAACACACAGGTAAGTTTTAAGTTATAAAGTCAAATTCAGAATACTTTAATACTGTGATATTGTGGTGTGTTCATCTTTTTCACTCTAGTATAAAGGTTAAAGGACATAAGAATTACAAATAACTATAGCTACAATAATTTGTTAATGGGTATAAAATATAATGACAGGTTAATTGTGGCACCAAAAACATAAAATATATGAGGGAGGAGTAAAAGGATATACTTTTTTAATGTGATTGAAGTTATTTTGTTATCGTCTAAAAATTGAATATTATACCAGTAAGAAGTTTTATGTAAGTCTTATGGTAACCACAAAGCAAAAACACACAGTAGAAAAAAATAAGAATATTTGTAAACTTTAATTTTTCTGACATCAACAGTGAGTAGTTTCCTTTTCTCCAGTGTGTAGTATGAAACTGAATGATGGAGAAATTCTTGTGAAAATATGCCCACAGGTATTTGCCATGTCATTTCAACTGATCTTACTATATATGTGAGCTCCATACATCCCACCATGAATAATGACTGAGACCCCTCACAGAATTTGGTTTGCTTGTTTACATGATCTTTTCCCCAAATGACACACTTTGTTTACATTGATCAAATGAAACTGAATTCACTTCACTTTGCAGCTGTGTACATATAGATGCAAATGAGTCATACAGAAAGGTAAACCAATTAGATAGGAAAGGACTTCTTGTCAGTTAAATATTTGCTATAATTGAAATATTTTGTCAAAATTTTAAAAAATGAATACAGGAAGATAAAATACATGTCCATAAAAAATGAATGGCAGGAAGATAAAATATATGTTCTGGGAGTTGATGTGACATAAAGAATATAATTAAAAGTTGTGTCATCTATCACTTTACTAGTAAGAAAACTTGAAAAATCAATATTTCTTACAACCCCCGGTACACATTTTTAGTTTATTAACCCAGGCTGGTACCAGAGCTAAAGAGAATCAGTGCCCAAAGAGTATAATACCTACGTAAATAGTTTTGGATAACTAATATAGTTGTTTTCTTTTTATCTTGACCACATGAATCTTTAATGAGGTATAATTTTGTTAACAGTTGAAGTAACAACTTGTATAGGTATTTAATAGATGAATTATTTTAAACCTTAGCCATTTAATACACAAATTGTATTTTCGGTATGAATGATTTCCTTGTTCAGTGATAAATTCTCATTGCACTTCAAGATCAGCTTCCCCAAATGACTTGTTCTCTAAAATTTAAGGAAAATTTCCTAATATATGTCTTTTTCAACCTAATACTTATAAAGCTGTCATCTTTATTTGTATGCAGTTTGACTAGACCAAATAAAGAACAATTATAAAAACTTAATACATTTTTGGAAAAGGAAGTTCCATTAACCAAAGTAATGTCTATTCTGAGCCCTGTAACACACAAAGTCTCAGGAATATTAGTAAGTGTGATCAATGAGTAATTAGATGATACCTTGACATTTTACTTTGTAGTAGTTTAACTCCCTTCAGGGGGCAAACATAACTTCCAATATACAAATCTGAAAGAAATGCCTTGTTCTTGGTAAGACTATTAGTGAAGAAAGTCTAATATTCTGTCTAAGAATTTGTATAGAAAATAGCAACAAAAGATAAATAAGAAACATATAAAATGATGCCACCTAAAATTCTTCAGTAGAAGACTGCACAAATTCATGATGTGAGCCAATTAAGACATTAACATATAAAAGAGGCAACACCAGTCTGAGGTAAGAACTAAAAGTTTAAAACTCCCAGGTAGAGGTTTCAAAAGAAGATGGCAGAGGAGTAGGATGTGGAGATCACCTTCCTCCCCACAGATACACCAGAAATATATCTACACGTGGAAAAATTCCTACAGAACACCTACTGAATGCTGGCAGAAGTCCTCAGACCTCCCAAAAGGCAAGAAACTCCCCACATAACTGGATAGGGCAAAAGAAAAAAGAATAAACAGAGACAAAAGAACAGGGGCAGGACATGCACCAGTGGGAGGGAGCTTTGAAGGAGGGAAGGTTTCAACACACTAGGAATCCCCTTTGCAGGTGGAGACTGTGGAGGTTGGAGGGGGAAAGCTTCAGAGCCATGGAGGAGAGCGCAGCAAAAGGGATGCAGAGGGCAAAGCAGAGAGATTCCCGCACAGAGGATGGGTGCCGACTGGTACTCACCAGCCCAAGAGGTTTGTCTGCTCACCCGCCGGGGCACGTGGGGCTAGGAGCTGAGGCTCGGACTTTGGTCTGATCGCAGGGAGAGGACTGGCGGCGAGAACAAAACCTGAAGGGTTTAGTGCACAACTGCTAGAAGGGAGGAAGTACAGAATAAGTCTGGAGCTGTCAAAGAGGCAAGAGACTTTTTCTTCCCTCTTTGTTTCCTGGTGCGCCAGGAGAGGGGATTAAGCGAGCTGCTTAAACGAGCTCCAGAGAAGGGCAGGAGCCGCAGCTAACAGTGTGGAACCCAGAGACGGGCATGAGACGCTAAGGCTGCTGCCGCCACCACCAAGAAGCCTGTGTGCAAGCACAAGTCACTATCCCCACCTCCCCTCATGGCAGCTTCTTCAGTCCGCCACTGCAAGGGTCCCGGGATCCAGAGACAAGTTCCCCGGGAGAACACACACCAAGCCTCAGGCTGGTGCAACGTCACACCGGCCTCTGCCGCCGCAGACTCACCCCACATCTGTACCCCTCCCTCCGCCGGACTGAGTGAGCCAGAGCCCCCGAATCAGCGGCTCCTTTAACCCCGTCTTCTCTGAGCAAAGAACAGATGCCCTTCAGTGACCTACATGCAGAGGCGGTGCCATATACAAAGCTGAACCCCGGGAGCTGCGCAAAAAAAAGAAGAGAAAGGGAAATCTCTCACGGCAGCCTCAGGAACAGCAGATTAAATCTCCACAAGCAACTTGTTGTACCCTGCATCTGTGGAATACCTGAATAGACAACAAATCATCAAAAAATTGAGGAGGTGGACTTTGAGAGAATGATTTATAATTTTTTTCCCCTTTTCTGCTATTTGTGAGTGTGTATGTGTATGCTTCTGTGTGAGATTTTGTCTGTATAGCTTTGCTTTCACCATTTGCCCTAGGGTTCAATCCATCCGTTTTATTTTTGTTTTTTTCTTTAAAAATTTTTTTTTCTTAATAATTATTTTTTTTTATTTTAATAACTTCAATTTATTTTACCTGACTTTATTTTATTTTCCTTTATCTTCTTTCTTTCTTTCCACACTTTCTACCTTTTAATCTGAGCTGTGTGGATGAAAGGCTCTTGGTGCTAGAGCCAGGAGTCAGTGCTATGCCTCTGAGGTGGGAGAGCCAACTTCAGGACACTGGTCCTCAAGAGCACTCCCAGCTCCACGTAATATTAGGCAGCAAAAATCTCCCAGAGATCTCCATCTCAACACCTATACCCAGCTTCACTCAAAGACCAGCAAGCTACAGTGCTGGACACCCTATGCCAACCAACTAGCAAGATAGGAACACAACCACACCCATTAGTATAGAGTCTGCATAAAATCATAGTAAGTCCACAGATACCCCAAAACACACCACCAGACGTACACCTGCCCACCAGAAAGGCAAGATCCAGCCTCATCCACCAGAACACAGGCACTAGTACCCTCCACCAGGAAGCCTACACAACCCACTGAAACAACTTTAGCCACTGGGGACAGACACGAAAAACAACGGGAACTATGAACCAGGAGCCTGCCAAAAGGAGACCCCAAACACAGTAAGATAAGCAAAATGAGAAGACAGAAAAACACACAGCAGATGAAGGAGCAAGATAAAAACTGAGCAGACCTAACAAATGAAGAGGAAATAGGTAGTCTACCTGAAAAAGAATTCAGAATAATGATAGTAAAAATGATACAAAATCTTGGAAATAGAATAGAGAAAATGCAAGAAACATTTCACAAGGACCTAGAAGAACTAAAGATGAAAAAGCAATGATGAAGAACACAATAAATGAAATTAAAAATACTCTAGAAGGGATCAATAGCAGAATAATTCAGGCAGAAGAATGGATAAGTGACCTGGAAGATAAAGTAGTGGAAATAACTACTACAGAGAAGAATAAAGAAAAATGAATGAAAAGAACTGAGGACAGTCTCAGAGACCTCTGGGACAACATTAAACACACCAACATTCAAATTATAGGGGTTCCAGAAGAAGAAGAGAAAAAGAAAGGGACTGAGAAAATATTTGAAGAGATTCTAGTTGAAAAGTTCCCTAATATGGGAAAGGAAATAGTTAATCAAGTCCAGGAAGCACAGAGAGTCCCATACAGGATATATCCAAGAAAAACTCGCCAAGACACATATTAATCAAACTGTCCAAAATTAAATGCAATGAAAACAAATTAAAAGCAGCAAGGGAAAAACAACAAATAAAAAAACAAGGGAATCCCCATATGGTTAACAGTTGATCGTTCAGCAGAAACTCTGCAGGCCAGAAGGGACTGGCAGGACATATTTAAAGTGATGAAGGAGAAAAACCTACAAACAAGATTATTCTAACCAGCAAGGATCTCATTCAGATTTGATGGAGAAATTAAAACCTTTACAGACAAGCAAAAGCTGAGAGAGTTCAGCACCACCAAACCAGCTTAACAACAAATGCTAAAGGAAATTCTCTAGGCAAGAAACACAAGAGAAGGAAAAGACCTATAATAACGAACCCAAAACAATTTAGACAATGGAGAAAGGAACATATATATCGATAATTACCTTAAATGTAAACGGACTAAATGCTCCCACCAAAAGACACAGATTGGCTGAATGGGTACAAAAACAAGACCCATATATGTGCTGTCTACAAGAGACCCACTTCAGACCTAGAGACACATACAGACTGAAAGTAAGGGGATGGAAAAAGATATTCCACGCAAATGGAAACCAAAAGAAAGCTGGAGTAGCAATTCTCATATCAGACAAAATAGACTTTAAAATAAAGACTATTAAGAGACAAAGAGGGTCACTACATAATGATCAAGCAATCGATCCAAGAAGAAGATATAACAATTGTAAATATTTATGCACCCAACATAGGAGCACCTCAATACATAAGGCAAATACTAACAGCCATAAAAGGGGAAATCAACAGTAACACATTCATAGTAGGGGACTTTAACACCCCACTTTCACCAATGGACAGATCATCCAAAATGAAAATAAATAAGGAAACACAAGCTTTAAATGATACATTAAACAAGATGGACTTAATTGATATTTATAGGACACTCCATCCAAAAACAACAGAATACACACTTTTCTCAAGTGCTCATGGAACATTTTCCAGGATAGATCATATCCTGGGTCACAAATCAAACCTTGGTAACTTTAAGAAAATTGAAATTGTATCAAGTATCAAGTTTTATTTCTGCAATTTGTATGGGAACACAAAAGACCCCAAATAGCTAAGGCAATCTTGAGTACAAAAAATGGAGCAGGAGGAATCAGGTTCCCTGACTTCAGACTATACTACAAAGCTACAGTAATCAAGACAGTATGGTACTGGCTCAAAAACAGAAAGATAGATCCATGGAAGAGGATAGAAAGCCCAGAGATAAACCCACGCACATATGGTCACCTTATTTTTGATAAAGGAGGCAGGAATGTACAGTGGAGAAAGGACAACCTCTTCAATAAGTGGTGCTGGGAAAACTGGACAGGTACATGTAAAAGTATGAGATTAGATCACTCCCTAACACCATACACCAAAATAAGCTCAAAATGGATTAAAGACCTAAATATAAGGCCAGAAACTCTCAAACTCTTAGAGGAAAACATAGGCAGAACACTCTATGACATAAATCACAGCAAGATCCTTTTTGACCCACCTCCCAGAGAAATGGAAATAAAAACAAAAATAAACAAATGGGACCTAATGAAACTGCAAAGCTTTTGCACAGCAAAGGAAACCATAAACAAGACCAAAAGACAACCCTCAGAATGGGAGAAAATATTTGCAAATGAAGCAACCGACAAAGGATTAATCTCCAAAATTTACAAGCAGCCCATGCAACTCAATAACAAAAAAACAAACAACCCATCCAAAAATGGGCAGAAGACCTATATAGACATTTCTCCAAAGAAGATATACAGATTGCCAACAGACACATGAAAGAATGTTCAACATCATTAATCATTAGAGAAATGCAAATCAAAGCTACAATGAGATATCATCTCACACTGGTCAGAATGGCCATCTTCCAAAAAACTAGAAACAATTAACTCTGGAGGGAGTGTGGAGAAAAGGGAACACTATTGCACTGTTGGTGGGAATGTAAATTTATACAGCCACTGTGAAGAACAGTATGGAGTTCCTTAAAAAAACTACAAATAGAACTACCATACGACCCAGTAATCCCACTACTGAGCATATACCCTGAGGAAACCGTAGTTCAAAAAGTGTCATGTACCAAAAGGTTCATTGCAGCTCTGTTTACAATGCCCAGGACTTGGAAGCCACCTAAGTGTCCATCAACAGATGAAAGGTTAACTAAGATGTGGCACATATATACAATGGAATATTACTCAGCCCAAAAAGAAAGGAAATTGAGTTATTTTTAGTGAGGTGGATTGACCTGGAGTCTGTCATGCAATGTGAAGTTAGTCAGAAGGAGAATAACAAATACCGTTTGCTAGCACATATATATGGAATCTAAGGAAAAAAATGTCATGAAGAGCCTAGGGTTAGGACAGGAATAAAGACACAGACCTACTAGAGAATGGACTTGAGGATATGGGGAGGGGGAAGGGTAAACTGTGACAAAGTGAGAGAGTGGCATGGACATATTTTCACTACCAAACGTAGGATGGATAACTAGTGGGAAGTAGCCGCATGGCACACGGAGATCAGCTAGGTGGTTTGTGACCACCTAGAGTAGTGGGATAGGGAGGTTCAGAGGGATGGAGGCGCAAAGGTTAAGAGATATGAGAACTTATGTATATGTATAACTGATTCACTTTATTATAAAGCAGAAAGTAACACACCTTTGTAAAGCAATTATACTCCAATAAAGATGTTAAAAAAGAGATAAATAAAAACTCCCAGGTATTTGAAAAATATTTAGTTACCTACTGCCATTGATATACATATAATTATGCTAATCTGTCTCTGTAAAAAAGAGATTTATTGTAGTTAGATACAAAATGTGTAAACATAGTGTGCACTGATTAGTAAGAAAATAAAAACAATGAAGCTCAAAGTTTTTAAGTCAACCCTCTTAAAACACACACACACACACACACACACACACACACACACATATATATATACATACATACATATAAATCGCAAGAAGAAAGACCCACTGTCTTTGGATCAGCTAAGGATTTCATTAGAAGAGGTATCAATTTCTTTGGGATGTTGGCTACCAGACAGGTGTTTAGAATGTCCATTCTCAGTAACTCGCTGGGTATAAAACAAAATATAGGGCTTCCCTGGTGGCGCAGTGGTTGAGAGTCCGCTTTCCAATTCAGGGGACACGGGTTCGTGTCCCGGTCCGGGAAGATCCCACATGCCGCGGAGCGGCTGGCCCGTGAGCCATGGCCGCTGAGCCTGTGCGTCCGGAGCCTGTGCCCCGCAATGGGAGAGGCCACAACAGTGAGAGGCCCGTGTACTGCAAAAAAAAAAAAAAAAAAAAAAAAAAAATATATATATATATATATATATATATATATATATATATAAGCTTGGGCCTTGCATATTTCATCCATAGTGCACATGTTTAGCTTGGAATCATTGCAGTGTACTCAGAACCCTCCTTCGGGATTATAACACTAGGCAGTGTAATATCCTGAGCCAAATTCTTTCCCGTGGTGCATTACTACAGCAGGTACGTAATGAATAAAACATTCTGGTCTGTGAGGTTTCAGAGATTCCCTGCAGCAATATGGCTCCATGTTTAAGATTTCTTCAAAGCCAACACGAACACCAATCTTCTCTTAATTATTGTGTCCTGATCACCTGAATCCTTTGAGATGTAATATGAGAAACTGAGGTAGGTGGAATATCATAAGCTGTTTGGGGGCTTCTGTGAGCATAACTAGTTTGAGGAAAACCTTCTATGCTTTTAATTACACTGGTCACATATATAGATTTTTCCTTCTGAAGCTTCAGTTTTTGTGAATTTGGTCAACATTTTAGTAACCAGACACAGCTGAGAAGTAGTATCTTTTCCATTGCATTGGTATCTTTCTGGAAATTCCAGTGACAATTTCCAGAAAAGTGCTATGATATTTGATTTGTTGTCACATGTGAGACACGTAACCTGAGTAACAAGTTATCTATGAAAAATGTTATTCACAACATTCATAAACTGTTTGATAAGTTTCCGTTGAGAAGTGGGGATATGAGATGGTATCCTGGTATCAGTTGTCTCTAGGTCATGCTGTATTTTATCCAAAAGCTCACAAATTAATTCTCGAGCATCTTGTTAGGCATAACCACGAAAATCAGGTATTAATCTCCATATTAAGTGTAGCATAGCAAATGGTGTGACCAAGGCCCACTTTCCAGACCACATAACTTGGAACAAAATATGAAATTCATGACAGAGAGAAGTGTATTATGAACTTGGCTTCCTTGGCTGAATAAGTTCTATCTTTCTACTCTTTGATGCTCCACCACTTAGTCCTGATGATAAACTTGGATGTCTGGAGCAAACAAAGCCTGTTTCTTTTTCTTGGCATTCATTCATTTGGTATACTGTATCTGTGACTGGAGGATGCCTTCAAGATGATCTTGTTTTATCACTAGCTGTCACAGCCAGCCATCGGTTCAGATCAAGTTGGAAAAAATATTGTCAAAAAATAAGTAAATGACTCAATACTTGAAGAACATAATTCATATAGCAAGTATTTCCAAAATTTCTCAATCCTGTTACACGAAGAGTTATTATTGGTGTTCATTTAATGGAGGAATCACTGGCATTTTTAAAAATTTTATTTTATTTATTTATTTTTTTATTCAGCAGGTTCTTGTTAGTTATCTATTCTATACATATTAGAATAGATAACTCAAGCACAAATCAACTCAGTTGTATTGCAGTCCACACAATGCCATTTCTGAGGGTTGAGGATGGAATGGCCTTGAACAAGTCTCAACTGCCCAATGTGTTTGACTTATCCGTTGTTAGCATTTAGTCTAGCTGAGAAACACATAATCCAAAGAAATCTCTGTTCACAACACCTGAAGCATCTGGAAAGATCCCGAGCCAGAGTGGCCATCTTAGCACTCTTCAGCATGAAGCTGTAGCCGACTCTGCCCCCGTCCCCCCACTTTGGAGTGCCAGGAGAGGGCAGGCTGCTCTGCTATGTGACTGTGGACGGATAGGTTGTCCACCTGAGACTGGGAACCCACTTCTGGGCCCCAAGTCCGCGTCGGTGCAGCATTATCTTTTATATGAGTCTAAACGCACATGTTGTCACTTTTACATGATAGCCAATGGCTTATCAACTATTTATAAGCTTTCATATATATGCTGAAGAGGAAGCAGTTCATTCTTTACCTGTGGCAGTTCAATACCTTTGCTATAAACACCAAATGATTTATTTTTAGAAACTCATTTCTGAAGTCATTTTTCCCGTGGAACCTGTATGAATATTTGGACATTTTAGATTTAGGAAATGCTTTCATAAAAATTGTAAAAAAATAATAAAATGGCTGCATATGTACCCTCCTTACTTTGGTTACTCCAACGTGACTTGCCTTACTCCCCTTTCTAATCTCTATTAGCTCTACTTACTCAGAGTAGCATTTTATACATGGGGTTATGTTACAAACGCATTCCTTAAGTTAAAGATAACATTAAATGTATACATATATCTCCTCCCTCTTGGACCTCCCTCTCACCTCCCCCCAACACACACACACAAAAAAACCATTAAAAATGTTTAAAATAACATTTGGCCAAAATTACTCCTGATTTTTTTTAATGCTTCTTTTACATTGCCCATAGAAACACTGGGACAAATATTATTTTGGTATGCAATCCTGGAGAGTAACATATATGTGACTACATATACTTTATAAAGTATTAGATAGCAATTATGGTACATAAGAGGAAATACATATGTGTGTATAATTTAACAGTATTTTATTTAAATTAAATGATCATTTAAAGTTGAATTCATAGAAGTTAAATATAAGTATGATGGAATTCTAGGTATACTCTCCTACAACTTTATTTTTATTTTTTGCGGTACGTGGGCCTCTCACTTCTGTGGCCTCTCCCGTTGCGGAGCACAGGCTCTGGATGTGCAGGTCCAGCAGCCATGGCTTACGGGCCCAGCCGCTCTGAGACATGTGGGATCTTCCTGGACCGGAGCACGAACCCGCGTCCCCCACATCGGCAGGTGGACTCCCAACCACTGCGCCACCAGGGAAGCCCAACAACTATTATTTTTTAATTCAAGCTACAGACCAAGAGCTACAAATCTAGTCTTAGACTGTAGAGGTAAATGAGGCAGAAAAGGAGTGGAGAAAGAGGTCATAATGCATTCCCTAATTTCCTTTGTACGAATTATTTACCAGTACCTCAACTAGAGGATACATTTTTATAAATGTGCATGTTGGGGAGGAAGATGGTTACTTCTTTGTTTCTCCTCACATTGCCTAGCACCATGCTGGGCACTCACCAGGTCCTCAGTAAAGAAGTGGTTGGTTTATGCCTGTCTGCCACTGGCACAAAGTGCATTACTGTTGCATTTATACACAGAATGACCGGTGAGACAATATATATCCTATGTGGAGCCAAGCAGCAGGACAAGGTTACAGCAAGCCGTTAGTACACTGACAGGAGAAGTGAAGGTGATCATGAATGCCTGGGAGTGCTTGAGCAATATGCCAATAGTTAGTCTGTGAGGGGAAAGTAGTGTCAGTGGACTCAGATGCAGGTCAGAGTCAAATATTGAGTCAACACAGCCAGAGAGATTAAGTCTGAGCAAAAACAAACACAAGAATCAGAGACAGGGAGGGTACTTGCAGTGCAGGAATGAGGGGAATGTGCAATTGGGCATGACAAATCACAGGACAGGAGCTTAATACTGCAGTTGCTTTCACAAGCTTGAGGGGCTGTGCTACAAAACTCCTGTCTTCCAAACAAGTCACTGTAAAATATCCTGGGAAGTTAAGTGGTAACTGCTTTCCATGATGACATGGATTTTGGACTGGTTCATTGACGAATTCCCATAGGACATTACAGTGTCTGGAACATAGTATGTATGTAATAAATATTTATCAAATGAATGAACACAGAAACATCTGTAGTGAATCTGCTTAGGGCTGACACCTCAATAAGATGCATGTATTTTCTTTCTTGCATTCATTCAACCAACTAAATAAGCACCAAAAGTAATGATTTTCTAATACACAGGAAACTGAGGAATACAGATATATATAAACTTCATAATTCCTATTCTTAAAGAATTTTCAGTACCATAGGAATTTTAAGACTTACACTAAAGATATAATAAATGTGAAAATGGTGAGAGGTATAAACAAAATGAATTAGAAATTCATAGAAGTGATTAACTCTGGCAGCAGATTAAAGAGAATTTTGTATCTAGTGGGTGACATTCGAGTTAAATACTGAAGGACAGGGAAGCTTGATGACAATAAATATAGGAAAAAGACAACTTAATTAGAAAAAAGGATCATCAGCAAATCACAGTAATGAGAAACTGCATGATTGAGAAACAGATAATCATCTAGTTTGCTTGGGAATATGACATATATTGCAAAGAGAATAGTGAGAGAAGAAGGAAAGGTAGAATGGGTAATTACTAGGGGAATTATCAAGCACCAGGCTGAGAAGTGTTAAACTGTACTATGAACATTTGAATGCTTTGGGTAAGTGAAGAAATAACCAGAGCTGTTCTTTAGAAAGATTAATCTGATATATAGGGTGGACTGGAGGAAAGAGCTAGTAGAAGACAGAGTGTCATGTAGAAAACAATTACAATAGGCAAGAACAAACAAACATCAAAGTAGTGAGACTGGGGAGTGACATCAGCAACACGGTGGCATAAGACATTCCTCCATTTTATCTCCCTTTTTAATCAATTAATTTAACATCCAGACATGAACAAGAGCAATTTTGTGGGGGTTTCCAGACATCACGTCTTTCCCTAAGGGACTCAAGAATAATCTTTCTCACAAGTGTGCCAGTACGAGATACATAAACCCCTATATGGACTATGGAACCAGAGGAACCAATGAGGCTGCCTGACCACTCTTGCCCCTGTTAGGTAAGAACTGGGTGAGTGCTGAATCAGACAGGTACTCACCCATGAGACAGAACTTGCAGAAGTCCAATACCTCTGAAGGGAAGGAAAACAACAACAACAACTAAAAAGAAAGATACAAGTTTGGTCACAGAGGAGGTGAGCTTGGTCACAGCAGAGGTAATAAGAGAAACATTCCAGGTGCTGCCCCACCTCCAAGAAGCACTGATCAGCATTGATTTATCAGGAGGAGACAAGTCTTCCGCAGGGAGAAAGGAGGGCAGGGAGAGAGGGCCTGACTACCTTAATCAAGGAGAAGGCAGTTAGAGAAACTGATTTTTCTTCACCAGCACCGAGAGTATTAAGGTGAGAGCTCTGCCACTTGGGGGAGGAGATAAGTGATAAAGAGGGAAGCTTAAAAATTCAAATGGCCTTGAAATGGTTGAACTCTACAGAAAGTTCACCCACACTCCCACAGGCATAGGATTTCCCTGTCACGTCGATGGGTGCACCAAATACACCAAGTGCTATACCCACACTTCCCTCCACTCTGCTACTGATTCCCTGTACATGCTCCCAAGTGTGTCATGAAAGTGAGCTCTAATAGACAAGGAGCATGCTCAGAAACGGTGTCACAGTTGATAAGAAAGGGAGAAACCACCCACTTGTGCTACAGAACCACATTCTGGAATAAAAAAGATTTCTAATTATCATGCTGGTGAATCATAAGAACCAAAGAGAACAAAAAATTTAGTTAAACTGGCATCTGCTACATCCAAAGTGAAAACAGAGATGTATAGCTACAAACAAAATGGAAAAAAAAAATCAAGGAAATATGGTATCACAAAAACAAAATAGCAATTCTCCACAACTGAACTCAAAGTCATGAAATATTGCAATCTAATTGATAAATAATTCAAAGTAACTGATATATGAAAAATATCATGGATATTTTGATAGCGAATGAATTGTCTGTAGAGTGCTTTGAATAGTATAGACATTTTAACAATATTAATTTTTCCAATCCAAGAACACAGGATAACTTTCCATTTCTTTGTATCCTTTTCATATTCCTTCATCAATGTTTTATAATTTCCAGAGTATAGGTTTTCACCCTTATGGTTAAGTTTATTCCTAGGTATTTTATTTTATTTAATTTTGATGCAATTGTAAATGGTAATTTCTAAATTTCTCTCTCTGATAGTTCATTGTTAGTTTTTAGAAGAGCAACAGATTTCTGTTTATTAATATTGTATCCTGTAACATTATAAAATTAATTTATTAGTTCTAATAGTTTTTAGGTAAAGACTTTAGGGTTTTCTACATAGAGTATCACACCATCTATAAAATAGTGAGATTTTACTTCTGCTTTTCCAACTTGGATTCTTTTGTTTCCTTTACTTTTCTTACTGCTATGGCTAGGACTTCCAATATTGTGTTAAGTAGAAGTGGCAAAAGTGGGTATCCTTGTCTTGTTCCTGATTTTAGAGGAAAAGCTTTCAGTTTTTCTTCATTAATTATGATGTTACCTGTGGGTTTGTTGCACAGGGCCTTTATTATGTTGAGATATGTTCCCTGTATACAAAACTTGATAAGAGCTTTTATCATCAATAGATGTTGAATTTTTTTCAAATGCATTATTTGCAACTATTGAGATGATCAGTATTTTTTTTATCTTCCTTTTGTTAATGTGGAGTATCACATTGATTGATTTCTCACTACTGAAACAAATTTGCATCTTTGGTATGAATCCCACTTGAGCATGATTTATTATCTTTAAAAATTATTATTGAATTTCATTTGCTAATGTTTTGTCAAGGGTTTTTGCATCTATATACATCAGAGATATTGGGCTATAATTTTCTTTTTCTCTAGTTTTTTTTCTGGTTTTGATATCAGGGTAATATTGGCTTCATAAAATCAGTTTTGGAGTGTTTCATCCCCTTCAAATTTTTGGAATAGTTTGAGAAGGATAAGTATTAATTCTTCTTAATATGTTTGGTAGAATTCTCCTATGAAGCCATCCTGCCCTGGACTTTTGTTTCCTGGGAGTGATTTTATTATACTTTCATTTTCACTACTAGTGGTCAGTCTGTTTATATTGTATATTTCTTCCTGATTTAGTGTTGGAAGGTTGTATGATTTTTGAAATTTGTCCTTTACTTCTAGGTTGACCAGTTTATTGACATATAACTGTTTGTAGTATTCTCTTATTTTTTTTCTCTGTGGAATCTTTTATTATTTCTCCCTTTCATTTCTTATTTTGTTTATTTGGGTCCTCTGGCTTTTGTTCTTAATAATCCTGGCTAAAGTTTTATCAATTTAGTTCATGTTTTAAAAAATCAGCTCTTGGTTTCATTGATCTTTTTTAAAATTATTTTTGGTTTCTATTTTATTTGTTTATTGTCTGATCTTTATTATTTCCATTCTTCTGTTGACTCTGGGCTTCATATATTCTTGTTTTTCTAATTCCTTTATATGTAAAGTTAGGTTATTTATTTGAGATTCTTCTTGTTTCTAGATGTAGGCCTGTGTCACTATAAATGTCCATCTTAGAAATGCTTTTGCTGCATCCCATAGATTTTGGAATGTTGCATGTCCATTTTCATCTGTCTCAATGTAACATCAGATTTTCTCTTTGATTTTTTTCATTGACCTATTTCTTTTAATTCCCCATGTGTTTGTGCTTTTCCAGTTGTTTCTTCATATAATTGACTTCTAGTCTCATACCATTGTGGTCAGAACCCATGACATTTTTCAGAGAGCTAGAATAAATAATTCTTAAAAATATGTGGAAACAAAGAAGACCCTGCATTGCCAAAGAAATCCTGAGGGGAAAAAAAATGCCAGAGGTATCACACTCCCTGAGTTCAGACTGAATTACAAAAGCATAGTAATCAGAACAGCATGGTACTGACAAAAAAACAGACATATAGATCAATGGAACAGAAAATAGAGCCCAAAATAAACCCACACACTTATTGTCAATTAATCTATGACAAAGGGGCAAAATATACCATGAAGATTAAAACAGTTTCTTCAATAAGTTGAGGGCTCAAATCAATAAAAATAGAACTGAAAAAGTAGACGTTAAAATGGACACCACAGAAATATAAAGGATAATAAGAGAATACTGCAAGAAACTATATACCAATAAAATGGAAAACCTAGGAGAAATGGACAAATTCTTAGAAAAGTACAATTCTCCCAAGACTGAAGCAATAGGAAACAGAAAATATGAACAGACTAATCACAAGTACTAAAATTGAAAATGTGATTTTAAAACTCCCAACAAACTGAAATCTAGGACCAGTTGGCTTCATACACGATTTCTGTCAAACATTTAGAGAAGAGTTAATGCATATCCTTTTGAAACTATTCCAAAAATTGCAAAGGAAGGAACACTCCCAAACTCGTTCTATGAGGGCAACATCACCATGACACAAAAACCAGAAAAAGATATCTCAAAAACAAAAATTATATACCAATATCACTAATGAATATAGATGCAAAAATCCTCAACAAAATACTAGCAAACCAAATTCAACAATACATTAAAAGGATTATACACCATGATCAAGTGGGGTTTATCATAGGGATACAAGG
Organism: Orcinus orca; assembly: GCF_937001465.1. Taxonomy (NCBI): domain Eukaryota; kingdom Metazoa; phylum Chordata; class Mammalia; order Artiodactyla; family Delphinidae; genus Orcinus; species Orcinus orca. The sequence continues at coordinate 71,142,617 of NC_064580.1, forward strand.
ATTTTTTAAAATATCCACAAATCAACCAGTGTGATACAACACATCAACAAACTGAAGAATAAAAAATCATATGATCATCTCAATAGATGTAGACAAAGATTTTGACAAATTTCAACACCTATTTATGATAAAAACTCTCCAGAAAATGGGCATAGTGGGAACATACCTCAACACAATAAAAGTCACATATGACAAACCTACAGCTAACATCATACTCAACAGTGTCAAATGGAAAGCATTTCCTCTAATATCAGGAACAAGACAAGGATATCCACTATTGCCACTTTTGTTCAACATAGTTTAGGAAGTCCTAGTTATGGCATTCAGAGAAGAAAAAGAAATAAAAGGAATTTAAATTGGAAAAGAAGAAGTAAAACTGTAACTCTTTTCAGATGACATGATACTATACATAAAAATCCTAAAGACCTACCAGAAAACTACCAGAGCTCATCAATGAATTCGGTAAAGTTGCATGAAAAAAATAAATATAGAGAAATTTCTATACACTAATAACAAAATATCAGAAAGAGACATTAAAGAAAGAATACCATTTACCATCACATCAAAAAGAATAAAATACCTAGGAATAAACCTACCTGAGGAGGCAAAAGACCAGTACTCTGAAAACGATAAGATGTTGATGTAAGAAACTGAAGATGACATAAACAGATGGAAAGATATACCACTTTCTTGGATCATTATTGTCAAAATTACTATAATACCCATGGCAATCTACAGATTCAATGCAATTCCCATCAAATTATCAATGACATTTTTCACAAAACTAGAAGAAAAAATCTTAAAAACTGTATTGAGACAAAAAAGACCCCAAATAGCCAAAGCAATATTGAGAAGGAAAAATGGAGCTGGAGGAATCAGGCTGCCTGATTTCAGCCTATACTACAAAACTACAGTCATGAAAACAGTATGGCTTCAACATAAAAAAAGGCCATGTAAGAAAAACCCACAGAAAACATTATCTCAATGGTGAAAAATTGAAAACATTTCCTCTAAGATCAGGAATAAGACAAGTGTGCTCTCTCTCACCATTATTATTCAATATAGTTTTGGAAGTCGTAGTCACAGCAATGAGAGAAAAAAAAAGAAATAAAAGGTATCCAAGTTGGAAAAGAAGAAGCAATATTGTCACCTTTTGCAGTTGACATGACACTATAAGGGAAAATCCTAAAGATGCCACCAGAAAACACTTAGAGCTAATCAATGAATTTGGTAATGTAGCAGGATACAAAATTAATACACAGAAATCTCTTGCATTTCTATACACTAAAAATGAAAGATTGGAAAGAGAAATTAAGAAAACAACACCATTTACCATTGCAAATAAAAGAATAAAATACATAGGAAAAAACCTACCTAAAGAGGCAAGAGACTTGTACTCCTTAAACTATAAGACGTTGATGAAAGAAATCAAAGACAACACAAACAGGTAGAGAGGTATACCATGTTCTTGGATTGGAAGAATCGATATTGTGAAAATGCCTGTATTACACACAGCAATCTACAGATTCAAGGCAATCCCTATCAAAGATCCAATGGCATTTTTCACAGAACTTTAACAAAAAATGTTTTAATTTGTATGGAAACACAAAATATCCTGAATAACCAAAGCAATCTTGAGAAAGAAAAATGGAGCTGGAGGAATAAGGCTCCATGACTTCAGACTACACTACAAAGCTACAGGAATGAAAAAGAGAATGGTACGGGCACAAAAACAGAAAGATATATCAATGGAACAGGGTAGAAAACCCAGAGATAAACCCACAAACCTATGGCCACCTAATCTATGACAAAGGCAGCAAGAATATACAATGGAGAATACAGAGCCTTTTCAATAAGTGGTGTTGGGAAAACTGGAGAGCTACATGTAAATGAGTGAAATTAGAATGTCCGTGACACCATACACAAAAATAAATTCAAAATGGATAAAAGACCTAAATGTAAGGACAGACAAGATAAAACTCTTAGTGGAAAACATAGGCAGAACACTCTTTGACATAAACTACAGCAAGATCTTTTCTTGATCCACCTCCTAGAGTAACAAAAATTTAAAAATAAATAAATAAATAAATGGGACCTAATTAAACTTAAAAGATTTTGCACAGCAAAGGTAACTATAAACAAGATGAAAATACAACCCTCAAAATGGGAGAAAATATTTGCCAATAAATCAATGGACAAGGCACTAATCTCCAAAACACACAAACAGTTCATGCAGCTCAATATCAAAAATGCAAACAACTCAGTAAAAAGTGAGTGGAAGACCTAAATGGTCACTTCTCCAAAGAAGACATACAGATGACCAAGAGGCACATGAAAAGATTCTCAACATCACCAATTATTAGAGAAATGCAAGTCAAAATTACAATGAGGTATCACACTCACACTGGTCAGAGTGGCCACCATCAAAAAATCTACAAATAATAAATGCTGGAGAGGGTGTGGATAAAAGGGGACCCTCTCGAAATGTTGGTGAGAATGTAAATTGATAGAGCCACTATGGAGAACAGTATGGAGGTTCCTTAAAAAAACTAAAAATAGAGCTACCATATGACCCAGCAATCCCACTACTGGGCATATACCCAGAGAAAACCATAATTCAAAAAGACACATGTGAGAGGGGCACCTTCAAGGTGGTTGAGGAGTAAGAATTGGAGATCACCTTCCTCCCCACAAATACATCAAAACTTCATCTACATGTGGAACAACTCCTACAGAACACCTACTGAACACTGACAGAAGATCTCAGACTTACCAAAAGGGAATAAACTCCCCATGAACCTAGGTAGGGCAAAAGAGAAAAGGAAAAACACAGACAAAAGAATAGGGACAGGACCTGCCTCTCTGACAGGGAGCTGTGAATGTGGAAAAGTTTCCACACACTAGGAAGCCCCTTCACTGGTGGAGACAAGGGGTGGGCAGAGGGGAAGCTTCAGAGCCGTGGAGGAGAGCACAGCAAAAGGGGTGCAAAGGGCAAAGTGGAGAGGTTCCTGCACAAAGGATCAGTTGCAACCAGCACTTACCAGCCTGAGAGTCTTTTATGATGACCCACCAGGGCAGGCAGGTGGGGGCTGGGAGCTGAAGCTTAGCCTTCAGATGTCAGATCCCAGGGAGAGGACTGGGCTTGGCTGTGTGAACACAGCCTGAAGGGGGCTAGTATGTCACAGCTATCCTGGAGGGAGATGGGGAAAATGTCTGGACCTGCTGAAGAGGCAAGAGACCATTGTTTTGGGGTGGATGAGGAGAGGAGATTCAGAGCACTGCCTAAATGAGCTCCAGAGATGGGCGCGAGCTGTGGCTATCTGCGTGGACACCAGAGATGGGCATGAGACACTAAGGTTGCTGCTGCAGTCAACAAGGAGACTCTATACAACCACAGGTCACTATCCACACCTCCCCTCCCAGGAGCCTGTGCAGTCCACAGGTGCCAGGGTCCCGTGATCCAGGGACAAATTCCCAGGGAGAACACATGGCATGCCTCAACAGTTGAAACTTCATGCCAGCCTCTGCCGTTGGAGGCTAGCTGCACACCCCATACACCTCCCTGCCGCCAGCCTGAATGAGCCAAAGCACCCTAATTAGCCGATCCGATCCATTAACCCTGTCCTGTCTGGGTGAGAAAGAGGTACTCTCAGGCGACCTATGTGCAGAGGCATGGGCGAACCCCAGGAGCTGGGAGAACAAAGAAGAAAAAGGGAAATTTTTCCATGCAGCCTCAGGAGCAGCAGATTAAAACTCCACAATCAACAGGAGTACCCTCTATCAGTGGAATACCTGAATAGACAACAAATCATACCAAAACTGAGGTGGTGGACTTTGGGAGCAACTGTACACTTGGGGTTTGCTTTCTGCATCTAATTTGTTTCTGATTTTATGTTTATCTTAGTTTAGTATTTAGAGCTTATTATCTATGGTAGATTTGTTTATTGATTTGGTTGCTCTCATCCATATATATATATATATAAATTTATATATATTAATTATTTTCTTTTTGTGTGTGTATATATGTATGCTTCTATCTGTGATTTTTTTCTGTATAGCTTTGCTTTTGCCATTTGTACTAGGGTTCTGACTATCCTTTTTTCTTTTTTTTCTTTTTTGGTGTTTTTAATTTTTTTCATATAATTTTTAGGGCTTGTTATCATTGGTGGATTTGTTTTTGGTTTGGTTGCCCTCTTCTTTCTTTCTTTTTTATAATACTTTTTATTTTTTTATTTTTAATAATTTTTAATTTTTTTTTATTTTACTAACTTTATTTTATTTTATTTTCCCTTTTTTTTCCTCCTTTTTCTTCTGAGCCATATGGCTGACAGGGTCTTGGTGCTCTGGCTGGTTGTCAGGCCTGTGCTTCTGAGGTTGGAGAGCTGAGTTCAGGACATTGGACCACAAGAGACCTCCTGGCCCAATGTAATATCAAACAGCAAAAGCTCTTCCAGAGATCTCCACTGCAATGCTAAGATCCAGCTCCACTAAACGACCATCAAGCTACAGTGCTGGACACCCTATGCCAAACAATGAGCAAGACAGGAACACAACCCCACCCACTAGCAGAGAGGCTGTCTAAAATATAATAAGTTCAAAGACACCCTAAAACACACCACCAGACATGGTACTGCCCACCAGAAAGACAAGATCCAGGCTCATCCACCAGAAAACAGGCACCAGTGCCCGCCACCAGGAAGCCTACACAACCCACTGAACCAACCTTACCCACTGGGAGGAGACACTAAAAATAACAGGAACCACGAACCTGCAGCCTGTGGAAAGGAGACCATGAAACACATTACGTTAAACAAAATGAGAAAACAGAGAAATACACAGAAGATAAAAGAGCAAGGTAGAGATTCACCAGACCAAACAAACGAAGAGGATATCGGTAGCCTACCTGAAAAATAATTCAGAGTAATGATAGTAAAGATGATCCAAAATCTTGGATATAAAATGGAGAAAATACAAGAAATGTTTAAGAAGGATTTAGAAGAATTAAAGAACAAACAAACAATGATGAACAGCACAATAAATGAAATTAAAAACTCTCTAGAAGGAATCAATAGCAGAATAACTGAGGCAGAAGAAAGGATAAGTCACCTGGAAGATAAAATAGTGAAAATAACTACTGCAGAGCAGAATAAAGAAAAAAAATGAAAATAATTGAGAACAGTCTCAGATACCTCTGGGACAACATTAAACATACCAACATTCGAATTATAAGGGTCCCAGAAGATGAAGAGAAAGAAAAAGGGACTGAGAAAATATTTGAAGATATTATAGTTGAAAACTTCCCTAATATAGGTAAGGAAATAATCAATCAAGTCCAGGAAGAGCAGAGAGTACTATACAGGAAAACACTAAGGAGAAACACAGAAAGACACAAATTAATCAAACTATCAAAAGTTAAATACAAAGAAAAAATATTAAAAGCAGGTAGGGAAAAGCAACAATTAAGACACAATGGAATCCCCATAAAGTTAACAGCTGACTTTTCAGCAGAAAGTCTGCAACACAGAAGGGTGTGTCAGGACTTATTTAAAATGATGAAAGAGAAACAAAACTACAACCAAGATTTCTCTACCCAGCAAGGATCTCATTCAGATTCAACGGAGAAATTAAAAGCTTTACAGACAAGCAAAAGCTAAGAGAATTCAGCACCACCAAACCAGATCTAAAAGAAATGCTGAATGAACTTCTCTAGGAAGAAACACAAGAGAAGGAAAATACTTACAATAACAAACCCCAAACAATTAAGAAAATGGTAATACGGACATGCATATTGATAACAACCTTAAATGTAAATGATTAAATGCTCCAACCAAAAGACATAGACTGGCTGAATGGATACAAAAACAAGACCTGTATATATGCTGTCTACAAGAGACACACTTCAGACTAGGGACACATACAGCCTGAAAGTGAAGGGATGGAAAAAGATATTCCATGCAAATGGAAATCAAAAGAAAGCTGGAGTAGCAATTCTCATATCAGACAAATAGACTTTAAAATAAAGCATATTACAAGAGGCAAAAAGGACACTACATAATGATCAAGGGATAAATCCAAGAAGAAGACATAACAGTTGTAAATATTTATGCACACAAGCTGGGAGCACATTAATATTTAAGGCAAATGCTAACAGCCATAAAAAGGGAAATTGACACAATCATAGTATGGAATTTAACACCAATGGACAGAACATCCAAAATGAAAATAAATAAGGAAACACAAATTTTAAATGATACATTAAAAAAGATGGATTTGATATTTATTTGACATTCTAACCAAAATCAGCAGATTACACTTTCTTATCAAGTGCTCATGGAACATTCTCCAGGATATATAATAACTTAGGTCACATATCAAGTCTTGGTAAATTTAAGAAAATTGAAATCATATCAAGTACCTTTTCCAACCACACACCTTGACTCTACATATCAATTACAGGAAAAATTCTGTAAAAAATACAAACACATGGAGGCTAAAAACACACTACTTAATAATCAAGACATCACTGAACAGATCAAAATAATACATAGAAACAAATGACAATGAAAACACGATGACCCAAAACTTATGGGATGTAGCAAAACAATTCTAAGAGGGAAATTTAGAGCAATACACTCCTACGTCAAGAAAGAAGAAACTTCTCAAATAAACAACATAAACTTACACCTAAAGCAATTAGAGAAAGAAGAAAAAAAAATCCAAAGTTATCAGAAGGAAAGAAATCATAAAGATCAGATCAGAAATAAATAAAAAAAGAAATGAAGGAAACAAGAGCAAAGATCAATAAAACTAAAAGTAAGTTCTTTAAGAAGATAAAAAAATTGATAAATCATTAGCCAGACTCATCAAGAAGAAAAAAAAGGAAAAGTCTCAAATCAATAGAATTAGAAATGAAAACAGAGAAGTAACAACTGACACTGCAGAAATACAAAGGATCATGAGAGATTACTACAAGCAATTATCTGCCAATAAACTGGACAACCTGGGAGAAATGGAGAAATACTTAGAAAAGCACAACTATCTGACACTGAACCAGGAAAAAATAGAAAATATAAACAGACCAATGACAAGCACTAAAATTCAAATGGTCATTAAAAATCGTCTAACAAACAAAAGCCCAGGACCAGATGGCAACAAAGACGAATTCTATCAAACGTTTAGAGAAGAGCTAACACCTATCCTTCTCAAACTATTCCAAAATATAGCAGAGGGAGGAACACTCCCAAACTCATTTTACTTGGCCACTATCACCCTAATACCAAAACTAGACAAAGATGCCACAAAAAAAGAAAACTACAGGCCAATATCACCAATGAACATAGATGAAAAATCCTCACAAAAATACTGGCAAACAGAATCCAACAGCATATAAAGGATCACATACCATGATCAAGTTGGGTTAATCCCAGGAATGCAAGGATAATTCAATATAGGCAAATCAATCAGTGTGATAAGCCATATTAACAAATTGAAGGGGAAAAAACATATGATCATCTCAACAGATGCAGAAAAAGATTTTGACAAAATTCAACACTCATTTATGATAAAAACCCTCAAGAAAGTAGGCATAGAGGGAACTTATGCCAACATAATAAAGACCACATATGACAAATCCACAACCAACATCGTTATCAATGGTAAATAACTGAAACCATTTCCACTAAGATCAGGAACAAGGCAAGATTGCCCATTCTCACTGCTATTATTCAACATAGTTTTGGAAGTTTTAGCCATAGCAATCAGGAAGGAAAAGAAATAAAAGGAATCCAAACCAGAAAAGAAGAAATAAAACTGTCACTGTTTACAGATGACTTGATAATATACATAGAGAATCCTAAAGATGCTACTATTAAACTACTAGAGCTAATCAATGAATTTGGTAGAGTAGCAGTATACAAAATTAATACACAGTTATCTCTTGCATTCTTATACACCAATGATTAAAAATCTGAAAGAGAAATTATGGAAACACTCCTGTTTACCATTGCCAAAAAAAAAAAAAAGAATAAAATTCCTAAGAATAAACCTACCTAAGGAGACAAGAGACATGTATGTAGAAAGTTATAAGACACTGATGAAAGAAATTAAGGATGATACAAACAGATGGAGAGATATACCATGTTCTTGTATTGGGAGAATCAACATGGTGTAAATGACTATATTACCTAAAGCAATCAACAGAATCCTTGCAATACCAATCAAATTACCAATGTCGTTTTTTACAGAAGAAGAGAAAAATATTTCACAATTTGTGTGGAAACACAAAAGACTCCAAATAGTGAAAGCATTCTTGAGAA